>NC_056499.1:29637591-29671547 GCF_014905685.2 Nematolebias whitei
CACACACACACACACACACACACACACACACACACACACACACACACCTTTCTCTTTCTGAGACCGTCTGTCACAGCAGAGGCAATGGAAAAAACAGACTCCCCCTCCTTTCTCTTTCTGGGGCTGTCTGTCACAGCAGAGGCAATGAGGAAAGAGACACCCCCCATACTTTCTCTTTCTGCGGCTGTTTGTCACAGCAAATGTGATGGGGAAAGACAGACCCCACCTGCCCCCTCCTTTCTCTTTCTCTGCTGTGACTGACAGCCTCAGAAAGAGAAAGGAGGGGGTAGGGGGTGGAGTCTGCCTTTCTCCATCACTACCTCTCAGGGAGCAGGGATGAACAGATCAGATGAACAAATGTAGAATATCAGAGAAAATGCTCAGGTGGAAAAATAAGACTGACTCAGTTTTAAAAAAAAAGAGAGAGAGTGGCTGAGTGTGGTGCACTCAAGTACAAGACAGATTCCCCGCCCCCTCCTTCCTCTTTCTGAGGCCGTCTGTCAGCAGAGAAAGAGAAATGAGGTGGGGGGGTCTGCTTTTCCCCATCCTGTCCCAGAGACACACAACACGAGGCGCACAACAGCCAGCCTAGGAAATAGAAAGGAGGGGGCGGGGAGGTCTGTCTTATACCTGAGTGATTCGCATGAGCAGCATGGATTGTTTATTTAAAATAATAAATAATCAAGTGTGACCCGAACCGCTGTTTTGTTGTGCTCTTGAGCATTTAGAACCGAGGTGTCAAAGAAGTCCAAATTTAAAACATTTTTCAAACTAAGGGCCAGTTTCTACATTAACTCAAGTTAGCACATCTTTTATTGGTTGCAGGTTCCTCAACAAGAGTTTGATTGGTCTCATTTGATGTTCTCTGTTGCAATTTTGACATCATAATCAAAGATTACTGAAAAAATTCAAAAGGTAAAAGTATTTTGCGTTTCACACATCATCTTGGGGCACCCGGGCCTTGAGTTTGACGTGTGGTTTAGAACATTGCGTATTTTCACTTATCACGGGGGGTTTCTGGAACGATGAGGGACCACTGTTTTTAACTGATGAGGTAAACCAGGTAAAATTGTATTGCAGCAAAAAGAGTTTTAGTTACTTCATATTATACTACAAATGTTGAAAGGATTTAATTGGCTGTAGAGGTTTGTTCCACTTTGGAGTAAGCTGTTGGGGGAAGAATCAGTTTTGCTGTGCGTTTCCTTGACTGATGAAGCCTTCTGGACCGAAGGCGAAACGGTTCAGCACAAAAAAAAAAAAAAAAAAAGAAATTGTCCAGATGACCTGACTGAAAAATGTTGGATTGTATACCTGGATTATTGAGCATGGACTTTGTTGGCTGTAGGTGTTTTTTTGTACCTTGAACGGAGTAGAAAAGTCAACTTCTTTTGTCTCCTTTAGACCCAAAGCTATCAGGGGAATGTTGGCTGTTTCCCTGGAGGCAAGAGACAAAAAGGAGAAAAATAAATATCAGTCCGTCATCGAATCATCAGCACGATGTGCATGTTTGCTTCCAGACAAAAACAATGAGACAGGCTGACAGCAGGCCTTTTAACATCTTTACACTGTGGTACGACTATATTCTGAAACTAACAAGTCAAAGACAAAAAAAGAGGAAAAGGTTAGGCTTGAAAAAATAAATAAATAAAAACTCCCTTTGACAACAGGCCAAGCCTTTTAGTGCTTACAAGGCAGAACAATTAGAAAATATGTATGTGGGCAGTGTGAGGCACAAACACTCTCTACAGTTAAAAAAGTGCTTAAGAAAAATTAGATTTTAGTTTTATGTTTGGTGGAATTTCATAAAAGGCCCTTCACACTCGACAGGTGTGAGGATTCAAAGCTGAAAGAGAGCCTCCTGCTGCATTTTTACCATTACACAACTGGTTTTATGAATCAATCTGGAGTTCAAACTCTTGTCAAATCTGGCTCAATAATTCTTTTTAATTTTTCTAACATAATTAGAGCGCACAAAATTCAACAAACTTTACATTTTGAGCTGGTGCTGTAAAGGTTTGGAATTTCTGCTCGTAAAATCTCAGAGGTTTCAGTTACGGGCTGAAGGAAAGCAGGTTTGACTGGTTATCACACATGAAAAAAAATGCTTGACAGATACTTCCTGCAGTTCAGGAGGACTGCAAAAAGTAAAAACCCTCACCAAGATCAAAGCACACTTTAAAAAAAACTGCACATAAAAAAGGATTTCCTTCAAAATGACTGTTTAAATAGAAGTCGTCCAAGGAGCATCACAGTAACAGCAACTCTAAAATGATCAACGATGAGTACGTTCACCATTTTTTCAGCATAAAATTTAATTAGTGTCCAGCTGAACAACTCGTACTTATTTATTATTTTGAGATAAATGTGCATTCCTCCGGCACAATGACTCCCAGAACGTCTTCACACACCAGCAGCACAGACGGGAGGAAAGAGGCACCACTGGTATCTATTAGCGCTTCTGAATGAGATCATTCTGGATTTTTCTCCTTTTTGGCACAGGCAGGCCCAGGGGGGAGGAAACTATCTGCGCTGCTGAAAGCCTCTCAGAACCTCCACCCCCATGGCATTCTCACACACACACACACGCACACACACACACACACACACACACACACACACGCACGCACACACACACACCCCTTCCAGAGGACCTGAGATTTAAAAAAAAAAAAACAGGACTGAAGATCACAAGTTAAACCTGCTCTGTGCACAACAGCTACAGTAAATGACACTTTAATTTGTTGGACAGTAGATTTTATATTAAACAATGCAGTGAAACATATATTTCTATCCAACACGTGAGACTTGCATTACACTTTACTGGCTTTATCATGTTCATTAAAATGTTCTTTGCCAGCATTTAAAAATAAATACGTATGCAAATAAATGAAACCGGTTTACTTAATCTAACCAAATATATGTTCATCCCTGGACAACTATAGTGCAGAGTACTAAAAACAAAGTAACCAGTTCTCAGAGCGTGAAGCGGAGCATCAGATCATTTGACATCAGAGTCGTGTGAACTAATCTGGGACAAAGACTAATTATTCTTCCTCAGTGTCACTCAGCAGCGTGTAACACAGACACCTTTATCTGATTGTCATACGTCATCGCTGTAGCTGCGCTGACTCAGAAATCCTTCAGGAAAGTTCAGTTCGTTGTCCCGTACAGGAACAATAACAAAAGGGAACTGAACAGACTCTCGATGCTCTACAGAGAGAACGAGCAAGATTTTAGAGCTGCAAGTTAAAAGGTGAGCCATGTTGGCATTAACGGTCTAATCTTTGTATCTTTAAGAGAGATTGCAGTGGTTTTCCCTTTTAGAAAAGGTTTTAAAAAAACTACAACCTCAGCTGCAGACTGAATGATTTTTAAAACAATTTCATATGAAAAAAATGCATTTGGTTTGGATGAAGAATGAGCACAGAAAGAGGCTGAAAAAGCCTGAAAATGTGAGGTCATAGTTTGTTGTTTTTGTACTTAATTATAAGGGTAACATTCAGGAGGAAATAAGCAGGTTTCACCGTAACTACAGAGAATCGTCCAGAGAGACACCTGCTCAGACATGACGAGTTCTAGTCTGATGCAGATTATCCACATCTTTGAATGCATGGCTTTTTTGTGTACATAGTAACTTTCAGAAAATATCCAACATTTTTCAGTCAGGTCATCTGGACAGTTTCTTTTTTTGTGATGAAACGTTTCGCCTTCGATCCGGAAGGCTTCATCAGTCAAGGAAACACACAACAAAACTGATTCTTCCCCCAACAGCTTACTCCAGAGTGGACTGATGAAGCCTTCCGGATCGAAGGTGAAACGTTTCAGCACAAAAAAAAGAAAATGTCCAGATGACCTGACTGAAAAATGTTGGATTGTATACCTGGATTATTGAGCATGGACTTTGTTGTTTTCAACCAGTTTGACCAGACTGTCAACAAGGAAGAGGGCCAGCAATGGAGGAGGGGGCGTGACAAAGAGACCATCTTATCACAAGCAGAACTGGTTTGTTCCACTTTGGAGTAAGCTGTTGGGGGAAGAATCAGTTTTGTTGTGTGTTTCCTTGACTGATGAAGCCTTCTGGATCGAAGGTGAAACGTTTCAGCACAAAAAAAAAAAAAAAAGAAACTGTCCAGATGACCTGACTGAAAAATGTTGGATTGTATACCTGGATTATTGAGCAAGGACTTTGTTGTTTCAGAAAATATGTTTTTCATTTTAGTTCAATCGGACACACAGAAGGAGCCAGATTCAGGTTCTGCTTATGCCCAGAACAATGACAATTCTCCAATGATCTGTTGTGATGGCAGAGGATTAAAAATTGTACCCAAAGATAGGTGCTGAAATTTGTGGACAGTCTTAATGACTGCTGAATACAGCTGCCATTTATTTATTTATTTTTGTTGTTGTTGTTGGGTTTTTTTTGGTTAAAGCTGAGGATGCTGCTGTGTTTTTGTGTTGTTTTGTTTTTATGCTATTAGTACGTAGCATATTTTTAGTTAGTTTTTCTTAGTTCATATCTTAGATCTTATTACTGTTTTTCTTTTACATTTTATTGTTGGATGTAACTGGGACCCTGAGCACACAATTTCATTCCACCACATGTACCACATGTGATGCGAATGACAAATAAAGAAACTCTGACTCTGACACAGTTTGTTTGACCAGGAAACAAATTTTGAAAAAAAAAAAACAAAGACATCAGAAGACATCAGCTACACTGACACCTAAAGCACACTCAGGAAAACATTTGTCTCCTGTCAGCCCACATGGATTTCCTCATCCTACACAGTCCTGCCAGTGTGCAGCTGTCCAGACTGGCTCTGAAACTGGGTCAAAACCTCACAGCTCTAGCTACACTGGAACCCTGTGAGTCAAACAAACTAATCTGGGCTTATTGTCTAAAAACCTAAAAAATAAAAAACCTCAAACAAACCTAAAATACCAGCACAAGTTGCTATTTTAGGTTTTCAGAGGTCAGTTACAAAAAAAAAAACTTAATTCTTAATTGGTCTAAAGTTCATTTAGAAGAAAATAAATTATTTTAAATGTTTTAAGCAAGAGAAAAAAATAATCTGAACAGCTTGGCATCTACTAAAATTTAGGTCAAGGACCCAAAGAACCGTTACCATAGCAACTTGCCACACAACACTCATCAACATTTCCCTCCAGCTGCTTACCATTGAACTACCTTTTTCTTTTAAGGGGGGGGGGGGGGGGGGGGGGTGGGGGGTGCTCTCAGGGATTGTGTGTGTCTGTTATGTCACCGTCAGTACATCCTCCTCAATTCTCAGATCTTTAATGAGACAGATGCAGCCTCACCTGACATGTTACACTTAAATAGTCTTCTTTCAGCTTTGCCCTCTTCAGGGGTCTCCACAGCGAGTCATCCTCCTCCATCTCTGTCCTCTGCATCCTCTGTCCTCCAACTACCTCCATGTCTCTAACTGCATCCATATGTCTCTTCTGTCCGTTTCCTGGCAGCTGCATTTCTAACATCTTTATTTATACATGTCTTAAACAAAACTACACCAGGTGTGAAAGATAAGATCAACTTCACTGTTTCTATAGAAACTAAGAGCTGATAAATTAAAACACTTACATCTTGGTTCGTAATTTTGACCTGCTCAATAAATGCAGGAGTTTTGTTTGTTTGTTATTCTGGGGCGTTCAGGTGCGTGCCAACACAATGTCAAGGAGGAACAAATGACTCAAAACTAATTACTACAGAGACGTACTGTAATTGTTTGTGCCCAATAACTTGAGCAAAGATATGAGACAATCGGAAATAATTTAAATCCATTATTGAGTAATGAGAAAAATATTTTCACACAAGGAAACCACTAACGACTTCAGGTGACAGGAAGTTTTATTAATTTATATTTTAGAAAAACTTTATATGAAACTGCATGTTTCCTCCTGTGTGATTACACTGGCAAACACCATCCAGTTGTAGCACATCAACATGTCCCTAAATCACTATCCTGTCACACTGCAGACGTACAAAAACTGCTTCCATCCGCACCCGATGCAGTCGTCTATAGACAAAGAAAAATAAAACCCAGAACATATCACTAACACTCACACCCATAAACACACCCAGGAACAAGACCAACCAAGTGAAACCTATGAATAGACGCTAGTGTCTTGGTTTGCCTGCATGATCAGCTGATTGTTTCCTTGCTGCTTAGTGTCACAAAAACCTGTCGGTCCAGTTCAATAACATTCACTTGGTCTCTCAGGCTTTCCTAAATGTCTGTCTCCTCTTTGGTGCGCTTCTTCTGCTATAACCAGTCGTCATAATTGATCCAACAGCTGAGTGTCGTCAAAGCCATCCGTTTCCTGTCTGCTGCTGATCAACATTTTCAGTTCAACATCTGTTTCAGTAATAATTTAACATTTAGAACAGACTGAGAAGGTAAAATGCACAAAAAAATAACAGATGAAATGGAATCTAAATGTTTCAACTTTCATTTTTTTTATTCCTGGCACCAAAACCCACAGGTAAATTTAAATATTGTTTATGTGTGCAGCACACTGATGCACTTTAAACTGACAATATTTTTTCCTTTATTACTGTCAAGAATAAAAAAAAAACATTTTCTATCGAAAACCTGAATGGAAGCAGCACACATCTTTTAAATTCAACAAGTTCAAACATGTTCTACTTTTAAGATGCACATGCCGGTATTTTAAAAAAGTAAGGAAGTCTTCTTACTGTGTGCTTTGGTAGACGTCCACAGAGCTGTTGAGTCCTTCTAGCTGTCCCATGAGAAGCTGCAGGTTGGAGTTGATGTAGCTCAACTCGAGAACTACCATCTCTTTAACCTTGTTGTTGTTTGTAGCCCTGCACACAGAGAGAAAATATACAGAAATATCAGAATTTTAAAAAATAATCTGTGAAAAAGAATGGGAAAAAAAATGTGCAGGAAGCACAACACGTGCCTTTATTCAATCAACCTTTATTTATACAGGTAAATCCCATTGAGCCTCGAGGACTCATTTACAAGAGAGACCTGATTTCAACAAAGAAAGATGACAACAATGGACAACAGCAACAACAATAAACAGTTATAAAAACTCATACTAGTTTTTTTTTTTTTTTTAACAAATAGGATGGCTAAAAGGAAAAAGGTAACAAAACAAAAAAAAAAACCAGCTAGATTCCAAGACAAATGTATAAAACTAAAAACAGGAACATGTCTGCATTGGTCCCTGCCAGGAGTCTAACAGATTCTTAAAGCCACTTAGAGAGGTCAAGGTCGAGAGCTTCATTATTAACAATGTAGTTGTAGCTAAACACTGATTTTTAAACCAAGTGTCTCCTGTGGTAATCTCATGTAGGCCTGTGTCACCGTGCACTGCTGTGCACGTTAAACTGCACACACGGTTGCACAGTTGAGTTTATGGCAGATGCAACACGATTCGTCCTCCACAACACGTTTCAACAAACTGTAGGTTATCAAGGGACTAGTTAGGAACATAATACGGTTTGTGATGGAAATATGGCTCCACGGAGTTTGCTGCTGATCCCACGAGTGAATCAGATGGTGAAAAGTGTGACACATTAACTCATCCCCCCCCACCACCACCACCACCACCACCACCACCAAGGCTGCATCTTTGTGAACTTGCAGATCATGTCAGCTGGTTTAGATGCTCTGCGTGGCAGAGATAAGGCAGCACTAAAACGTGCAGGTTGGCTTCTTTGTCTTAACATTCACATCCAAAGCAGCTGGAGCCTTTGTAAAGAAGTATTTATGTTACGCTGTCAGGACATACAAAGAAAACCTGCAATTCATGAGCATCTGTGGTGAGTGACACAAGATAACACTCAAACCTCTGAGGTGTCCCTTTATTCTCATCTGCGTTCTGTCTGCAGCGACTCCTCACAAGTTCACAGTTGATCAGAACAAATTAAGCATTTACCGTAACATGTACCGAACGCATCTCACCTCAAACCTGTTCGTGCACACACATACTCTTTGTTATAAAATGTGTTCTGCTCCGATTATAAATGCCATTTTAATACTAAATGTAGTATCGGCTGAAAAGTCGAGAGAAAAAAAAAGGATAAAAAGCATACCGTACTTTTCGCTGTATAAGTCGCACCTTTTTGCATAAATTAACATGCCCTGTGACTTATACAGCAAAGAGACATATTTATGTTTTTTCCCCTCATATTTATAACCCATTTTTTGTCTGAGATTTGACAATTTCATTCATTCTGACATGGAAAATATTGAACAATATCATTTTCAGCTGCTAGAGGGTGCTCAAGTAATATGGCAAGTCAAGTGTCTCATTAATAGGTAAAAGTGGCTATTAATGAGACACTTGGCTTACCATACAAAGCCACCTTCGTCTCACTCCAAAACTCCTGGAGCAAATGTCAAATCAGCTGCATGTTGCTGCAGCACCCAGATGAAATGCAGCTGATTTAACCATTAAAGTGCATTTATTAAGGAAAAATTAAACTGAGACACACATTTGCTATAATTTCAAGCAAGCAAATAATTGTTTTTAAGTGTTAATCTTGTTAAATTTTTGTTAAAGTTCTCCCGTGCGCGTTCCCGCGGCCGCCATTTGGCAGCCAATCGATTTTTGGCACAACACCGGCCCATGTTTCCAGGTGGTCAGCGGTGACGCATAACAAATGTGACGCGTGAGCGGTGATGCATAATAGATGCGAATTATATGGCGAAGTGACGCATTTATGTTTTTTTTTCCACTTTGTTAGACATATTTGGACTGATGTGACTTATACGGAAGAAAGTACGGTAATTAAGATGACAAGTCAATAAAGAGTAAACGCTCTGAAGGCTCAGTTTTGTGCAGCAATAATGCTATCCACTAGTTTGGTCTTCATTAAATCACAATGTCTGTCACAAAACTTTGACTTTTGATTCCACAAAACAGACATGAATGTTAGTCCACGCTTCATCAGGTGAGTAATACCACTGCTTCCTTCCCTTTTGGCTGGTGGATGAGTTCTGGAGAGGTTTGTTTGGGAAACTCATCAAGGTTGAAGATCTATATGGGCTTTGGTTTGGAAAGAACAGACAAACTCCATAAGAAGCTGTTATTAAAATCCAATTTCAATAACTAACCTCGTCCAGCAGGAAACCAGACTTGAATCAGCAAATGTGGCTTGACTAAAGACTTCTCCATCTTCTTCTATGAATTGGATGATTTATCCTTTTTTTCCCCCCCCCCCATGTTCTTTTAATTATTTAATAATTTTTTATATTGTCGTTTTGCTTTTCATGTGTGCCTCGGATCTGAAGCAACAGCTATTGTGTTATGAAAATAAATAAATAATGCTTTAAAAATGAAGTTTCCACTAGTTGTCAAAGGAATATTCAGTCTAATTACAACCAAGTTTCCTGCCGTAACAGTGTTTTGTTGCTCTACCATAGCTTTCTACAATCTGATAACTAAATGTTGAACTAAATCAAGACAGTCTTGGTACCATATTCAATTAAACCTATAAAAAAATATAAAAAAAACAGTCATTGTGTTTTAAAAATCAGAGATGGTTTTACAAAAAGCACTGTCTTTTCAGTATCAGATGTGTGAGCTGAAGAGGAGGAAAAGAAGAAGAAGAGAACTGGTCTGACCAGACTGACTCCACCTGTTGCTGATTGACACACAGGAATGCAGAACAAGAGGGAAGAAGGGAAAAATAGGAGGGAGATACTGAAGGACAAACAGCACAACTCACACTCACCTCCTTATTTAAAAATATATCGCTTAACATATTGACACAGATCCTGGATAAACGTATACTTGGACAAAAGCCAAAGTAAATAACTTGATCAAAATTTGTTCTTGCCGTGACATCCCAGGTCAATTTCTAAGAGAATGCTGCCGAGTTGTGCACATGCAAACAGACAGCGAACAGTTTAGGAGTTGAGGTGTTAAAAGTAAACCTGAGAGCATATCTGCAGAAATGCTCACAGAGTGTCCTCCTTGCAGCAGACAGGTATGTGGAAAGACAACACACACACACACACACACACACATGGGTCATTTGCCCCCCAGCTCCTACAGGGCAGCTATGTGAGGTAGAGGAATGCAGAGGCCTCTGCAGAGGTTTCAGGCAGGTTCAAAGAAACCTTATGATCACGGGTATATTACTACAGTGGTCTCTAACCCTGGTCCTAAGTGTGTCCACTGTCCTCAAGTATGAGTCGTCTCTCTGCTCCATCACACCTGACGGCTGCACAGAGGTCTGTCAGAGTCAGTCTCCCCACCATCACAGACATCTACACCTCCAGATGCAGGAAGAAGGCCACCTGCATCATGAAGGACCCCACTCACCCAGCACACACACTTTTTGCCCCACTCCCCTCAGGAAGGAGGTTGAGGAGCATTATGTGTAGAACCACTAGACTGAGGAACAGCTTCTGCCCTGAGGCTGTTAGACTCATGAATCTCTAACCAGGATAATCACTGTGAAAAAAAAAATCACGGTGCTGCTGATCTGTTTCATGTTGCTGCTGATTCGTTTCATGTTGCTGCTGATCTGTTTCATGTTGCTGCTGATCCGTTTCATGTTGCTGCTGATCCGTTTCATGTTGCTGTGTTCATTCGTACTCCTCTGCTCACACAGACTCATGTTCGTGCTGTTCGGTGTATTGTTTTTATACTACTAGTGCTTAGTGTATTTCTAGTTAACATTTTTCTTAGTTCATATCTTAGATCTTATTACTGTTTTCTTTTACATTTTATACTTTTGTTGGATGTAACTGGGACCCTGTGTACACAGTTTGACAAATAAATGACAATGACAAATAAAGAACCTTGAATTCTTGAATCTCTGACTGACTGACGAGCTTGTGCTGAACTTGACAGCAAGCTGACAGAGGAGGCTAAATCAATCATCTGAACCAGGTGAGTAAAGCAGAAGAAACATCTCAAACACGTAGGGCGATGAGCTCTGAAAACCAGGGCTGGAGACCACTCTGACACCATCAGTTAACTGAGTTGGGCCATAGTTTGGACGTCAGAACTGCACCACCAAAGTTGTTGTACCCACATACAAAGAAGCAGCACAGATTAATTATTATCATCTGCAGCAGATATTTCCAGGACCATAATTATACAATCGTCTCTGACAGAGGATGAAAACAATTCCAGCTTTGCTGTTATACTGTAATTGTCAAACACTGAGTACACAGACGTACACACCCTCACCAGACGGACTTGAACACAAAGGGAGGCAGAAAGAGATGGTCCTGCATGATCAAAAGACGCAGCTACCTTCATTCATGCAAACTTGCACCCTCGTGCATTCTCTACAACCAGTTTCACAAAACAACTCTGCAGTACAGGTGCAAAGATGACTGCAACGCCATGAGTCGTTCACAAACTGAGCCGGCCACGTCTCAGGACAATGTGTGCTCATATAAAGAAAGCATTGTGAAAACAAAGCAGGCGTAAAGTGGAACTCGGCGTTGTTGATGTTGAGGATCCTTCAGCTTTGCAACAGACTGTCATCTCTACGTTCAACGCTCCAGCTGCGTCATCTTTACACATACGACCGTTTTAGCTCGGTGAATACATCAGCTGGTGGCTCAGAAGTACAGTAAGTTGACTTCAACCCTCCCAGCTCCGCTCTTTAATAAATCACGCAGAAAATAAAAAGGTACATCAGGCCCACTTTTAAAGTGCTTTATGGAAGAAACCATTTTGTCTTGTCAGGAAGCTTCAGCTTCTGGTTCAGGTCTAATTTTGTTTATTAAATTTTGACAGCTGTCTTGATTTGCGATCAGAATGAAAAACAGATTTCTAACACCCATCAGTGATCTTTCATTTATCCATACTTTATGCAAAGATTGTTTTCTGCGCATGTGAGATCAAAGCAACTGGCCCAGACAACATCCCCGGAAAAGTGTTGAAGGAATGTGCTGATCAGCTCTGTGAGGTGTTGGCAGACATCTTTAACACCTCACTTACCCTGGAGACAGTTCCCACCTGCCTGAAGACTGCCACCATCATCCCAGTCCCAAAAAGCTCTACAGTGACTGGTCTGAATGACTATCGGCCAGTGGCCCTCACCCCGATAGTCGCTAAATGCTTCGAAAAACTGGTCATGACTCACATCAAAACAACCATCAACATCAACGAGGACCCTCATCAGTACGCATACCGTGAGAACCGATCAACAGAGGATGCAATCTCCTCTGTGGTCCACACTGCACTCAACCACCTGGAGCAGAAAAACTCTTACGTCCGTATGCTCTTTGTGGACTTCACATCCGCCTTCAACACCATGATCCCCCAAACCCTGATGGACAAACTATCCACACTAGGACTAAGCCCCTCCATCTGCAACTGGGTACTAGACTTTTTAACAAACAGACCACAGTTAGTGAGGATCCACAACCTCTCCTCCTCCACCATAACCCTCAGCACTGGCTCTCCTCAGGGATGTGTGTTGAGCCCCCTCCTGTTTACTCTGCTCACATGTGATTGTGCAGCTACCCATCCAGGCTGTCACATTGTAAAGTTTGCAGATGATACAGCGGTGGTGGGATGCATCGCAAACAATGATGAGTCCAGCTACAGGCAGGAGGTGGAACACCTGGAGAGCTGGTGCAGAGAGAATAACCTTCACATCAATGTGAAGAAGACAAAGGAGATGATTGTGGACTTCAGAAGGAACAAAAACACCTACACCCCCCTGAACATAAGAGGATCTGCGGTGGAAGTGGTCTCCAGCTACAAGTACTTGGGTGTACACATGAATGACAACCTCAGCTGGAGCAACAACACCACCAGCCTGATCAAGAAAGCTCATCAGAGACTCTACTTCCTCAGACGGCTGAGGCGAGCTGGTCTGGGAAGCTCAGTCCTCACCTCCTTCTACAGGTGTGCAGTGGAGAGCATCCTGTGCTCCAGCATCAACGTGTGGCATGGAGGCTGCACAGCTGCAGAAAGAAAAGCTTTGCAGAGAGTGGTGAAGGCTGCACAGAAGACTGTTGGAATCAGTCTCCCCACCATCACAGACATCTACACCTCCAGATGCAGGAAGAGGGCCACCTGCATCATGAAGGACCCCACCCACCCAGCACACACACTTTTTGCCCCACTCCCCTCAGGAAGGAGGTTAAGGAGCATTAAGTGTAGAACCACTAGACTGAGGAACAGCTTCTACCCTGAGGCTGTTAGACTCATGAATCTCTAACTAGAATAATCACTGTGAAAAACCATATCATGTTGCTGCTGATCTGTTTCATGTTGCTGCTGATCTGTTTCAATGTTGATGTGTTCATGCGTGCACATCTGCTCACAGACTCATGTTCATGTTTGTGCTGATGTTCAATGTTTTATGTTATGAGTGCTTAGTGTATATTTAGTTGATGTTTTTCTTAGTTCATATCTTAGATCTTATTACTGTTTTTCTTATACATTTTATTGTTGGATGTAACTGGGACCCTGTGTACATAATTTCGCTCCACCACATGTACCACATGAGGTGCGAATGACAATAAAGAAACTCTGACTCTGACTCTGAGAGCTTAAATCTTGGCAGGTTTAAGGTTCTCTCACTAATGTTTGACAATTTATTTTTATGAAACAATTGTGATTAATGATTAAATTCTGTTTCTCTGTTCATTTTTATGCCATGGCATAACTGAACAGTGTAAATATACACTAAAACCATCTAAAGGTTACCTATTAATACCTAACGGGGAGTGATGGCGCAGAGAGAAGTGAGCCTGTGATCAGAAGGTGGCCAAGGTGAAGCACCCACACCTGCATCCACCTTCATTTGTCCCCCCATCTGGGCCCTTGAGCAGATATGGCACCCTAGATGCAGCTCTCTGCTCCACACAAAAGTACTGTGGTAGCTCAGTGGTCTGTGGTTGTGTCAGGAAGGGGCTCTGGTGTAAAACAATTGCTGAATCCTTGTGAGAGTTTGTGGCGAACCCTGACGAAGGGAGCAGCCAAAAGAAATTTTAAATTTCTAAAGGTTAATAGGACAGAAAAATCAACAAGGCTTCAGGCTGATGATAATAAAGTTTGCTCCAAAGTAAATCCACCTTTTTGAAAAAAGGCTGGTTTGGAGAAAAAGGTTCTGTACATACAGGAAATATAATAATAAACCAATTTAATGTTTATTTAGTCTCCCACATCCAAAAGTGTGTTTGGTAGCAATGTATTGCTACCCAATTAAAGTGACAGTTCAGCAAGTGAAACTTTTAAAGCCGAAATAGTTAGTTTTAGACCACAAGAATGCTCCTCCTTGAGCTTATCATTCAGGGTCATCTGATCTCTGTGGTGGCAGAGTGTTTAAAGAGGCGATGCCAGACTTATCAAACAAGTCACAAGTCTCTACAGGCCACCAGGGTGGCATCGCTACCAACTGCTTTCTGTACTTTGTTTCTCTTATGCAACACATGCAAATCCAAATCCGTTTGCATGAACAGTGTAGCCATGTGTTACGCTATCTGTGCGACAGTTCGTTCTTACTTCAGCAGGTTCTCAGCTCCAGCCCTCATCCTCATCTGTTTGATGATCTGCTGGTTCAGACTGGCCCGTTTACTCTGAAGTTTGCTTCGTCCGGTCTGTGCAAGGGGGTTGCAACCCTGAGACGGGAAATATAAGCAGAACGCACGCTCAGTAATAATTAGCAAAAGCAAAACATACAAAAAGAAACTGCACAGAAGTCATACACTTAGTACAAACCGTAGGGCTGCATAATATTAGAGCAACTTGCAATGTACAGTATTATTACTATTTAATACTGAGATTACAATATCAGTTGTGATCAACCCACATTTACTCTGCACTTTCTCTCCTGTCATCACCGTCTGTGGACATCAAGACCAGTGAGAGTCTGTTTGATTCATTAAATATATTAACATACAGAACATGAAGGCATGGTACTTGAAATAAATGCCTATAATTTATAGAGGCCTATAATTGGATCCATGTTGTTTTGTTTTTTTGCTGTGTGCTTTCCTTGTTTGTGTGTGCAGCACTTTGGTCTGCCTTGTTGCCGTTTTAAGTGCTTTATAAATAAAGTGGTATGGTATAATTTATTGCAGTCCAAGCAGACCTTCGCAATATTTATCTTGCGCTCACTGATATTGCAATGATGATACATTTTTAATATATTGTGCAGAAATTATCCTGTGAATTCTTGATTTCCTTCAACACCATTTGTTGAAATTTAGGTTGCGATGCTTTTTGTTTTGCATTGAATCTTACTGGTAGTGAACTGCAGACTGACTCGGCCTTCACTTCAGGGTAAATAACAGACCTGTACATAAATAACTTTCACATGCAGAACTGACAGCAACACAAAGGCTGTTAAAAAAAAAGCATTCACATGAAATACTATGATCTGAGATTGGAGTTATTTTAAGACAGCCAAGTCCAAGTCTATCAGGGAAAAGATCCGCATTTACCTGATATTTACAACTGACTGTTTCGAGCAAGTTCTATTGCAGGTAAGATATTGATTGCCAATAGCATTTCCACAAAATAACTTATTAAGTGAAAATTACGCTCTTTCAATAAAGTTTCTTCTCTTTTTTGTTTAATCTTACAGCTACCATGTACAGGTACTTTTGGTCAACCTACTAAAATAGCGGTCAAATAAAATGCTCTAAATGCTACTGGCATAACAACTTCATTTTTTATTTAGTTTCAAAGAATATTTTCTGTTTTTTCAGCCACTAGTTTAACGGAAAACCTGAATGTAAGTTGGGTGTGGGAAGAACCGTGCCTTCCCACCGTGTATTTAACCAAAACACACGTTCTCACTCAGTGTTTAAATATAATGGCCTGTATCTGTCTGCACTGTGTGACCCTTGTTCCTGCCACAGCACTAAGAGTACATGCCTCACCAAGTCAACAGGCGGTCACTCACAACCAGGTATAAACAATGTGGAGGCTTCACTAAAACTCACCTTGTCCAGAAATAAAAGTAGATAAACCAACCAGCTCAGTGAAACCAGTTGGGTTGAAGTCACCAGTGTGGAGACAAATAGTCTATTTCAGTTTCTATAAACAAACTCATTTCGAATAGTTTCCAAAAAGGAAAGAGGAAGAGAGATTTAGTTTTTCCATCTACAAACCCACAACAGGGAAAGGTCTTTTGGGATGGCTGTGGTATAGAGGTAGGGAAGCTGGCTTGGGACCAGACTGTCACAGGTTCAACTCCCCATCATGCCCACATGTCATGGTGTCCTTGAGCAAGACACCTAATCCCCAACTGCTCCCTGGATGCTTATATAGCTGCCCACTGCTCCACCTGGATGTATTTCATGAGTGATGGATTAAAAGCAGAGAACTAATTTTGTCAATGTATAGAAACATACAATGATGGCAACACATAGCACATTCTGTTTCTTCTTCTTCTCCTCATATCAGAGAGGCATTTTCTCATCGTAAAAGCTTTAAACAGATAGAAATGCCCATTCAAACAGTTTC
This sequence comes from Nematolebias whitei, assembly GCF_014905685.2. Lineage (NCBI taxonomy): Eukaryota > Metazoa > Chordata > Actinopteri > Cyprinodontiformes > Rivulidae > Nematolebias > Nematolebias whitei. The sequence goes on from NC_056499.1 coordinate 29,654,038, forward strand.
TTTGGGGGAAATAAGTTTCCAACCTTACAGCTGCCACAGTTACAAATTCCAGGAAAAAGAAGGATATCGTGCAGCTAGACGAGAATTTTTTTTTTTCCCACTCAAGGAATGAGAAGTGCTGGTCTCAGTCTGTGCTGTCAGATTTTTCACATTCACATTTGAGTCATGCTGAGACTGCTCTTATCTTAAAACATTCCTGAAAAATTAGTGAGCGGAGCAGGTGGGTGGAACGATGTTCCTTTCGAGTACAAATTTCAACACGGCAGGTTGAGTGTTTTCAACAGAGGTCATATAGCGCATTGTGCTCTTCCACCACCCTGCTCCGGTCACCAGGTTGATCCTGTGTAAACACTTCAGTGGCCTGAAAGTTTAATGATTAACTGTTTATACAAAACTAAAAGGCCTTTTTATTACACATCAGAGTTTTACCAAGGATGCTGAGTTATTCTCAGAATGACAGGAGGAGCATTAGTGAAGGAGGTGTGGGCCGAAAGTAGCATTGGCGTCACTCAGCCATGCAGTCATTCGATCACTGCATCTAAGGCAGGGCGTGGGATAGAACAAGGGAGATGCCAGTGTTTGATAAATACCATAGCAGTAAGTTTCCACTTTTTCACTGCAATACTGAACGTAAAGTTCCCACTGACGATCTTCACCATATGCTGCAATACTCTGTTAATGCTCTAAATACACTGTATGGCCCCAAAAAAAGTTGCCACCTGGATTTAACTAAGCAAATAGGTACGAGCCTTCTATTGGATAATTACTGCATGGGTGATTATCTTTCATCTGGCAACAAATTATTTAACTCCAACTGGTGCAATGAGTTGCTTCTCATTTCTTAAACAACCATGTTGAAAGACACATCGTGTGGTCGTGGAAAAGATGTCAGTCTGTTTGAGAAGGGTCAAATCATTGGCATGCATCAAGCAGAGAAAACATCTAAGGAGATTGCAGAAAGTACTAAAATTGGGTTAAGAACTGGCCAATGCATTATTAAAAACTGAAAGGATAGTGGGGACCCATCGTCTTCCAGGAAGAAATGTGGCCGGGAAAAAAATCGTGAATGATCGTGATCGGCGGTCACTTAAATGTTTGGTGAAATCAAATTGAAGAAAAACAACAGTAGCTCTCAGGGCTATGTTTAATAGTGAAAGTAAGAGCATTTCTACATGCACAATGTGAAGGGAACACAAGGGATTGGGACTGAACAGCTGTGCAGCCTTAAGAAAACCACTAATCAGTGAGGCTAACTGGAAGAAAAAAAAAGTTTCAATTTGCTAGGGAGCATAAGGATTGGACTCTGGAGCAATGGAAGAAGGTCATGTGGTCTGATGAGTCCAGATTTACCCTGTTCCAGAGTGATGGGTGCATCAGGGTAAGAAGAGAGGCAGGTGAAGTGATGCACCCATCATGACTAGTGCCTTGTCATCAATGCAAGATCTTGGTGAAAAATTAATGCAACACTTGATGTAAATAGATCTTGTGACATTGTAGAAGCTTATCGAATCAATGCCACAGAGAATGCACGCCATAATCAAAGATAAAGGCGGTCCAACAAAATATTAGTGTGTGACCTTTTTTTTTTGGGGGGGGGGGGGGGGTGGCAACTTTTTTAGGGGGCCAGACGGTGTATAATGCTTTGTCTCGTAAATCCATAAATCCAACTTTACAATATTGGACCATGATTCTTTATTTTTGTAAAAACAACCCAATTTTAAATAAATGAAAACAGCAGAGTGGCCATCATCAGCACAGTGTTGGTTCATTTGAAACCCTTCTGATTACTAGAAACTAAAATCTAAACTTTACCACTTTGCTAACCATTTCACAGGGTTTGCCCCCCCCCCCCCCCCCCCCCCAATCTACTGTCAGATTGAACAGTTGAGCCTTTCTCTTCGACCCTACAAAACAATTCATTAGATGAAAGCACAAAGGCAGTGCAGCATCGTTTTCTGAACACAGCCAAAAGGTTTGCTGTTGTATAAACGAGGCTTTATGTGGAGCAAAGGGATCGTTGGTTTATAGAAGCTGTGATTTGGAGTGGCGACTGGCCAGCGGGGGGCTTTAGACACAACCTAGTTAAGAGCTTAAATATCCTTTTCCCTATGATATAAGATTTAAGCATGACAGACATTTATAAACTCTCTTAATATTAGAATAAATGACCATTTGAAATCACAAACTGGCTCATTTACAGTGGGACTGTTGTCAGAGTGGGGTTTGGCTATTTAATAATTAAAACTTTATTTTCAGTTAAGCACTACACAAGTCCATACTTAATCGCAGCTGCATCCCTCATTTGTCTGTTTCCTCTCAGAACGCTGCTTAGAAGAATCCAAGAGGGTCTTCAAGTCAGGGGAACTGGTTTGGTTTGTGAACCAGGGCACATGTTGTCAATTTGTGTCTGTGGTCTGGCTGAGGGAAAGCCTCAGGCCAGATGCTACGTCAAAGCTCTCTCTGGCCGAGGAGGACAAGGAGAAGAAACATGCCGATTTCAACTTTTTGGGCTGCCATCTTTCCATCCTGAAGCTGTCCAGTTGGCCCTCAGCCATCTGGAGACCAAACAGTGGACGTCTGGGAAGAACGCCCCGAACCGCGACAGCTCCTCTGAAGTATCAGGCAGATGTAGTGTGGTCTTGTTATTCATTAATCTAATTTTCACACAGGAGAACAAGAAGCAGAGTTTAAGAAAGAACATCACGGCTTCTTCACTCCGACCATAAAGTTTCCTAAATGCAAAGCTCTCCATTCAGGTCATTGTGAAGTATGGCAGAATCCACCAAGTGTATTACATACATAAAAACAACTCCTTAAAAATAAGGTATGAGGTTTCACAGTGTTTAGTCATGTCCTGTGACTGTGCCAGACCCTGACTCCCACTGACCTTTTTTTTAAACCACAGGAAGTGAAGCCCAGAGCCTCAACCAGACAGCGTTCAGAGGGGGATTCAGAGGGATTTAAAAGACACAAAGGATATGCTCAGATACCCATCGAAATAAGCTCGTCTAAAAAAAAATACAGCCTGGGTGAGAAGAACAGTGAGCAATGAGACACAGATCACAAACAGGGAAACGGTAAAAACACATCGGATAATCACTTAGCCACTGCTGACTGGTTTTATCCTCACAACCTCAGACCAGACAAATCCACAGCTCTCGAAAACATTTCAGGTACTGGAGGGTGGGCAAGCTAACTTTACAAGAGCAAGAGCATTTCTGATGTAAAACACAAGATGTTACTCTTGGCAAACAATTTAAGTAAGCTGTCAGATGCATTATAGATTCACCTGTATGGCAATTAGTTGAAAGCTAAAAGTAGATGTTTCGCTTAACTTACATTTTACCTTTAAACAGATAGTGATCGTTGATTGTTTTAAATTAAAGAAAAAGGAATGAAATGGATTCCAAAGGAAACAGTTTTTTCCTGCCAGAAGTATCCAGTGGTCTGGGGTCGAATGGTCATACATGTTTACAGCAGATCGATCTAATCAATCACCATCACACATAAATAGGACACCATTCATCTCCATGCATTCAGTTTCTAAAGGTCACACAAACACACCTGAAGCTGACAGTGTAGTGGTTTCTGCTGCTGACATTTTCTAAGCTGTCCTTTACGCTTTTATAACTATTTAACCAAGTCTCAACTCCCTGTGGTCGAGTACTACTAAAAATACTAAATTATATCTGGTGCTTGTCAAAGGCAACCATGTTTTTTTTCGACTTATTTTACGTTTACGTCTTTTTTTATATACTAGTAGCACCTTCAATTAAGTAAAGTGTAAGTCGTAGGCAAAAAAAGAAGCTGAACCCATGTTTTCCCACAATTTTGGCTGTGTACGCAAGCTGACGCACGGGCAAACTACAGCTAACTGTGTTGTGGAGCGTCGACGAGCTAAAAACTCACCTTTTTGAAGTAACTACCGTCTCCTCCGCTGTCTTCGATTCCGTTCGTTAGAATGGTGTCCGTCATCCTGTGTGGACTAACACTCCGAGCAACTCTGACAATTAAACAACAAGCGCCTTCGAAGGTAAAAAATAAATCTTAATCGCAGCTGGACAACAGGTGAGCAACGTATCCAACAATGAACTCCGTCTGCCTCTGCCTTCACTCCACCCAGCCTACCGGTTTTCCAGCACTTTGCAGCAGGAGCCTGAGGCTCCGCCCATACAATTTACAGACTCCGCCCATGTTAAGAATAGACTCCGCCCACGTAATGATGTAATGTAAGGCTTCTTCAAAAAAGAGGGGCAAACACAACACATGAGTTAATAAAAACGTCAGAACTAGATATCTGCTTCGCTCAGGTGATGTCCACTACATTACAATGAGACGGTAAAACAACAAAAACACGCGTTATACCAACAAATATGGTATGGTATAAAGTTTATTCATTTTAAAAAAGTACAAAACAATTCCATAACAATATAAAAAAAGATACAAGACATTTAAAATGAAAGGCAGCAGAAAGAAGAAAAAATCTTATTATATATGCCTCTTTTTTCAAATAATAATTTCAATCATAATAATTTTCAAGTAACAGAACAAAATGAATAACTCTTTCTAATTTTTCTAATTCTAATACAAAACACACACTTAGCTACTTCATATATACTTTTTTAACAATTCAGCTTTGATCTTTTTCTTAAATGTACACATTGACTAACATCACTCTCTAGACCATTCCACAATCCAACTCCTTGGATTGAGGTAGACCTTCCCTTCAGACTAGTTCTGAATTGTGGTTTGACAAATATCTCTATCCCCTTAAGATTATAACAACTTTGTCTTTTAACAACATTTCTTTGGATATTTAATGGTAATGTGTTATGTTGAGCCCTATACATAACTGATAAAATACTATAATCTACCAAATCATGGAACTTCAATAACTTCAGTTGATAAAATAATGTGCTTGATGGGTGACTGTAATGCTTTCTGGTGATAATTCTTACAGCTCTTTTCTGTAAAATAAAAATAGGTTTTGTAAATGTTTTACACGCTTTCCCCCAAACATCAATGCAATAGATTAAATGTGGAACAATGATTGTGTTATACAACATGTACAGAGCTTTATCATTTAATAATTCCCTGACTTTGTATAGTACTGCAATAGATTTAGATATTTTTGTTCTTACAGAATTTATGTGATTTTTCCATGTTAGCTGTTCATCAATGATTACACCCAAAAATTTAATCTTATTAACTCTACAAATCTCAACACCCTCAATTTTAAATGGATCATCAACAGTTCTCTTTTTGTTACTAAATATCATGTATTTAGTTTTATTTAAATTTAATGATAATTTATTAATTTTAAACCAAGTTTGTATTTTATCAAATTCTGTCTTCATCAATTCCAACATCCGTTTTACATCTTTACCCAAACAAAATAATGTGGTGTCGTCTGCAAAAAGGACACATTTGAGGAGTCCTGATACATTCACTAAGTCATTCACATATAAAATAAATAATTTTGGTCCAAGTACAGAGCCTTGAGGAACTCCACAAGTGATATTGCAGAGGTCAGATCTTACACCATTTATTTGTACAAACTGTTTCCTATCTTTTAAATAGCTAGATACCCAGTGTAATGCTGGTCCTCTTATGCCATATTTATTTAAAATATGAGAATAGTGTAGTCAATAGTATCAAATGCTTTTTTTAAATGAACAAAAATACTAACACAATATTGTTTTTGATCGACAGCAGTAGTTATTTGTTCTATTAATTCCACGAGAGCCATTGATGTAGAGTTTTTTGCTCTAAACCCATACTGACTGCTACTTAGAATGTTTTGTATCTAAAATATGACAAATATGGACGTTAATAACGTTTAAGTTAATGGTTTCTTCTTTTAGTTGAATGAAATCCCCTTAGCTAATTTTTGCAGTTTGGCTAATTAAGAACTATAACGTTTCTTATCAATTTTCCTCTGAAAATATAATTTAGTTGATTTAAAAATCAAACAATAAATAACTTTAAATGAACACAAGAAGTGAAATAGAAATCAGTGAATAGCACATGTGTCAAACTCAAGGCTCGCAGACCAGATGTGGCCCATCACGTCATTTTATGTGGCCCGTGAGAGCTTAAAAGGTCTGATTGTCATATAATAAATAAGTTGAGTGCACTGACAACAAACTATATTTCCCATAATGCATGCCAATTATGTTACCTGCAAAGTAACAGCATCCCACCACTAGATTGCAGTTTTTCCACATCAATATCATTTTCCAAACAAGTGGAATAGAGAAATACAAACAATCCCAAAATGTCCAGGAGGAGAAAAATGGATGCAGATGGAAGGCTGTTTCAAGAAAGATGGGAAGGTGAATATATGTTTGTGCTTCAAGCAGAGAAACCACTATGTCTTTTGTGTTATGAGGCAGTGGTGGTCGTCAAAGAGGACAATCTAGGTCGACATTTTGATACCAAACATGAAGCTAGGTATGCCAAAGTGAGCTTTCAACCCTATTTTGAGTTTATTGTACTTATTAATTGTTTTTTTGTTATATTATGTTAAATTTGCATCAATGGATTTGGGATTGCAGGTTTATGTTTTTATGCAGGTAAATGTTTTCTATATTAATACCATCTCTCATTAGTTGGATGTATGCCCCTTGGCTGTGTGCAGCCATCTGTTTTTTGTAAAATGCTACACCTGTCACACATGTTCTTACAGCTCACAGTTGTTGGTTGGACTGTTATTCTGCCCCTCTTCATTATGACAAAAATGTTTTGAACAAAGTTAATGACATAACTTGTTATTTTTCCTTATTCACTTGGAAAGTTTGATCATTGATTTATGGAGTAATGTGGGTTTCATAACCTGACAAACTAAAAGGTTTTTATGTTATAACAACAGACATATTTTTCTACATCTATGCAAATATATATGTAATATTTTGTAAGTTGAATAAGTAAAATAATTCAGAGTTATTTAACATTAAGGGGTAGTTGTGTTTATTTTACATTACATTTAGTTAAATTTAGCTACATTTATACTGTCTTACAGTTACATCTGGCCCTTTAAAATGTAAATACGCTATGTATTTTAGGTCTAACTTATAGTTTAATTTTAAACGGCTTCTGTGCTTTTTCATTTTATTTTTAAAGAAAATTGCAGACTTCAGCTAAACAACATTATGCAAACCGTCCTCTTCCCCATAAACATAGAAAAATGAACCTTGTTTCCTCCTTCTAAAGCTCTTAACATTTATACATATAAATATTTTAGTTGTAGGGTATCATAATATTACCTAAGAATGTGTTTGTCAAAAGTGTAAACAAATTAATTGGTCCTGTCATCATATTTTATGGTTTTATTACAGCCGTGACAATAATAAACCATTCATCCAGTCCAGCTTTTTCTGTAATGGATGTTTTTTAAACTCCTGTTGGCTTGTGTAACACTTCCTGTAGTCTTAACTGTTACCAAATAAACTTGATCCATGACTGCCCATGTTTTTGTCTAAATATTTATTTTATTTTTGTTTAAAAAGGAAGCATAGCTATGCATATGCTTTTTGTTTTCCTGGTTATGCCAGTTGAAAAGCTTGTTACAGTGTTTGCTGTTATTGATGTCAGGAGAGGATTATTGGTAACGATAAAGCTGAGGTGAAACCAGGGCATTAGGGTGCTGCTGTGGCACCAAACTAGGCCAAAGCTTTCTCTGTCTGGGAAATGTCTGCAGGAGAAATACAGCAGTTTTCAGAGGAGAAGCATTTTAATTTAACCTGTAACATCTTAAGTACATAGAGATGATGGTTTAAATACATGTACATGCTAAGATTCAGTAGAGTTGCAGTATTTGGCTTTGATATTCTTGATGAATGAATTCCTTTCTAAAATATTCACCTTTTAGCTGTTTTGATAATAGCAGTTGGGCTAGGGGACATGTTTGGTCAGGAGTTAGAAATTAAAAAGTTGTGAAATATATGATTTGCGTAATAAAACATCAAAGAAGCCTTTGCACCCCGCCCCACCTGAGCACCAGATTTACCCATTTTCATTCTGTTGTTTTTATTTAAACAACAAAAACAACACACCTCTTTTTTATGGCAGTTGTTGGAAAAAAATAGGGATTTTATTTTTTTACAAATTGTTTCAAAGCCATAATACTTGTCACAATAAATAATTGTTTCATGTTTTTTTATTTTAATTTTGTGTCTGTGTATTATGGATGATAAAAACAACTAAAATTAACTAAGTTAACCTTATTCAATGCCTAAAGTCCGTGGAGTGAAATCAGCAGTCGTGTTTTGTTGCCAACAATTACAAGTCCTTTGTTTACATTCGGGCATTGACGAATACATTTTAGACACTGAGTCGATAAAATAATCCGCAGATGGAAACAGTGAGAGGGAGAAGGATGATGGAATCACGGAGGACAGATGGAAAGATAAAGTTATTTTGTCTTCATCTAACAAAATGGCACTAAAATCTGTAAGGACAAGAGTTCAATCCATCCATTCTTCCATTATCTTTAACCACTTCTTCCTTTTCAGGTCACAGGGGTCACTGGTGCCCATGTCCAGCCTTCACAGTGTAAGAGGTGGGGGACACCCTGGACAGGTCTCCAGTCCATCACAGGGACACATAGAGACAAACGAGACAAACAACCATTCACTCTCTCACTCACACCTAGGGACAATTTAGAGTTACCAATCAGCCTAACATGCATGTTTTTGATCTGTGGGACGAAACCGGAGTACACGGAGAAAACCCACACATGCACGGAGAGAACATGCAAACTCCACCCAGAAAGGCCCCTGACTGGATTTGATTTGAAGACCTTCTTGCTGAGAGGCGACAGCTGTTTCAACTGAGCCACCGTGCCGCCCAGGACAAGATTTGAGTACGGTAATTTTAAGGGAGGAAAATGAGCGGTGGAGAACATTAAAGCAAATGGTGCGGTTGAGATCATGTGCAAATGAGCTGTCTGAAATATTCCAAACTGCAACGTGGGAATACAGGTGCATATAAAAAAATTAGAATCTCGTGAAAAAGTTATTATTTTTTTTATCTATCACTTCAGAACATGAAACTCACAGTATATAGATTCATTACACATTGAATGAAAAATTTCAAGCCTTAATTTCTTGTAATTTTGATGATTGATGTTTTCAAATAACGATAAAAAAAACTAAATTCAGTGTCTCAGAAAATTAGAATATTGTGAAGAGGTTCAATATTGTAAACTGGTGTCACACCCTAATCAGCTGATTAACTCCTAGACATGAGCTACAAATGTCTCATTCCTCAAGTTCAGCTACTGATGAACCAGAGACAACATCAGAAGTGTCTTACCTGCTGAGGAGAAGAAGAACTGGACTGTTGCTCAGTGGTTCAGAGCAATTTGAAAATCAAGTCCCAGAGTCTGGAGGAAGAGTGGAGTCCAGAGTGAAGTTTCCACAGTCATTGATGGTTTGGGTCCATGTCCTCTGCTGGTGTGGGTCCACTGTGTTTTCTGAAGTTCAATGCAGCATCTACCAGGACATTTTAGAGACTTCCAGCTTCCTTCTGCTGATGAACTTTATGGAGATGCTGATTTCATTTTCCATCAGGACTTGTCTCCTGCCCACACTGACAAAGGAACTACAAGCTGGCTGTGGAATAGTGTAATTTATAAGAAACTGACGTTTTGTTTTTTCATTATTTGTAAGCCATAATCCTCAAAATTGCATGAAATAATGGCTTGAAATGTTTCACTCTATATGTAATGAATCTATGTAATATGAGTTTCACTTTCTGTAATAAAAAATATCAAACTTTTTTCATAATATTCAATTTTTTTTAGATGCACCAGTGTTTGTAGCTGATCTTAATCCACCGTAATTGATTAAAACATTTAGGTGTAAACAAAGGTGAGGAACATTTGCTATTTCCTAAGACTTTTATTTTCAAAAGCCCTAACAAGTTTGTGTTATATTGACCTCCAACCCATCATTTAATGATGTAGAAACTGTTAGATACATAAAAGTTCAAATGAAAACATAGAAAATTGGCACATTTTTGACAAAAAATGAAAATCTAAACTTTGAGGAGGTTCCATTTCCTTTATTTGTTGTTGTTTTATTTTTGTACTTAAAAAAAGCTTATTAGAAAACAGAGTTCAGGTAGTGAGTGAAATTAAATGTTTTCACGTGTCTCACCAGAACAAGCAGATGATTGTCACAAACTTGGGCTCTTTAATCCACTAAAGTCAGAATTTTATGCGTGTACATTTAAAATCTTGTTGCATTTAGAGCATTTTTTTTTAACTATTGAACTAAATGCTTCTGATGTCTGCACCTACTTTGTCATTCATTTATAATTTTATTTATTACATAGAACTAGAACATATCTCGTATTTGGCAGATTTGACCGCTAGGTGGGGGTAGAGGTCCAATTCTCATCAGTACCATTATTTGCTAAGGAGCACAGTTCCATTAAGGTTTATCACACGTGATCAGACACTTTGAATTTGTACATTAACCACAGGTTGAGCCCTCAAAATATTAGCAATTGCACATGCAAATCCCATGTTTATCCTGAATAAAAACACCAGTGTGATGCACGTGCAGAGATGCATCTAATATTAATGGCACTCTTGATTTTGAATGCTAGTTCAGAAGCCTTTTTTTTTTTTTTACATTTGTTGATGTGTTAAAAGAAGTAAATCTTAATTCTGTACAGAAAATGTTCCTACATGCATAAACATCAACAAACGCTTGCTCATAAATGCAATATGCCATTCAGATGGGATATAATGTAAAAGGCTGCAGTCTAACTGTAATCTCCAAAAACATGCTAGGTGGTTAGAAAGATGAGCCATGATTTTATTTAATCTGCTTCTCAGTCATCATTCTTCACTAACACTTTCACTGGCCTTTCATGTTTGAGAGACTTCGTACTCAGACAAAATAAAACTGGTTTATAGGAGCATTTAATCATTTTTTTTTAACAAAGCCTGTTAAGGATGCTGAGCTATCAGCATTTTCATATCAAAGATGTCTCTATGAGAACTTTTTTTTAGTTACACCATATAGAGGTGCAGTGAACTGAGGGTGTTTTGGCTTCTTGTTTATTTCCTTTCTCCCCACAACAAGGCACAAAGCTGATTGTAAGTGAACTGCTTCCCGTCTGCTTTTCTAAAAGGCAGAGAGGGCACTGCAACGAACAACGGCCCCTGACGTTCAACCCCTGGCCCAACAGGAAGTGCTGCGGGGTTGCTATGCAGCTTTGCTCCCAAACTGCAAGAACTCTGGGTTGCAATCGTTAACAAACGATGTGTGGTGAGGGTAGTATGGCAGAGCGTTTGAGCAGGCACTCCAGAAGCTCTACAGTAAGAATAGATCAAGGGTTGGATGAACGAGAGATTGAGACAGAGTGATAGTTTGTTCCTGGCAGCAAAGTGTTGTTAGGTTCGTGGCCTTTTCCTTTCTCTGCTGTTCTCGTTTTTCCTCATCCTTCCTTATCGTTTCTCTCACACTTCTTCCTCTCGACCCATGCCTTACTCTTTTGGGGTTTCTTCTCTCCACAGCTCTCACCATGCTCCTTTCCTTTCTTGGATAAAGTTGCAAGAGAAAGTAAAGTGCATGTGTCCAGAGTAGGCATATGAGAAAGGGCTTTTAGTGACAAAAGTTGCCGTGGTTGACATATATTCTAAATCTTTGGTTTGTAAATTACATTGATTATAATCTTGAGGTTTAATTTTGTAAACTTAACATTTAGGTATTTTACTTTTTATATCTAAGGGCTGAGATAAATGAGCTGTAATGCACTGGTGGCATTACAGGACTGGTGATTTAAAGTAACGCAAGAATAAGATTAAATTTGAAGATTACAAACGTGTCAGGATTACCGTATTAAATACTAGTATGAAAAGTTAGTCTACATTTGTCTGTTTAAAAAAAACCCTTTTGTTTGTTAAGTTATTTAAAGATAAAAATATTCTGCTTGTTGTCTTTCTCCCTCGGGTGCTTCAGATTTTACACTCGTGAGTTTGGGGCTGTGGCTGCTGGTTGTGTAAGTTTAAGATTTTTTATGTTTGTGTCCCAGCAAGCAAATATTTAGATTTGCCTTTTATAACTGAAGGTAGTTACTTGAAGTGAGCAACGCTGTTATGAAAATTATTTTTAAAACTTTTTTGCTTTTCCCATTTCTGATGATTTTTCCTAAAATCCTTGTGGTTTGTAAATATATATTTTGCAGCCGTTCTTTGCAGGGATAGGATTTTATTCTGGCAACTGTTGTTTGGTGCTTTTTTGCCTTTACTGACATAATTGACATTTTATTTTATTTTTTTATTTTTTTTTACTTTTTGCAAGGTGAAGGCTGTAAAGTTCCAGTTAAACTTTTGAAGGTTTGTAGTTTCTAAATATTAATCATGGTCTCTAAGAAGAAACTTCAGAATGAGAAGTTTTTATTGTTAGAAAACACATCATTCAGAGGCATTCATTAATACAACTTCTATAGGCCAAAATAATTAATCTCAGATTGTTTTATGGTGGTTACATTAAAGCAGAAAAGTAATCTGTCCAAACTGATGTAATTTTATTCTTTCTGTTTTGGTGAAAACTGTTTAGAAAAAATAAGATATAACTTTATTGATCCCGCCGGAAATTGTTGGGCCAGTTTCAGTACAAAGGAACATACACAAGGAATCACACAAGATATTAAAAAAACAGAGAATATAAAAATAACAGTTTAGTTTAGTCGTGCATGTCTTTTTTTGGGGGGGGGGGGCATGTGCCTCTTCTTGTTTTACGCAGCACGGTGAATTAACTGATAAACTGACTTCACGAGGGCGCGAAAGTGCGTTTTTGTGCCTTTTTGTATTTCTGAATGCTGTATAATGGAGTGGTGACAAACTGTGTTGCCTTCTTTGCCTGTGTCACCCATAACAGAACAAGATAAATAAATGGTCTCATAGCCCTTAACTTGTAAACAGGTCATTAAGGTCATTACTAAAGTCTTTCTTCTTGGCGTTCAGTGAACACCAATTCCTAACTTCTCACCCAATCAGGTTTTTTTTAGCATAAAAAAAACCATTTATGAATGGGCAATAACTCTTTAACTCTTTATTCACTTTGAGTCGAACATTGTCTAAGTTTTCATTAAAATTATAAATATTACAAAATTGTAATATTATTTGTCTTCAGTAAATTGTTGCTAAATTATTTGCTTGATAGCAAATGAACACATAAACACAGCGCATCATACTGGCCAGCTAGACTGTTTTATATTAGCATTCACATCCACATTAATCTCATAAAATACTTTATTAACCTATAAATGTGACAGGATAGCTAAAATAATTAAACATAGAACTGTACAACTCAAATAAGTGAAAATGAACGTGGACATTGTTCTAGTACACTTGTTGTATACAACAATGTTTATACTTCTTGTATAAAAGTTAAAAAAAAAGAAAGAACATTTAAAACACACAACGGCATCTTAAATAAATCAAATTGAAAACTCTTATCTGACCTTAAGGCAACACATTACTTTATTAAAATACCATCCATTATTTTTCGCTTGTTCCGGAGTCGAGTTGCGTGGGCAACAGCTTAAGCATGGAGGCCCAGATTTCTTTTTTCCCAGACACCTCTTCTATCTCTTTTGGGAGGACTCCAAGTTGTTTCCAGGCCAGCCGAGCAACATAGTCTTCCCAGTGTGTCCTTGGTCTTTCCCAGGATCTCCTCCCAGTTAGAAATGTTCAGAACACCCCACTGGGATGCTACAAGGGTGCATCTGGTAAGGATGACCCGAACCACCTCAACTGGCTCCTCTTGATATGGAGGAGAAGCGATTTTACTCCGAGTCTTTTCCAGATAACTGAACTCCTCCCCCTAAAGTCCAACTACTCTGCGGAGAAAACTCATTTTAAAGACCTGTATTTACAATCTCATTATTTCGGTCACAACCCAAAGTTGGTGACCATAGATGAGGGCAGTACATAGACCATCCAGTAAACAAATAGCTTTATCTTACAGCCTAGCTCCCTCTTCACCACAATCAACTGGGAAAGAGTCCACAATAATGCAGCAGCTGTACCAATCTGTCTGTCGGTGTCACGCTCCATTCGTTCCTCACTCGTGATCAAAACCCTGAGATAGTTACTTGAACTCCTCCATTTGAGGCAGCTCACCCCCAATTCACGCTTGAGGGCAATCCACCCTTTTCCGATTGAGGACCATGGCTTCAGATTTGGAGGTGCTGATCCTCACCCCAGCTGCTTCACAGCTGGCTGCAACTCATACCAGTGAGAGCAAAACTCATGGCACAAGACATCAACAGGACCACATCCTCTGCAACGATGATATCCTGAAGCCACCAAACCAGACTTCCCCCTCCCCCTGGTTGCACCAAGAAATTATGTCTATAAAAGTTATGACTAGAATCTATGACAATGGGCAGCCTGGTGGAGTTCAAACCCCAACCACCCCCCACCCCCAGGTGGCCGATTTACTGTTGTCAATGTGAACCAAACTCTTGTACTGCTTGTATAGGAACTAAATGGCCCATAGCAACGGACCCCCAATCTCAAACTCACGGAGCAACCCCCACAGTGTACGTTGAGTAACACAGGCAAATGCCTTCTCCAAGTCCACAAACTTTAGTATGGATGGGCAAACTCACATGACCCCTCAAGAACCATACTGAGGGTAAAGAGCTGGTCCAGTATTCCACAGCTAGAATGGAACCTGCATTAATGAATCTGAGGTTCGACCATTGATTGGACTCACTTCTCCAGCACCCCTAGACCTCACCAGGAAGGCTAAGGAGAAAGATGCCCTTACAATTGGAACATATCCTGCAGTCCCCCTTTTTGAAGAGAGGAGCCACCAACCCAGTGTGACAATTCAGTGGTGCTGCCCCCAATGTTCACATACTGTTTTATAGACATGTCAACCAAGACAGCCCAGCAACATCCAGAGCCTTGAGGAAATAGGGCCAGATTTAATCAACCCCTGGAGTCCTGCCACCGCAGAGCTTTATACCTCGGTGACCTCAGCCCTGGTTATAGATGGACCAACACTCAATTCCCCAGACTTAGCTTCCTCTGTGTAAGACATATTGGTGGAATTGAGAAGGTCTGAGAACTATTCCTTCCACCATCTGACAACATCACTGGTTGAGGTCAACAGCGCACTTCTTACACTATAGACAGTGTTCGTAAAAGGATGTTTTACCTGGCTCAGCCACCCAATGATTTTTCAAGAATCTCCTCAGAGCCGATTGAGTCTCTATCTAGGGCCTCACCAAACTCCACCCTCATCTGAGCTTTTGCCTCAGCAACAGCCAGGGTTGTGGCACGCTTGACTAACTGTTACTCCTCCTCTCCCTCCAGAGTCCTACCAGCCAACAAAGCCCGATAAGATGCCTTCTTCAGCTTGACGACCTCCCTAAACCGGGTTGTCCACCACTTAATTTGAGAAAGGCTGCTGCAAGAAGCACAGACAACCTTGTGACTACAGCTCCAGGCAGCTGCCTCGACAACGGAGGAGCAGAACATGGCCCACTCTGGCGCAATTTTCCCAACCTTTGCTGGGATGTGGTTAAAGTTCTTTCTTATGGGTCCTTCTGCCTGGTGTTCCCAGCAAACGCTCACTACACGTTTGGGTCTACCGGGTCTGTCCAGTATCATCCTCGCCATCTGATCCAACTCACCTACCATCAGATGGCGATCAGTTGACAGTTCAGCTCCTCTCTTCACTTGAGGGTCCAAAACATACGACTGCATATCAGATGATATGACTACAAAGTTAATCGATTTGTGGCCAAAAGTGTCCTGGTGCCAAGTGCACTTATGGACACCCTTATGTTTGATCATGATGTTCATGATGGACAAACCATGACTAGCACAGAAGTCCAACAAGAGAGCACTGCTCAAGTTCAGATCAAAGAGGCTGTTCTCCCATTGATGCCCCTCCGTACGTAGTTAAAATATATTGTGGTAATTATCCGTTTTTTTACTTTCGTACGGCAGTTATAATAATGTTTTGATCGTGATAACAGTATTAATCAACTTTTTAGATATTTATTTTCTTAATTTGTTATAACTGCTTATGATGTCTGTTCAAAGTCAAAGTTTTTTTATTTGTCATACACACCACACGTGGTACATGTGGTGGAACGAAATTGTGTACACAGGGTCCCAGTTACATCCAACAAAAGTATAAATTGTAAAAAAAAAACAGTAATAAGATCTAAGATATGAACTAAGAAAAATGGCAAACTAAAAACACGCTAAGCACTATCCATCCATCCATTAACCCGCTTCTTCCAATTTGGGTCACGGGGGTCACCGGTGCCCATGTCCAGCAATTCATTCAACCTTTATTTAGACAGGTTAATCCCACTGAGTTTCGCCGAAGGCCGAAGGCGAAACATTTCAGCACAAAAAAGAAACTATCCAGATGACCTTACTGAAAAATGTTGGATTGTATACCTGGATTATTGAGCATGGACTTTGTTGTCCACCCAGAAAGGTTCCCGGACCGAGATTTGAGCCGGCAACCTTCTCGCTGAGAGGCAGCAGCTCTACCAGTTGCACCACCGTGCTGCCCCCATGCTAAGCACTAGTAGTACAAAAACAATACGCCGAACAGCAGCACGAACATGAGTCTGTGTGAGCAGATGAGTATGAATGAACACAGCAGCATGACATAAATCGGCAGCATGAGATCAGCAGCATGAGATCAGCAGCATGGATAATCAGCAGCATATATCAAAATCAAGTGGCATTATAGTAATTTTTTTCACAGTGATAATCCTGATTAGGGATTCATGAGTCTAACAGCCTCAGGGTGGAAGCTGTTCCTCAGTCTAGTGGTTCTACACTTAATGCTCCTCAACCTCCTGCCTAAGAGGAGCGGGGCAAAAAGTGTGTGTGCTGGGTGAGTGGGGTCCTTCATGATGCAGGTGGCCCTCTTCCTGCATCTGGAGGTATGGATGTCTGTGATGGTGGGGAGGCTGACTCCAACAGTCTTTTGTGCAGCCTTCACCACTCTCAACCCAGTTTACAATTTAAATGATTTTATCATTAAGTAGTATCTGTACTGAGAATAGTTATCACATAAGAGACACTGGAGGATGTTGAAGCTGATGTGTAATTTTTGCTTCTCCTATTATTTTTTTATTTTTAGCTTTATTACTTCTCTCTTTTTCCCCTCCTGCCCCTGTATTAGGATGCTGTTATTTACACATTTGTTTGCACCACATCTCCATCCCCTTTTGACACCAGAGTGCTCTTCCTCCCATCATCTCCTCCTCTTCCTCATCCTCTCTTGCAATCACACTGAAGCTAGTGTTTTAGCCTGCCGTCCTGTTGCCAACAAAGCATCTCCTCTCTTTGTTGGGGCCTCTTTTTGGAGAGGGAGGCTGCCTTCCAAGTTAATTGTGCATTCGTTAGCGTTTGCCTGCCGCAACTTAACAACTTAACTCCTTAAGTGTGTGTGGGGGGGTGGGGGGGGTGTGTGTGTAGGGGAGAGAGACAGAGAGAATCAGAGGGA
>NC_056499.1:29671717-29696838 GCF_014905685.2 Nematolebias whitei
TATTATATTATATTGCCAGTAGAGACATGTTTTACTACTTTTTCTGCTCAATTTAGGAGTCACATTTCCTTTACAGAAAGTAATTTTTTGGGGTTTTTACTGGGTCTGTTTTTCATGGACTATATAATGTTTTCAGATGATGGTACTGTGCGCTTGTTAAAACAAAGTAGTAAACACTTTATTAACAGGTGCAGGTCCAGAAATGATAACCAAATATGGAGAAATGACAGAAAAAAAGTCAGTTTCCCCCTTGAGGTATAGAACAAGGTAAATTATTTCTAGGGTTTCAAACCCAGGTGTCTTTTTATAGGAACTCTATACGTTTTTGACATGTTTAGACAGGAACTCAAATTTCTAGAACATTGACTGTCATAAAGGTCTTCATGAAGACAAATAATACCTCAAAACAAAACTTTTATAAAGGAAGGATGTTATCAGTTCAAGAAACGGGGGAGCAGCAGCTGCTGCAGCTGCTTCACCTGCTTCTCTGATTGCCATGTTGGTTTTTACGCTCAGACCACTGAGCAAAGTGCTGTACACCGATAAAAGAGTAAGACACAAGAATTACAAACAAAAATAAAACAATAAGATCAGGTATGTTCTGGTAATGGTTGGGTTTAGGGTCAGGGTCTTGGTTAGGCTACAGAAATGAATGAAGGCCAATACAATGTCGTAATAAGGGTAGAAAGACAAACATGATTGTGTTTGTCTGTTAGCAAAATATCTCATGATTTAATGGGTATATTTTTTAAACAAATAAAACTCAAATGTAACTGGATGGATGACAACGACTGCCAATATGAGATCAAGCATTTCCAAGGTATGACTGAAACGGCAATAACGCTGACCCTTCTCATCGTAAGTCGATGAGTTTGAAGGCGATGGGGAATATGCATATTCTTCAAGGAATGCTCACTCTTTAGGGTTTTTCACTTTGATCGGACAGCATATCTTTTAAGAATTTATGTAGCTAAGATCTGATTTACATCTGTAGTCCGGCAAGTCGAAGCAAGCCTTTGAAAATAGGTTGGAAAAACTACAAAACACACAAAATAGTATACTATAGCATGCACTGGTCCTTTTCCTTGGTTGAGCTTGTCCAACAAAGTACGATGCAGAACAGAGTATCTTTCAGCAGACTTTATAATCTGATTTTTATTTTTTTTCAAAGGGCAGATTAAACTCCACCACTTTAATCCTTGACGCACCTTTAAAATGACTATACATTTAATATATTTGGGCCCAAAATGGGCCCTCTGATAAAAGTTCAATAAAAATGTAATGTATTTTTTTTACGTACTTCCACAACATCAAATCTTTTCAACAACTTCAGACATAAATAGGCCAATATAAAGTTGTTTATTATTATTTTTCAATGTTTTATTTATTTATTTATTTATTTACATTTTTATCAATTTTTTGTCATAAAAACCCTTGATTTTTTTTCCTATCGGAAAAATACAAAATATGCAGTATTTTCAAAAATACTGGCAAAGTGGAATAATTGGCAAGGCCCCTCTGTGACTGGCCGAAGTTCCTCCCCTGATCCTTCCTGGCCCTCAGTGGACTCTTCGCTGCTAACATCTTCCTCATCCTGCTCACTCTCTTTAGATGACTGCAAAACTGCAGCTAGCACTTCCTCTACTGTCAGGTTTTCTCATCATGGCTGTCTGCTGGACAAGTGACAGACAAGGCTGCAAACTACTCTTGTAAACTTTAAAACATGCACCTGTCTAAACATGTTACACCACATATCCAGTTGGAGTAAGGAGGCTCTCTCTTTAAAAAAAAACAGTCCTTTTGGCCTTTGGCGACTGAAATTTCACACACACACACACACACACACAAACTATGTTCTCAACAACATTCACACCACTCTTTTATATCAATCCCAGCTCACCAGGGCCATTTTTGATGCTTTCAGATTTTTTTTTTGTACCTCCATGCATTTTGCAAGATAAGAACACCAGGCCTCCAATGCAACAGTATGTAAGGAGGGTGTGAAGGGGTTGGTGTGTGTGTGTGTGTGTGTGTGTTGGGGGGGGGGGGGGGGGTCATCCCACTTAAAACCTATTTTACAGTTAATTTGAAGGTAGACGCTTAGATTTATTAAGTATCCATGAAAACAGCATTTTCTTATGTCAGGAC
The DNA here is from genome assembly GCF_014905685.2 of Nematolebias whitei. Classification (NCBI taxonomy): domain Eukaryota; kingdom Metazoa; phylum Chordata; class Actinopteri; order Cyprinodontiformes; family Rivulidae; genus Nematolebias; species Nematolebias whitei. The sequence goes on from NC_056499.1 coordinate 29,673,866, forward strand.
TACAGCAATATGTGGTTATAATGGGAGTCAGTGGGACCAAATAGGGCCTTAGGGTTGTTTGTCTCATTTGTCTCTATGTGTCCCTGTAATGGACTTGTGACCTGTCCAGGGTGTCCCCTGCCCCTTGCACAGTGGCTGCTGAATATGGGCACCGGTGACCCTCGTGACCCAGAAAGGAAGAAGATGGTAAAGACTACGTTTTGTGCAGATCTCCTATTCTATACACCTTACAATAGAGGGGTCATGAAAATTAAAAAAATAATATTAAAATACAAATCCTGGCCAAGTTTCATGAAATTAGTTTTTAAACTGACTGATATATTTAGAATCAATATAAAATAAAAATGTCACTTGACACTCTCGGCCCTCGGCTTCATACAGCCACTCCACCGTCAGGAATCTGGGGGTTATTTTCGATAGTGTTTTTAAATTAGACAAACGGATAAATGCAGTTGTGAAATCCAGTTTCTTCCAATTAAGACTCGTTGTGTGAAGTCTTGTCTTGTCGCTTGAGAACCAGTTAGACCTGATGTGTCTTGTACTTTGTAGTTGTGTGTTGTATTTTACCGTAAACTTTCTTGTGGTTCCCAAGTCGCACAAGATGTATTTTCTTTTTTGGTTTTTCATTTTAATTTGATTTCATTGTAAATAACTTTGGTCAGCTTTTGCTGTTTTTATGTGCTATATAAACACATTGACCTTGACAATCCAAAAATAGCAAATAAGCTGAATGTACATGTTTGGTCTCCTAAGGTGCTTTGAGGATTAAACCAGTAGTCATTTCATGTGTTAGTGGTTGTTACAGAAAATATGAATTTCTCACACACAACGGAACAAAACAGTGGGACAAAACGTCATCTGGACAATATTCTTTTGGATCTCCTAAGCTGCTAAACGTTGAAACAAAGTAAAACTGTAAATGTGCCAGGACATTTTTTTTAAACCTTCCAAATGTAAAATCGATGTTATCCAGAGAGAGAACACTTTTGGATACATATGTTCTGATATGCTAGGTGGTGGTTTCAAAATGTTTTGAAACAATGTCTTTTCTTGCTCAGTTAAAAAAAGGTCTTTAGTGACAATAAGATGTTTGGCTTGAGTTTTCTCATGTTGCTTACTTGTATAGTCGTGCTCGATATGCTGTGGCTAGTTTAAAATGTAACACGCTTACTGCTTTTACTGTTTCTATGAACATGTGGATGTTACAACATCTTGATTGTGAAGCCACAACACTTCACACACCATCGTGAAAGCTGGAGGCTTCTTTTTAAGTGCTCTACTTAGCCAACAGTAGTAATTAGGGGTGCACCGATAAATCGGCCCCGATTTCCTTAATTTTGGGAAATCGGAAATCGGACGATACTTGCATGAGAAACTGATTTTACCGATTTTTTAGTTTTAACAACAATTGTCTAAACGTCATTTATATTTCAGAGCACTACCTCATGGCCACTTAAAACAAGTTTGTATTGTTTCTAGGTTATTGTTCAAGGGTATGTTTTTCAACAAAATAATATTGGCAAATTGAAGGTACATTATATCCTAATAACACCTGACTGTCGCTTTAAAACAAAATCGGTATCGACCAAAATCAGAATCGACAGGTCCGACTTTTTAGAAATCGTGATCGGAGATCAGCCAGAAAACTGTGATCGGTAATGTTTCCATAATTGCTGCAAAAGGATGTCAGGTGTGCTCACCTTTGTTCAAAACTCTCATAATGTTGTACCTTCACAGCTTGTTTTTATTAAATGCTTGTGTACTTTTAAAAAGGAATGAGGTTCACAGCACTGAGGGGAGTTCTGCTGTAAGCCATAACATTAGCAAAATAAAAATAAAAAGTTTCTTTATATGAACTGAAATACATTTAATGTCTTATTTAAAGTATTTGAGTTGGGATAGTTTCCCTAACTTATTAAATCCTCAAATAATTGCATTTTAGGGACAGCTGTGACACCTAATATGTTTATTGCTACTGCACTATGTGGCTGTATCATGCATGTATGTCATGAATGTCATATATCATGTACTTTGTATGTCACATATGTCACTACCATACCATCATAAATCAATAAATCTCAATGTTACTCACTACCTGTGCAATAATCTGTCACACAACCTTTGTAGTATATGCTAGTTATGTGCAATATAGATCATGTGCATTTATGCTTATGTAACCGGGTTGTGTTTATATTTTGTTATAATTACGCAAAATGTCTTTTATAACTTGTGATTGTAAAATAGCAACAATTGATTTTAGTTTTGTTTTGTGATTGGAGTGGGCAGCCTGTAATGTGGGTGTTTTTGTTTGTTTTATTCATCAGGTATGTTATGTATATAACAAGTTAAATTTATTAGTTTGTTTTGCAAGATTGTTCGTGCCCTTTTTGTAATGTGTCCTACGGGAGAGGACAGGAGCGGGCAGCGATAATGTGGTTGTTTTTTTATTTGTCTTTTTGTCAGTTGTCCTAGGGGAGAGAGAATAATGGGGAGACCAACCACACCCAAGGCAAACCATGTCACGGCCTGATTCTTATCAAATCAACACAACGCACAGGTGGGACCGGTTACACTTGTGAAATACTTACGCATACAAATTCATACCTGCACCGTTATATTATACCATTTTGTTGTTTACTATATTTCTTTTGGACCTTGTAAATATATTTCTTTTCACTTTTTGGTACTATTTTTATGTATTTATGTTTATTTATTTATTTATTTCCCCTTAACCTGCATATGACAAATAAACAACATAAGCAACTTCTTTTCAGGCTTAGATCATTTTAATTGTTAGGTTTATTTATTTTGCATTGCAAGTTTTTAATGCTTTAAAAACTTGTTGGAGCTTGCAGGCTTCAAATTACTTCCTGTTTTGAACCTATAAAAAACAGGAAGTAATTGTTTAACCTCTCCGCTGCAGGTTCAGGTGTTTTCTCCTGACCCACCTGAAGTAAAGGCTGCGCATGCGCACTGCCTCCTCCGCGGGTTGTATTTTAAGGGGCGCCCGGGAGAGCTGCGCGTGGTTCAGCGTGCACTAACTGAGCCGGACCGAGGCGGAGAGGAAGCGCCTTTCACAGGACGGAGGAGATGGATGACAAAGAGGAAAGGAGGAAAGATGAGAACGCCAACGAAGACAAAGTCACTCTGAAAAAAGAGATTGGACTTATGAGCGCGTGCGCTATTATCATCGGTGAGTGCGCGGCTGGCTCGGTTGTTCAGGATGTGTGTGAACTGGCAGACGTGGACTTTAAACTGGCTGAGCCGGTGGGTTTCTGCTGTTTTGTCAAAAGTTTTGTTTTTACCACACCGAGGAGTCACTGTAGGCTTCACGCGCTCCGAAACAGCGTTTTATTGGTGGTTCTGGTTCGGTTTGGGTTCTGACTCGGTCCGGATGGAGTGGAGATGGAGATGCTTACGTGGCTGGTGTGCTGGAGTTGAAAGGCTCAGGCGGAGTTCAGCCTCCATGTGGTTCCGTGGCGCAGCTGACGGGCTGTCACTGCCAAAAGTTCGCTTCACTTTCCAGAGTGGACCGTCGGAAACAACCCGCCCACTCCGAGCTGCAACTGGGAAATTATAGTGGCAGAGCTGGGAAATATGATTTCAGCTTTTTAATAATGGAACAGGCTGCGCGTGAACCAGTGGGCAGCTTTATACTGGTGCAGCTTTATACTGGTGCAGCTTCTACTGGTGCAGTGAATGTTTTTATAAAAGCTTTTTAATGCGCAAATGTCTCCATGAGCAGTGAACTCATAAAAATTATAATTAATAAGTAATTGGTTTAAATGCTTCGTCTTTATGGTTGAGAATAAATATATTTCGTGGTGAAAGAGTGTAGTTTAAAACTAATGTTGGATCAGTTTGTTGAATTATCCAAACCTTCTGCTTCACTTCAACTAAGACGGTGTTTGTCCATTTTTGTTTTTCATAAACACCATAACCAAAAACTGACCTTTGAACTTGAAGAGGGGAAATAACTTCTTTTTTATATATATATATATATTTCATTTGAACATTTAGTTAAGATATTTGCGTCAGAAATCTGGAGTTCCAAATGAAGAAAAGGATTTAAAACCAGCATCAGGTTGAGCCGTGGGTATTTGGGTGGAGTTTGCATGTTTCCTTCCACAGACCAAAGCATGGGCTGCCTTCAGGCCCAGGCCGCCTTGCAAAAGAGAGTAGTGACCTCAGTGGAATTTGCCTGGTTAAATAAAGGTTAAAGAAACAGAAAAAATAAAATGGTTTCTTGTGCAACAGCTCACAAACTAGCCGTCTTTTTAAAACGACTAATATTTCTCATTTATCTAAACCCCTTTTTCCAAGTTTCACACCATGATAATGTCTGACTTCTTTCTAAAGCCTGAACTGAACGATGCACACCAGGCGTGGAAGCAGAAGTCTGCGTATTGTTTGCACACAAGGATCTGGAGTCACCCAGCAGAATCAGCCTCTCACAGACCGAGTGGTGTACTGTGCAGTGTTGGTCTGTGTCTGTCGGACACGACTGACTTCACTAATATTAAAGCACAAGTCACACTGTGTTGGTGACGACGGATACTATTTTAGCTCAATATTTATAAAACGGGCCGTGCTCCAGCCAGTTTGGGTTTAGTTCATGTCTGTTAAGGTATCGAAGTCAATTGCAATAACATCTCCAGTGATTTAATTTTCATTAATCTCTTCAGTAGAGACGTTTTGCTAACACGACAAACACACAGTGATGCAAGCGCAAACGATGGTGCCTTTTCTCTTCTGTTGGTGAGCGATAAGAAACTAGAGATGTTGCATTTCCTGTGAAAATGCAGTGTGAATGCTTATTGCAGAACTTGCTGAAAAACAGCTGAATTTAGCTAAAATCATACTGAAATGTAGCTGAAATGGAAGAACAAGCCTAAATTAACAGAAGAATACAGAACACATATTTGCTGAATTGGGTTTTAATAAGCATAAATAAGCACAAAAATTAGGAAATTAGCTTAAAAAAATCTGAACTTGGCAAAGATTTGCTTAAAAGTAGCTGAAAATGCTGAAAGAAGCTTAAACTACTAGAAGGAAGTGGAAAGGGCTGAAATGAGATAAAAAATGTGGAGTTAGCTGAAAAAGCTAAAATATGCATAAAAACTGCTAAGTTGTAGCTAAAAATCAGAAAAAGCTGAAACTAGCAGAAAAAAGCTGAAAGGAGCATAACGAGATGAAATTAGCATAAAGAAGTTGGTTAGGCTGTAAGTAGCAGAAATTACAATGTAAAACTTCAGTTTATCAGAAAACAGCTGAAATTAGCTACAAAAATGCTAAAAATGTAGCTGAAAATTTAGAACAAGCTTAAATTGGCAGAAGAAAGCAGAACAAGTTTGCCCAGTTTGGCTGAAAGACGCAGAAATGAGCACAAAAAAGTGGATATTATCTGAAAATGCTGAAATGAGCAACAATAGCTGAAAAGTAGCTAAAAAGGCAGACCGAAGCTTAAATTACAAGAAGGAAGTGTGGCGAGCACATTTTTCTGAATTGGGTTGAAAAAAATTAAAATGAATGCAATAAACGCAGAATTGGCTGAAAAAAACTCACATTAGCATAAAACAGCTACATAGTAGCTGAAATAGCAGAAATAGCTGAAACTTGTGGAAATAAACTAAAATAAGGAGCAAAATAGCTGAAATTAGCAGAAAGAAGTTAGATGAAGCACAAAAATGTAGTTAGCATAAATAATCTGAAAAAAGCACAAAACAGCTGAAATTAGCTGAAAGTGCTGAAAAAAAAGTTTAAATTTGCTCAAGGAAGCTGAAAGAAGCTGAACGGTTGTAAACCGATCTGAAGGATGGAAAATGAGCTCAATTCATTTTCTGAGGAAAAAAAAAATGGCAGAAAAGACTAAATATTTCCAAAAGCTAAAGTTGCACCAATACCAAAAGTCAGAGCAGGATTGTCCTGAAAGAGCTGAATGTTTTGATTTATGACTTGTTGAAATCGTTTAAACTGCGGGACGAGAATCACACCGAAAAATGTACAGAAGAAAAATGGATCACAATAGTGTGAATGCTTCCTAAACATTCACACTATTGTGATTAATATAAGTTCATAAGTGTTGAGGTGGTGAGTAGATGATGGGCGTTGATGAAACGGGGTGGCCTCTTGGTCAAATTCTACTTGGAGCTCCATACAACCATTCTGGCCCTTCTGGTTTTTTGTTTTTTACTGAAACTACCTGTTAGTTTTAATAGTACAGGACTTGCATGTTGTGGTTTGTCTTTTATGATTTGCGGAGCGATTAGATTCATGTTGGTGTCTTGCAACACTCGACTCCAAACAACAACTTTCATAGTTGAAACAATTAGGCAGATTTTCATTTTTCCATCCTTCATGTGTTTAAAAAAAAAAGTTATAATCTGGTGAAGCACAAATGCCAAATCTCTTACGTGAATCGTTGCGCCGGTACTCGCTGCGGCAGCCCCTGCAGGAAAGAGCAGCTGAAAGAAATTATTATTTAAAAATAAGTCTTTACAGTTTCAGAGTCCGGTAGAGCCTGGTCCCTGAACATCACGGGTCAGTCAACACGTCACATGTACTAGCTGCTCCTGCAGTTCTACATCCGGTCTTTAGTTTGGGTGTAGCGTTGAGTTTTTCAGTTAAATGAACTTTCTGTTGGGAGTGATTTTATTTACACCAGAAACATCAGGATGCTCTTTGGGCGAATGAGTCTACAGAACCCTGGCTTTAAAACATTGTCTTAAATTTTGTGTTTTTCCTCCATCTTTGTGTTGAAGTGTTGACAGCACCACATTAATTCTTTGCTCATTATCCAGATTAGCTGCGCTTGAGGAGATTGAGGATGTTAATTCGAGGGGGGGGGGGGGGGGGGGGGGGGCTACCAAGGCTTCTGAGTTGTGAAACTTAATCAAATAGTTTTTTACCCTCTGTAAATTTTTCACAAATCTACCCAAAAAGTTGTTTTTTAATTAACTTGTTGCTGAGCGTCATATTCAGTATATTATAATAATATCAGTGCTACTTTGTCTTTTTTGATGTGTTGTGTACAACTTTGAGGAAAATCACAAGTTAATGAGAATATGCTGATTTTTTTTTTTTTGTGTCACTTAAATGCTCTGTACCTGTGCTGATGCATTTGTCATAATTTCACTAGAAATGAAGACATTGTCTCACACCTATGAGTAAAAGCGTAACTCGATTTCTCGTTTTTTCAGCCAGGAGTACCTTATTTTTCAGACTATAAGGCGCATTAAGCGATACAAGTTCATTTTAACAGATTTTTGAGCGCTGTGTCACAAAATCTGTTCGAGGTCAGTAAGCACAACCAGAATTTATACATAAGACGCACCGGATTATAAGGCTCACTGTCGATTTTTGAGAAAATTAAAGGATTTTAAGTGCAACTTATACTCCGAAAAATACTGTACTTTACATACTACAGCTTTACAATAAATATCAGCCATAGGATATCAGTGCACGGTGTAGATACACTTCAGTTTTGATCTCAACCATTCCGAGTAGACTTTCATGAAGGTAAACGCTAAAACACCAATCATTCCCTTTTTAATTAAAGCTCCAGCAGTCTTCTGTATTTTGATTCCTCTGAAGGCGAAAGTATTAAAATTAGATCCCGATTTCTTGGCTTTAAAATTAGAAAATATAATCAAACCCATGAAAAACAACACCCACAACCAGAGATGAATTTCACTCTAGATTTTATTTTAAAAATAGTTGTGCAAAGGATTTAACTTTTTTTAGTAAATGGTGATGATTTGAGCTGAGGTTGAGGGGATTTGACAGCCATGGTGCAGGGGGGTGGGCGAGTGGGTTGATAGGACTCTGATTCATACTTTGAGCTGCATTGCCAAACTTCATGACATAACGAACACAACACAGGCTTTATGTAACAGCTCTGCATCTCAACACGGCCCCCACAATCCAATCAGACAGTGATCAACGCTCTGCCTGGACCTCCTCTCCTGCCCCGCTTCACGGCGTGCTTCACCGAGTTTTAACAGCTAGACTGTGTACAGTAAAAGACTCTTGTTTCTGTAAAGTTTCCTTTTAACTCCAGACTTCCCCAAGGAAGAGAAAACCCTGGAGGTCAGTGCAAAACATGTTTTGCTTGAACAGCTGCTGTTTGGTTATACTTGCAGTAGTTTTTTGTTTTTTCTTTTGGAATGGGCTGATGTCATAAATTCCAGACTGAATCTGACCTTATCACATGGTGCCTTATTAGCACAGTATGTGTTGTAGCAAAGTGACACGTCAGGAAACCTGTGTGTCCCCGTTTTTAGGTCAGCTGTGGCAGAACTCTTCTGAACTGACCCCTACTGTTGTACTACATTGTACTTCCCAATAGTTTTGACTGCAGACCCTCATTAGTTGTAAAGTTATCCATCAGAGTCAGTTTCTTTACTGTCATGTGGTACATGTGGTGGAACGAGATTGTGTACACAAGGTCCCAGTTACATCCAACAGTAAAATGTAAAAGAAAAACGGCAATAAGATCTAAGATACGGTATGAACTAAGAAAAACATAGAACAAAAACAATAAAAACAATACGCTGAACAGCAGCACGAGCATGAGTCTGTGTGAGCAGATGAGCACGCATGAACACAGCAACATGAAACGGATCAGCAGCAACATGAAACGGATCAGCAGCAACAGTGATTTTTCACAGTGATTGTTCTGGGGAGGCTGACTCAACAGACTTCTGTGCAGCCTTCACCACTCTCAGCAAAGCTTTTTCTTTCTGCAGCTGTGCAGCCTCCATGCCACACGTTGATGCTGGAGCTGGATGTGTCCACCTACTTGATTTTCAGTAGCTGTCACTTTTCCCAGCAAAGCTGCTCAAATCATTGAGGGGTGTCAAACTCTGTTACAAAAAGGGTTCAAAATTGAAAACTTATTTCAAACCAAGGGCTGATTTCAGTCAATCCATTAACCCCAGTCAGATACCTGACATGTTCTCTTGGGTGCAGGTTCTTCAGTCTCATTTGACGTTCTCCGATGCTTTTCCTGCACCAAAATCAAAGATTACGAAGAAATTCAAATTCATTTTTCTTGGCTTCATAGTTGGCCAATTGTCATGTCTGAACTACATAAAGTATGCTCCGTTTTAAAGTAAAATGGGAAGTGATAAAAGTGTGTTACTTTCAAAACATCACCTTTGGGGGCTTTAGATGTTAACCAGGGCCATATTTGCCCCCCGAGCCATGCATTTGACACATAAGACTTCTGGGGTTGTCCTGAGGTGTTCTGCCCTTAGAAATATTTGAGGTAGTTCACCCTTTTTAGTGAGTTTTTTGCTTATCTGACAGTACTTTGGGTATTTGTTATCCTTGCACTTTGTAGACCATTTTTGTTCCTGTGGATTGTGGAATAATAATAAAATTTATTTATAAAGGCCTTTAAAACAACCACAGCAGTAACAACCTGCTGTGCATGTAAAATCAAAAAGATTTAAAACACATCAAAATGATAAACACTGTTAAAACAGTAAAGCCACTAATCAATAAAAACTGTAGTGCAGTGCAAGTCTCAGGCTGTGCCAAAAGCCAGGGATTTTTTTTTTTTTTTTTAATGGACAGTGAAGGGGCTCGTCTGATGGGTGGAGGGAGGATCATCCCAGAAATCTTGGTGTCCCCTCTGAGCCTTCGTTTGGACCCTGACACCTCCAGGAGTAGCTGATCAGCTGATCTGAGGCACCGAGTAGGAGAGTATGGGTGAAGCAGCTCAGAGGGGTAGGATGAAGGTAGGCAAGACCATTTAAACTTTTAAAAACAAATAAAGTAATCTTAAAATGAACAGGCAGCCAGTGGAGTGAAGCCAGAGGTGAGGGTGATGTGTTCCCTCTTATGAACTCCAGTTAGAAGCCGAGCAGAAGCGTTCTTGACCAACTGGAGGCATCTGAGGGAGGACTGGCTGACTCCAAGGTACAGAGCGTTGCAGTAATCCAGCCGAGAGTTGACGAAGGCATGGATTACCGTTTCCAGCTGCTGCTGTGTGAGGATGGGCTTTAGCCAGCTGTCTGCGATTATTAAAAACTGTCCTTGACCACCACTCCTATGTGGGAATCTAATTTGAAATCACTGTCCATTTTAAAATCTAGATTAGATTAGAATATGGTCTCTGTAGATTGCCCTAGCTTCTCATATGCGTCATCAGATCCCATCAGATGGATGTTTTTAGGAGTTTGGAGTCCAAGTAAACATTTAAGAACATGTTTTGTTCTTGAAGTTTTTAGTGTGACACTGCTGGCCTACTGAGTGGGTGATTTTTCACTGAGGGAACACTTCAGGTAATAATGTCCTGAGAGCGCACGCTGTAGCTGCACTCACGCGGAGACATGTAGGAGGAGATGTATGAAGGCAGCAGACCAAGAAGTGATTTAAAGATGAAAATGTGCCAGTGAGAGAGTCTACATGAAGTTAATGATGTCCAGTTAACCAGTGAATACAGGGTGCAATGGTGGGTATGGTAATTACAGCGATGTCTACCATCAGTAAGTGTTCCGACATTATGAGGTTGTGAATGATCTGTAAAGAATATCGAGTCATATGACCTGTCGGTGGAAAGGTAACTCGGTTAGTAGAGCTGTTGCCTCTCGGCGCCAAGGTCGCCGGATCAAATTCTGTCCAGGGGCCTTTCTGGTGGAGTTTGCATGTTCTCTCCGTGCATGCCTGGGTTTTCTCCAGGTGCTCCGGTTTCCTCCCACAGACCAAAAACATGCATGTTAGGCTGATTGGTAAATCTAAATTGTCCCTAGGTGTGAGTGAGAGAGTGAATGGTTGTTTGTCTCTGTGTCCCTGTGATGGACTGGAGACCTGTCCAGGGTGTCCCCTGCCTCTCACACAGTGCTGGATATGGACACCAGTGACCCCTATGACCCAATAAAGAAGAAACGGGTAAAGATAATGGATGGATGGACCTGTGTAAAAATATAATTCGTATCTATGGCTGAGTGTGAGGAGTTTTACTGACTTTACCTGCCCGTGCTTATACTTTAGTCCCTCGTTTATCACTAGGTTTAAGGACCACACCCTCTGTGATAAGGGAAAAACTGAAGCAGGGTTACAGTAGTCCAAGTTCAAGTTTCACTCCCAATTTCCCTCCTTCTGTGTAAATAAACAATTTAAATTTAAATACTGTAATATTTTAAATAAACAATCCATGCATTATATATTTTATTTTTTAAATATTACAGTATTTAAATTTAAATTGTAGAGAAGAGATGCGCAGCAGGGCAGCAAAAAGTTAACCCTTCACACCGCTGTTGCAGCACGAGGAGAAATATGTGCGTGGGAGAGCGCAGAGATCATGACAGGCTGCAGAGAGAGCTTCTCCCTGGACCTGTGGGCTGCACACAAGTGCAGGAGGTGCTAAATCATTTAAAATGATTTATTTTAAATAAACAATCCATGCTGATCGTGCGACTCATCCATCAATCAGCCAATTGTGTCGTTTCCACTCTTACTTTGAAAAACCGCAAAAGAGTTCGAAAATCGAACCGTGAAGTAGCGAGGGACTACTGTATTTTTTGATTGGTTTAATGACATGGCATTGGCATGTTTAAGTGACTCATAAGTGATTATTATGCAAGAGAAGCAAACAAATTTATTGAAAAAGAAAACGCCTGTAGTCTATGGGACCCAGCCTTTACAAAGAAGAACGAAAGGTTAACTTACTAATGTTAGGTTACAATTAATCTGCTGTCAAGTCTGTCGAAATAAGATAAGCTTTTGCAATCTGCATTTAACATCATCCAGACAGATTTGTTCCGCCTCAAACTTGTCCTAAATGCTGACAAAAACCAAAGGGATGCTTTTTTTCAAACAGGAAGTTGGTCCCAGCAGTTCTTCCTCCGATTTTATCCTCGAATCAGAATCAGAATAAACTTTATTGGCATTGCTCCGAGATACAATGCGAATATGTACGTACAGTTGTCCGAAGATGGGCGGAGTGCACGAAGCTGCGGCTACAAATAATTAGCACGGCCCTCTTATTCTTATTCAGAATAATATTTTGCTTAGATGCGAAAAGGAAAGAAAACACGAGGAGAGACGGTATAAAGAAAAGATCTCTCACACCGTGTCCTAGACAGGGCACAATTTGAGGCATAAAAAAAAACCTACCACAGCAAAGCAACATAAACAGACATTATACATTTACATATAGACCGGTGAAAACATTGAATTTTAAGGGAAAGTCGTAGCATAGTCCAGATCCCCCGCTCAGCCATTGTCCAGATAAGAGGTGACGTTCATCTTCAGCTCGGTTGAGGTTCTGTCACATGTCCATGGCCTTGGGGAAGGGAGTGGTGAGGAAACACTCAAAGCATCTTTGTTTTTGTCAAAACATGCCAGGAGGAGTTGAGAAGTCCGGCATCAAGGCCACAGTTTGGGTCAGGCAGAACTTGTGAATTGTTGTTTCTGCCTTTAAAGTCCTGCTGTACATATTCTCTGATGGAAACTCCAAAACAGCTGAATTGATCCTTTACTCCAAAAGTTGAGCTCACAGCTTCTCCAAGATTATTCCCACCATTCATGAGTGCTGCCAGGAAGATCACAGTCCTGATAACAGCTGCTCCAATTCCCTGACACAGCTTCCCACATTCAGTCCAAACACTGTCAAGCTTCAATACATCCACACGAATTCGTAGACAACCAGATTTCACCAGCCCAAACAGCAAAAACCAGTTGTCCTCATGAATCCAATTTGTTTCCGTCGAGGTAAGAGGGTCCTCCTTACCCTGACTCCTGTCGGGAGAAGTTGATCGATTTTGTTGAGAGACCAGCTGATCCTTCGAATTAAGAAGTATGCAGAAAAAAAAGAAGCTTTTAAAGCAAAGAGCGCAGCAGGGAAGTGGGTGGGGGGGAGAGAGGGGAAACACGTCTGGTTCCACCGTAGAATAGAAGGAAAAAAAAAAATGGTGTCCCTATTGAGTTTGTTGATTCCTATAAACATTTGGGTATCTTGGTCGACTCATTTCTCTTTTAAACTCCATGTGGAAAACCTAGTAAAGAAACTGAAAGTTAAACTGGGTTTCTTTTTCAGAAACAGATCCTGTCTAACCCTGAATGCTAGAAAACGCCTTGTAACTGTTACTTTCCTTCCCTCCATTGATTATGGTGACATTATTTACATGAACGCTCCTACAAGAACCCTGCAGATGTTGGATGCTGTCTATCATGGTGCACTAAGATTCATAACTGGCTGTGATTATCGTACCCACCACTGCACCCTGTATTCACTGATTAACTGGACATCATTAACTTCACGCAGACTCTCTCACTGGCACATTTTCGTCTTTAAATCACTTCTTGGTCTGTTGCCTTCATACATCTCCTCCTACATGTCTCTGCATGAGTGGCAAAGGGCCTTCTCCTACTCTGCTCCTGTTTCCTGAAATATCTTACAAAAAGACCTGAAGCTCTCGACCTTGACCTCTCTAAGTGGCTTTTTAAAATCTGTTGGACTCCTGGCAAGGACTAATGCAGACATGTTCCTGTTTTTAGTTTTCTACATTCACCTTAGAATCTAGCTGTTTTTGTTACTTTTTTTGCCATCTTATTTGTAAAAAATAAAATAAACTAAATCTGTATGCCTTTTTATATTTGTCTATCGTTGTTGCTGTTGTCCATTGTTGTCATCATTCTTTGTTGAAATCAGGTCTCTCTTGTAAATGAGTCCTCGAGGCTCAATGGGAGTTACCAGTCTAAATAAAGGTTGACTGAATGAAAGAAAAATGCACAAGGAATCCACAAGATATAAACATAACAGCGAATATAAAAATATCAACTATTAACTGTTAACTGTTTCTGATGAAAGCTGAAACGTTTCTACTTTTTTTGGTTTTTGTTTTTTTGTTGTTTTTTGAATGTCCAGAGGACCAGACTTTTAACTTTTTTGGATATCAACTATTAAGTTCTAAACAGGTCGGGAGTGTACAGTACATGTGTGAAATGTTTTAATGTGAAAACATTAAAGTGTTTATTGTAGTGCAGGATTAATTTTATTATCCTATGCGCAGAGAGGGGGAGAAGTTGCATAGTTTGATAGCCACAGGGAGGAAGGACTTCCTGTGGTGTTCTGTGGAGCACCTCCGTGGTCTCAGTCTACGACTACGAATACATCTAGGGCCAACTCTCAAACCAAAAATGTTAAAACACTAAAACCTGTTTGACAATACAGAAACTGCGTTTTTTAAGCTTGTGCATGATTTTGAAAATCAGCAGGAGATTTGCAGTTGGATAGGTTGGAGCCTTGACCTCTGACCTTTAGTGTGTGTGTGTGGGTTTTTATTGTGACAACAACTCAAACTGAGTCACAGATGCATTGAACACTTCTTTAAAACATTAGCTTAAAGGTGTTTTGTGAGACATAAGTCTTAAAATTCTTTAGATTTTTTTTTTTATTTACCCTTTTTGTATACAGGTAGTCTCCATTGAGTCACGGAAACTCATTTTCAAAAGAAACCTGTTCTTTGGGAGCAAATGGTGGGGGTTAAGGGCCTTGCTCAAGGGCCCAGAGTGGGGCAAATGAAGGTGGAGGCAGGTGTGGGTGTTTCACCTTGTCCACCCACATTTTGATGTTGACGGTACCGGGAGTTGAACCTGCGACTTTCCGACAGGCCTATCTTCTCTAACCTCTGCGCCACCACTCCAATGTATTTTTGTATTTATTTACAGACCTTTTCAGATGCTTCTCTCGTAATTAAAGTTATATCCCTAGCATTACCCTTACAGGTTGTCTCTAATGTGAATCAAACCTATGTTTGACTCTAAATGTTGTACTTATACACATTTACTATGATATACAGGTAACACATTGAGTTTTGAATTGGCTAATTCTCTGTATTTATGCATTTAATGTAAATTAAATTAATGTAATGCATTGAGCATGCATCAGGGCATTTAATGTAGAAACAGTTTAACAATTGTAATCTCATCTTTTAAGGGAACATCATTGGTTCTGGGATATTCATCTCGCCTAAAGGAGTGTTGGAGCATGCAGGCTCAGTGGGACTGTCGCTCATCGTCTGGGTCTGTGGAGGGGGGATCTGCGCCCTTGGGTCCTTGTGCTATGCTGAACTTGGCGTCACAATCCCAAAGTCTGGAGGAGACTATTCTTATGTGACAGAAATCTTTGGAGGGCTTGTAGGGTAAGTATGTAGTTATTTTCTAGTTGCCTCATCTGTTTTTCTTAACATGTACTTTAACAAACACTACAACAGATTACCACATATAGATTTTAAGTTGTGCTCATTTGATTTGTATTGCATTACAACAACTCAGGGTTGGCTAATTAACACCTTGTCTACATACTCTGGGGGTTAATTTTAAACTATTATTTTTCTTCATTAATACAATACTGGACATGTATTTTTGTTTAGCTTCTTACTTGACCCTAATCTTTATTGCTCCAGGACTGTTTCATGAGCTTTTTGGATTTCATTATGCATCTTATTTTGGAAATTGTAACCTAATTTTCTGCTGTATACCTATCCATCCATCCATCCACCAACCCTGGACAGGTCACAAGTCCATCGTAGGACAAGATAGAGACAAATGAGACAAACAACCACACACCTCTTAGACAAACTGACACTCACTGCCTGTGGGGACTGGGAAAGAAGGATGACACTTGTTGATGCATCAAGTAGAAGAGGAGCTGCTTCAGTCAGTCAGAGTCAGAGATTCTTTGTAATTCGCACCTCATGTGGTGGAGCGAAATTATGTACACATGGTCCCAGTTATATCCAACAATAAAATGTAAAATAAAAACCATGATAACATCCAAGATATTAACTAAGAAAAACATCAACTAAATATACACTAAGCACTAATAACATAAAAACATCACGTCGAACATCAGCACAAACCTGAGCATGAGTCCATGTAAGCAGATGAGCACGCATGAACACAGCGACATTGAACCAGATCAGCAGCAACATTGAACCAGATCAGCAGCAACGTGATGTGATTATTTTCACAGTGATTATTCTGGTTAGAGATTAATGAGTCTTAACAGCCTCAGGGTAGAAGCTGTTCCTCAGTCTAGTGGTTCTACACTTGATGCTCCTCAACCTCCTTCCTGAGGGGAGCGGGGCAAAAAGTGTGTGTGCTGGGTGATTGGGGTCCTTCATGATACAGGTGGCCTTCTTCCTGCATCTGGAGGTGTAGATGTCTGTGATGGTGAGGAGACTGACTCCAACAGTCTTCTGTGCAGCCTTCACCACTCTCTGCAAAGCTTTTCTTTCTGCAGCTGTGCAGCCTCCATGCCACACATTGATGCTGGAGCACAGGATGCTCTCCACTGCACAGCTGTAGAAGGAGGTGAGGACTGAGCTTCCCAGACCATAGCCCCAGACCAGCTTCCCAGACTATAGCCCAAATTGGTTACAAAATGTAGCTTTTACCAGTAGAAAAATTGGAGCACATCAGATCAGCACATTAGCAGCTGCATGGTGATTTTTAAGTCTAGGTCTCCATCCTGACCCACAGGTTCTCACAAATTGAAGAACTTCCAGTTCCAGCATTGAAAACTGGACCAAGAGATGATTAAACAAGGTGGCCTGTTCTGATGGAGCACATTCAATTCAATATAACTTTATTATCTATAACATTCCATGAAATTGAGACTTATCTTTGACATCTGGTTCAGTGTTTCTTGTTACTTGCCTCGGGAGGGTGCTTGGTTCTGTTGACAGGGCGGGGCACCCTGCTTGAATAATGCTATGGGAAATGCTGTGGCTTATACATGCAACACAAAACAAGTGAAAAATGCAGTAAAACCTTTCAAAAAGCATTGCTAGAGCATTCCCTTTTTCATATTGGAAGACAGGCCTTCTCCGTGTATAGCAGTTGTCTGAGGAAGACCTTACCTTTTTGTTTTGGCAGCAAAACAAGCAGGACCTAATGGTTTGTCAGTATAGCTACAAATAATATGGAGCTGTTGATGTACTCCAACATGGTGCATTTTGTGTACTTGCTGTTCTGGTGGTGTATTTGTTCTTCTATCTGACAATATGTCATAATTATCCGATTTTTACATCCTTGACCAAGCACTTAACCCCAACTGCGACCATATTCATTGTAGAACAGTGATGTGCACTGACGACTTTCAGAACAGGGAAAAATGTCAGCAACTTACACAAACATGTTTAAATGGTTGTTTTGTCTTTTCTTGGTTTCAGTTTCCTGTTGTTATGGAGTGCCGTCCTCATCATGTATCCAACTACACTGGCTGTCATTGCTCTCACCTTTTCCAATTACGTCTTACAGCCAGTCTTTCAAAACTGCTTGCCTCCATTCATCGCCACCAAACTGCTCGCCACCATCTGTGTCTGTAAGTCCCAAGTTTAAAGCCTTCTGAAACTTGACGTACAATATTTTGTCATATTAGCTATTTATATGGTTGATGGTAGAAACGATAGATCGTTGCAATTTAAAAACAAGATCTAGTGAAACTTGGTTTTGTCACATTCATTCTTTATCCCCATTTCCTTAAGAAGTTATTAGAGAAGTGAGGGTGACAAAGTTCTTGCGGTCACAGGTAAATAACAATTGGCTTAGATATTTTGATGTTTTTATTTAGTTGTTGTTGATAGTCATGGTAGCTCTTCAACACAGGTGCTGTTGCTTCATCCTGGCATTTTAAATGTCATGACAATGAAAAATTGCAAAAATAAAAAGGAAAAACTCACACCAGTGCACCGAAGTCAGTCTGGAATTTTGAGAAAAATGAAATCGACGAAGGGAAGTGAAGGCAGCACTGTTGGTATAAATCATGTCACAAACTAATAGCCAATGCACAATTTTAACAACAAAAGAAAATTATTTTTATACATATGCATGAATGATAATAAAATGAAAAATGTTATCATCTTATGTTCTTAAATGAGTGACTTTTTTTTCTCATTTATTCTTTTACTCTAGTTATGCCTTTCTTTTTTTTTATTCTGAGCAGCATGCTGGCACTAAGTTTTGGACTGTTTCATTTATTCCTGTTCATCTCCCAGTTGCTGTTGCAGAGAGGGAAAAAACTGTTTTTTTGCCACGTTTGACTAATTGGCGCTTACTGATTGGTATTCTTCAGTCTATTTCATAATAGCTGAGGTTTTTTTTTAACCTTGTATTTTTCTCATCAGTAAAGACTAAAATAGAAAAGCCAAGTGTGACTAAGCAAACCACATGTAGTTATGTTGATCTAAGAATATCACACTATGGTATTTCACTGTATCATGATGGCGCTTTTTCCATATAATTTCAAGCTGTGCTCATTTCTAGCCTGACCTGATCAACACTGTTAGTTGAAATGCAGACTTCAACCACTGGTATTTAAATAACCTGTGAAAAAACATACTGAGCATGCATCTCATGTACAAACCAACCAGTCTCGTCTTGTCCAAACCAGATGGAGTAAAGGAAACTAGGGAGATGTCTGGGAGTGGGATGAGTATCTGTATGAGACTGTGCACATGTGTCCAGCTGAGGTTGACATGATCAGAGTGCACTGATGGATCTCCACTGTTTTTGACAATGGAACTGCCCAGAGAGACATGCTGCAGATAAGGAGGTGTGCAGAGATTATTGTAAATTGTTTGCTCCTGTTACTGCATATCAAAAGGGAATGGTCTGGATACTTTGCACATTAATGATGGAAGATCCCACTGACCAGTTGTGACTCTTGTTGGGCTTTACATGGTCCTTTTTACTGCTTATTACTATCCACGGTGTTTTCTGTTGCATAGCATCACACATCAGACCTAAGGTCCCAGAGATTTCAGTCTTCTGTTTGTAATTGGCTAATATAGGCTTCATGTCTCAGGTCTAAATTTGATCCACCTCTCATACACAGGGAACGAGCATCCAAGGCACCCTAATAATTCATGACACTCCAACATTTTTCAGTCAGGTCATCTGGACAATTTCCAGATGACCTGACTGAAAAATGTTGGATTGTATACCTGGATTATTGAGCATGGATTTTGTTGTTTTCAACCAGTTTGACAAGACTGTCAACAAGGAAGAGGGCCGGCAATGGAGGAGGGGGCGTACCAAAGAGGCCATCTTATTACAAGCAGAACTGGTTTGTTCCACTTTGGAGTAAGCTGTTGGGGGAAGAATCCGTTTTGTTGTGCGTTTCCTTGACTGATGAAGCCTTCCTGACCGAAGGCGAAACGTTTCAGCACAACAAAAGAAACTGTCCAGATGACCTCACTGAAAAATGTTGGATTGTATACCTGGATTATTGAGCATGGACTTTGTTAATTCATGACACTGTTTGCTGGATTGAAATTGTTTTCAGCACAGAACTCTGTGAGGTCAAATGAGTTTCTTAGAAGTGAGTTTTATGAATCTGAGTCATCCCAGATATTTGTTGTCCCTCTTTCCTCCCCTACAGAACACACTGCATACGTGTGTGGGTAAAACCAAACAGGTCCAGTTGTGGACTAGCTGCGTTCTAAGAATAGGCACAGTGTGAGGCCCAGAGCACCACTTCAGCACAGCACACCACTTTCAAATGGTGTGCTTTAACATTCCTTTTATTGTGGAGTGTTACTTAAATTAAATATAATCAGACTCAGGCCAGAGGAGCAGCTCTGGCCCATGTTGCAATTTTATTTGACCAGCTAGATAATGATGGATATAGCAGGGGTTGCCAACACGATGCCTGTGGGCACCTGGTCACCCGCAGGAACCAGGTGAGTCACCTTGGGCATGTTCAAAAATGGCACTCATCAATGAGCACTTTATTTTCACAGTGATTGGGAGGAAGAAGTTTTTATTTGTTTATTTGTTCACAGTTGTGAAAGACAAGTGTTCGTGTCTTGTTTGTGGCGTGACTGTAGCAATGGCAAAACGCCACAATGTGAAGCGACACTTCACCAGCTAACACATTAGCTTTAGGCAGAAAAACACCGAGAGTTAAAGGTTTGAGCAAACGGCAGCCTTTCTTCATGAGGCATTTTCAAATGTGGAGGTCTTGAAAGGAGCCATGATGACATCTTTAAAAAGTTAATTGTTTAAAAGAGTGAAAGATGTGACTATTTTAAATGCTGCAGATATCGGTATTAATGTGGCATAATTAATTAAAAAATGAATTTAAAAATTTTTTTTGAAGTCCTTCGACACTATTGACCACACCATTCTCCTTGAAAAACTGAATAAATACAGCATTAGAGGATTAGCACTACAGTGGGTATCTAGTTATTTGAATAATAGGAGACATTTTGTACAGGTAAATGATGTAAGATCTACATTTTGTGTTCATGGATGTGGAGTTCCTCAGGGCTCTGTGTTGAGACAAAAGTTGTTTATTTTGTATGTGAATGATCTAGTTGATGTGTCAGGGCTTTTGAAGTGTGTTTTATTTGCAGATGATACCACATTTTTTTCTTTGCATGAAAATATTGAACGGATGTTGGAGATGATACAGGCAGAATTCGTAAAAATACAAACTAGGTATCAATTTAACAAGTTATCATTAAATTTGGGAAAAAAAAAACAACTACATGATATATAGTAATAGAAATAAAATTATCGCAGTCCCATTTAAAATTGACTATTGAAATTCATAGAGTTAATGAAATAAAAAATTTGGGTGTTATTAATGAGAAGCTGACACGAAATCTCATGTAAATTGCTTAAGAATAAAAATAGCAAAATCGGTTGCATTACTGTATAAAGTAAGAGTATTTGAATGACAAAGCTTTGTATATATTGTATAATGTAGTAATTGTTCCATATTTAATCTACTGTATTGAAGTTTGGGGAAAAGCATGCAAAACAATTACAAATCCTATTTTTATTTTACAAAAAAGAGCTATAAGAATTATTAGAAGGAAGTGCTATGGTCATCCAACAAATATATTATTTCATCAGTTGAAATTATTAAAATGTTAAGATTTGGTTATATTTTACAAGTCCTGTATAAAGCTCATAAAAATATTACCCCCAAATATTCAATTAAAATTTGTTTAAAAAAACAATAATTATAACTTTAAGGGAATGGAAATGTTTGTAAAAACTCCATTTAGAACAAGTCTGAAGGAGCTGCGTTGTAATTCAGGGAATAGGATTGTGGAATTTTCAAATTTCCAAAACAATTTATATGTTTAAAAAGATGATTAAATTGAAGTTGTTAAGAAAGTACGATGTGAAGAATGCCTGATGTTTTTGTTTTCGCTTTGGGGATTGTTCAAGCCTGTTGGTGGTGGTGTTGGTGTTAAATAAGGGGCAGATATGATTTTTTTTTTCTTCTTTCTGAACCCTTTTCATTGAGTGTTTTTTCTTTTTGATGTATTTGTTCTCAGCTGCCTTTGGGTGAAGGCAGGCGACACCCTGGACAGGCCTCCAGTCCATCACAGAGACACAGACAAAAAGACACACTCCCAGTCTCACCTAGGTTAATCCAGTCACAAAAAAAAGCCCCAAAATGGATTCAAACTGAGAACTTCAGTTCTCAATTGAGTTCTATCACAAATTATCAATAATTGATCATATCTGCCCTGGCAAATTATTGATAATTATTGTGAGTTCCTAACGTTAAGACGTGATCAGGCAATCATATATTCACACATATTTAAACATACATAAATAAATGGTATATTATTTATAGTATAAATAATGGTACGTATTATTTATACTATATATATATATAAAGGTGAGCAGTGTAAATTTGTTTGTATCAAACAATCAGCCTTTTGTGTCACACAGCCCCACTGAAGTCTCAAAGATCTAGACCCTGATCTGGAATGATTAACTCGTCACCTGCTCCACATGCAAATATGTAGTCAAATAACAGAGTCAGCTGTCAACTGATCTCAAACAGAACAGCGGTGGTGTTGGGCAAGTGGGGGGTGGGGGGAGATTATCAGTGCAATTCATGTTCAAAAAAATGCTGCAAGTCCATTCTCAATAATCCAGGTAAAAAAAATCCAACAAAGTTAAGTCATGTCCTGTAGATGTTTTCTTTCTTTTTTTTTTTTTTTTTTGATGTTTTGTTCATCATCCAAAGGACTTCATCAGTCCGAGGAGCCACAACAAACTCAGTCCCATAAATAGCACACTGGCATAGTGGGTCAACCAGTTTGCTGGTGATAAGATGGTTTCTGGGGCCCGCCCACTCCCCCATCGACTCCTCTGAGGCAGCCATAGCTAAAGTGGTTCAAACCATCAAAAAGAAACCGTCCAGATGACCTGACTGAACTTTGTTGGACTTGGCCCACTGGTTTAAGTCAGAAATTGAGTATGAAGTCTGAGTTCTGATGAGCGAATCAGGACAGTGAGTCATCCAGATGTGTCACACCTCCAGCAGCAGCAATGCTCGTGCTCTATGGAAACATTCACAAAACACCTCAGTCCTCCTGGACTGAGATGTGTTTTGGGCTACCTCAATGTGATTGGACCAAGGTGACAAGTGGGTTCAAAGCCAACCCACCCCTGGTACGCCTGTGTTCAGTGGAGCCAGGTAGTAACAGAGGCAAAACAGCTGACACTGGGGGAAAAGTAAGCTGCAGCTCAACAATGGGATGAATGATGTGGTGATAGTGTGCAACCACCTGGTTGTAGGATTAAACAACAACAGATTTATTACTGGGGGGGAATATTGATGATTCGCAGCAACTTTGTTGTTAGTTTAAAAAATAGTTGACCAATAAAGGGATCACTAAACATAGTTAGTTCATGATTTGTAAATGACTCGAGAGAGACGTCTATTCTTCACTTCAGTCCAAGTTCTGCCACCTGCCTTTTTTTAAATTTTTTTTTTTAGAGACGCGCTGCTCACTCCCTCACTGTCCATCCTTCAGTTCAGACAGCCTTATACTGCCGTCAGTGGTAAAAAAAGGTACTACATATAAAAATTAACCAACATTTCTTCTTAAATTTGACATTCCTAATTCTTCTAAAAAAGTTAAATCTGGTCCTCTGGACATTCAAAAAAACCCAAAACAAAGCAAAACAACAAAAAATATAGA
>NC_056499.1:29697238-29712886 GCF_014905685.2 Nematolebias whitei
ATTTTTTGTTGTTTTGCTTTGTTTTGGGTTTTTTTGAATGTCCAGAGGACCAGATTTAACTTTTTTAGATTTTTCTACCTGGATTATTGAGCATGCATCAGGATATTCCTAATTCTTGTTAAATTTCAAACAATATTATTTTTTATTTCAATTTCTGAGACAATTAATCGCCCAGCAAAATTGGTTATCGTGACAGGCTCATGGATTAGTTTACTTTATAAGTGACTCAAAAAAAAAAAAAGAAAAGAAAAGGAAATAACTTCGGATTTGCATTTAAGACTTCAGAAGTACACTTGCAGTATAACATATTTGACATGTCAAATTCGTACAATAACTAAAATCACAACAAGCGCTCTAAACTTTAACTCTTTTTCTCGTAAACACAATACATTTAAATTATTTTGCTAAAGAACTGTCTTCATATGTCATGGTGTATAGGTCTTTGCAACGTTTAGTGGAATTTGTGATTGCTTTGCCCTTATGCTCTTGGGGTGCCTGTGGCTGAGTGGTTAGAGCAGTCGTCCTCCAATGCAAGAGTTGGGGGTTCGATTACACCAGCTGTCACGTGCTGGGCAAGCCACGGAACCCCTCATAGCCTCCGATGTGTGTCCCATGGGTGTATGAATGTGATAAAGCACTGATTATTCTTTGTATTGATCTAGTAGAGTGCTGTATGAACGGGTAAATGAGGGCACAGATTGTAGTGTAAAGTACTTTGAGTATCTTGATCAGATAGAAAGGTGCTATATACCATTAATGTGTGCACGTCTGTGTGGACCTTCTCAGGAATAAATCCTGGGCTTAATTCTCTTAAGTTGGTCCAACATGTCTGTCAGACTAGCTCTGCCAACGTCTCACTAAAACTGGAGGACAGGCGGGTGCTGCCTCAGCATCTGACTGACTGTTTCTGGGATTTAGCGGGCCAGCGAAGGCCTCTTCAACAATGGGTCCTGGTTGACAGAGGGCTGAGCCCTGGTGGCCTAACCTAAATCAGAGTTAGTTCTGTGAAACTGAAGCCGTTTCAGCTATTTAACAATGTACACCTCCAGTATGCAGGTCAACCACAAAGTTTATTTTAATCCTGGAAACCTTCTGCACTAAAGCTGCTGGGTTTAGCTGTGAGGGCCGAGTTTTCCATCGGCCTTCTGACATCAATAGATGGAAAACCTGAGTTCTCAGTTTCAGATGGTGCAACTTTGCCGTTTGCTTTCCAGCAGAGTTATTTATTACTGGATTTCCTCAAAATGCCTTGAACTGCAAATTATGAACTTGTCAACAAAGTTAAAATCTCTTCTTTTGGTAAAGAAGTGAGGCAAATTGTTGTTCTAAGACAAAATATTTGTATTGCGACAAATATTCTCATCAGCACAGTAAGAACATTATATGACACGATACTTTTGTACAGGGTGTTGTTGTTTTTAGAGAAATAATTGTTTTAATAATGGGTTTCATGTAATACCTGCAGGGTCCGAAGGTTTTAAGATGCTGGCTGGACCAACTGGACTTGGTGTCAATTATTGTCAATTCAGTAACTCCAGTGACCACATCCTGAACCAGGAGGGGGTGTTTCGAGGTTAAAGCCTCAAATAAATCTGCACGGAGTTTGGATCAGAATCCATTAAGACTAAAAGCAGCAATTAGTTTAGTATTCTGGTGCTGAGGGCAGTCTTCAATAGAAGCGGTGATGGCGGGACACAGATTTACCTGCACTGTCACATTCAAAGCCACTGGCACCTCCTTCCTGTCAGGGTTAAAGCAGAGGAAAGTTGAGGGTGGCATTTTAGGGGACGGGGGGGGTGTTCACAGGAACACAAGAACGGAAATGCATGTAGCACCCACAGAGTAACTGAGTATAAAACGCAGCGGTGCTGTAGAGCAGAAAAAGCTCTGCCCAGTGCCACCAAATCCTCCTGCCAACAATTCACGTGTGTGTGTGTGTGTGTGTGTGTGTCAGCGGAAGAAGGTTTCTGTGGTGGGAGGGCAGACTTGTTCTGGTGATGGATGACCTGCCGTCTGTATGTCTAAACACACGGTGCCAGGCGGCTCCTGTAGGACACCGTGTTGTTAAAGGTGAGGGAGTACATGGGAAATGTGGAGACCTGTTTAAAAAGGAGTGACTCAATAATGCACAACTGACCAGAAATGAGCTTCTTGCTCTCCAACCCATAACTTGGAATGCTGTTTAGAGCTGAAATCATAATTGGTCCTGTTTTGAGTTCACCACAGATTAAAAAGTCGAGCACATTTCTTCACACCTGCTGCTAAAAATGCATCCATAGAAGAATCTCCAGAGACGACTTGCAGTTAGGTCTGTTACCTGCTTTTATTAAATAAAATGTTTCAAACTTCACACATTCAACTGAGCAGCAAACGGGATGTTACAGGTCCTGTTTGAGTCGTGAATGCGTTTTACCAGCCTGCCCTCATCACCGTCACTGGTCTGATGCCACAGCAGAATCCTGCAGAGCGGGATACATGTGCAGATTAAATGTCCTCCTTGTTGGATATCGTGCAGAAATTTTGGACAAGATCAAAGTTTTCAGGATCACAAGTGAAGGCTGTATTGATTTAGAGACTTGCCTGTGAAATGGACATTTGTATGAAATAAGGCAGATGTTTACCAGAAACTGACAGCTTCACGTATCATCTCTTGAAGCTACAAACAGTATTCACCTTTGTTACACGTCTTAAGGTGCAATAAGTTTGTGTTGTGAGCATGATGCAGTTTAATAACCTTGTCTTTCTATATTTCCTCTCTGTACTTCTTAGTCCAGCTGACACGTTCCACTGGATTTGTAGCTCACTCATAAACCTTCAGTTTAGCTTGAGGGCGGTTGTCGGGCCACATGAATGCTTTGAAGTGGGCCAGTCCTTGTTACGGTGCCATTCACAAACTGGGAGTCTGTTGGGGGCTGTACGAACTCATAAATACACTGTGTGTCACTCAAGAGATTAAATCTGTCTGTTGTTGCTGAAGCCGTTCAGTCTTAATATTTCTGATACGTGAGCAGTGTGAAATGTGTAAATGTAATGACCTTTTTGGGAAGTTAAACCCCTCCCAAGCTTTACAGCTGCATTTGTAGCTGTTTGTATATATTGGATGGTTTCCTATTGACATTATGGGAACAAACTGGTACAAAAATCATTACTTGTTTGCTTATTTTCTCAGATGAAGCTGATATTTTCATGTTTTTCTGCTGTTATATGTAAAAAAAAAAAAAATAAATAAATAATAAAGACTAGTTTTTTTTTATGTATTATAATAAAGCTTGTGAGGAGAGCAAGTCCAAAGACAGAAGAAGTTGAATTAAAATAAATCCCCTCGAGTCTGACTGCTGCAGCTGTGGGAACATCATTTTTAGTAAAACAGAGTTCTTCTTGTCAGCTTGTAGTAGGTACCTTGAACAAAATGTTCACGACAAACACAAACCTCTTGTCGGTGTACGGACTAAAGTGCTTACATCCTTCAGTCCCCCAAAACTGAACTTTAAAGCCTTTGTGTCGCTTGTCTTTTTTAAATTTAATTCAGTTCATTATTTTATTCTTGGCACAGTTTTAAAAGGACAGCAGCGTAAATTTATTTATTTATTTATTTATTCATTTATTTAAAAGAACTACCTGTACTTGTTTACAGGAGTTTGTTGTTTCACACTCCCTTATGATTTTAAAGCAAAACTTCACTGAAGTCATCAATCATTAGAAAATCAAACTTGGATTTAAACTTAAATTTATAAGTTTCTCATGTTTTTAAAAAAAAAAATTTTATTGTGATGGAAATGCATTAGAAAACGCAAACGCCTTAAACTGAATTTACTAAAATTAAATGTGATAATTTAAACTATTGAAGTTGTAAAATATTTAATGCAACCTTTACTTTTTATCACCTCTAATTAGAACAATTTTCTATTCTCATAATATTAGTAACTCTTAACCCATTTTATGTAACAACACAGTAAGACAAAATTTTCAGTCCCTTCTCATCATCTGAATGATCCACACGTCTCTGTCCATCCAGAAATGTCCTATTGTGCTTCCCGTAAAGTTTAATCTGCTCAAGATCATTTAACAGAACTTCATACACAAATGCATCATCACTAGACGGAGTGTAGTGTGCACTTTTCATCACCTCAGGGTCAAGGTCACAAATTAAGGTCAACGTTAAAACAAGATTTTAATTTTATTTGTTTTGCCATAATGCACATTTGTACAACCACTCTACAGATTGAGGTATAATCTTCTTCATGACCCCAGCTCTAAGATAAAGGTCAAAGTTTATGCAAGGTCTTTGTTTGTCTGGGCCAGTGCTATAGATTGCTGTATAATGGTTTGTTGATGGGCGTATAATGTGCCGTATGTGGTGCTCTTGTTATATCAGAGCCGTAGTATTTTGTTGGACACAGAAGTTGCAGACAAATGAGTGTTGAATGACGGTAACGTGATTAACAACTTCTAAACATCTGCCGTTGGATCTTGGTTACAGGGGAACTGCTTTTATTTTTAGAAAATAAGGTTTTAAAATATTGTGCAGATTCCACATCAATAAAAACTTTGGAACACTGACTTGTACATAAATTAATTTTCAAAACCCAAAATATTTTTGTCAGGTCATCTGGATGGTTTCTTTTGTTGAGACGTTTCATCCTTCATCCAAAGGACTTCATCAATCTGAGGAGCCACGAACAAATTCAGTCCCACAAGCAGCACACTCCCATAGTGGACCAACCAGTTTGCTGGTGATAAGATGGTTTCTGGGGCCCGCCCTCTCCCCCGTCGACTGTGGGACGGAGTTTTTTTTTTTTTTTGGTGGCTCCTCGAACTGATGAAGTATTTTAGAAGAAATGTGGGACTGAGTTTGTGGCTCCTGACTAAGTCCTTTGGATGAAGGATGAATCGTCTCAACAAAAAAGAAACCATCCAGAGGACCTGACTGAACTTGGATTTTTTATTTTTTTTTATCTGGATTATTGAGCATAAACTTTGATAATTTTCAGAACGATTTATCCTCCAATGTTTTTATTTTCTATCAAAACAAACGTGTTTTCTTCAGCAGCTGATAGTGGATTTGGTGAATGAGGCCGGACTGAGCGTCTCCGGCAGTTGTCTGTATTATAGACTGAGGTCCATAAAGAAACTTGCAGCTTGTTCTCAGGTTTTCTCTTCAACACAGAAAGAAAGTTTTGGTTCTGACGATAACCCTGGAGTTAATGGGCTCAACTTCTGTTGAATCCATCTGTGCTTTGTATGAAACACAAATCTAATAACATGTTTATATTTTATTACTTTACGAACGTCGTTTCTCTGCGTGTGTGCGTTCAGTGTTCCTGACCTGGGTGAACTGCTCCAGTGTGCGCTGGGCCACGAGGATTCAGGATATCTTCACAGTAGGGAAACTCCTCGCTCTAGGGCTCATCATAGTCGTCGGACTCGTCCAGATCTTTAAGGGTGAGTAAACGCACAAGTATTCCTGAGTGACAGGAGCTGCTTGGGTTGTTTCTGTCCTTCTTTATAGTTTTGTCTGAATGAACTGCACAAACAGGGAAAAACTGCATTAATGAAGATCGTAAAGTAACCGTGAGGGTTGGTTTATGCTTGCAACGCTGATTGATTAAAAACTTTCTACATCTGTATTTCTCAATCACTGAGTTAATGGATGGAATGATCCAGTTGCGAGTTCTTTAGCTAATATTGGAAATGAGCCGACGATCCATTGGTTTGATCTGTGCCGCTCTTCCATCTGTGTCCAGGTCACTACGATGCCCTGCAGCCCAGTGTGGCCTTCGAGTTCAGTCAGGACCCCTCAGTTGGACAGATAGCGCTGGCCTTCCTCCAAGCCTCCTTTGCGTACAGCGGCTGGAATTTCCTCAACTACGTTACAGAGGAGGTCGTGAATCCACGCAGGTTTGACGCGCACGAGCGAAAACACAGACGTACAAATTGGAGCTCAGAACTAATCACTTCCTTTGGATAGATTTTTCACAAAAACATAATTGCAGCTTTTAAATGTTATGTTTTCTTCTTAGAAACCTGCCCCTTGCTATCTACATCTCTATCCCACTGGTGACGCTGGTCTACACCATGACCAACATCGCCTACTTCACCTCCATGACCCCAGAGGAGCTGCTCGCCTCCAACGCTGTGGCAGTGGTGAGATGTTCTCCATCCCACTGAAGGGATGCTTTATTATGTCAGACCTCCTGAAGGTGACAGCCCTGTCATGAGGCGCACCTCAGCTAACCATGAAGATGTGCAGCTGCAGTGTTCTTAAAATAAATAAAGCTTTCAATGAAAGTTTTTCATCTTTTTTTAATATCTTGCTCTGGAGACGAGCACTCGGTCAGTAACCTGTTGTTGTTCCAGACTTTTGGGCAGAAGCTGCTCGGCATGTTTTCCTGGGTCATGCCGATCTCTGTGGCCTTGTCCACGTTCGGAGGGATCAATGGGTATCTGTTCACCTCGTCCAGGTACGCCTGGCTGCATCCAGCATGCCACATCTTAAATGATCTGCAATCGTTGACAAATGCTTCAAACCTCCTAACATGCAGGTTTTGAACCATGAAGTGTTTCTGTCTGCAGGTTGTGTTTCTCAGGGGCCAGAGAGGGTCACCTGCCGTATCTGCTGGCTATGATCCACCTTAAAAACTGCACCCCTATCCCTGCCCTGCTGCTCTGTGTAGGTGCTGCTCTGTCACCTCCAACACGTGAACATGCGTTAGTGTTTCACTGAATGAACGCCACTGATGCGTCTAATTCACATGCTTTTACCTGCCTGCCTGCCCCACAGTGCATCGCCACAATACTCATCCTGTGCATTGGAGAGACGCACAATCTGATCAACTACGTGTCCTTCATCAACTACCTGTCCTACGGGGTCACCATCGCCGCTCTGCTCTACCTGCGCAAGACCAGACCCAGCCTGGCCAGACCCATCAAGGTACTCGTGGGATTTAGGATGCAAACATTATTTAACTGTCAAGTTCATGACAAATGCAAATGGCAGGAGATATTTAGATATAGAATTATTAAAAACATAATTAATGAAGCTGATGTTTTAAAGAGCTTAACAGGTAAGTAGGGGACAAAAATGTAAAAACTGGGTTGTTTCAGTTTTTGTCTTGAATCAGTATAGATCATTTAAACCAATAAGATAATTGATAAATGCACTCTAATAGCTCCTTTCACGTAAATCTAACTGATGGTTAGTTAAATAATTAGTTTATGCAAAAAGGGACTTAAATGTTTAATCATTGTTCTCACTGAAGCACAGTCTTGTGTGTTGTGAAGATTTCAGTCACGTTGTTTAGGCTCCATCAAAAGCTATCAGACCTTACCAACCATCGAGAGACGAGCATTGTATTTTTATTTTATTGTATTCTTTCATTTTTTTATTCAGTTATTCATTAATTTAAAAGAAACAAAATAAATTCAAGTAAAAAGCTGAATGAAAAGGGTGCAGAAAGAACAAACAAAAATATTAGGCATCCTTCACATGGTATCATACTTTCCCAACAACTTTAACTTAATCATCTTTTTAAACATATAAATTGTTTTAAAAATCTTTATGGTGATTATTGAGGCAATTCCATAATCCTATTCCCTGAACTACAACGCAGCTCCTTCAGACTAGTTCTAAATGGAGGTTTTACAAACATTTCCATTCACTTAAGGTTATAATGTTTTATTTTTTAAAACAAATTCTAATTGGAGGTAATAATTTTTATGAGCTTTATACATGACTTGTAAAATACTATATTCAGCCAAATCATAAAATTTTAATAATTTCAACTGATGAAATAATATACTTGTTGGGTGACCATAGCACTTCCTACTAATAATTCTTATAGCTCTTTTTTTGTAAAAATAAAAATAGGATTTGTAAATGTTTTGCATGCTTTTCTCCAAACTTCAATACAGTAGATTAAATATGGAAAAATCATTACATTATACAATATATACAGAGCTTTGTCATTTAAAACCTCTTTTACTTTATACAGTAATGCAACTGATTTTCCTATTTTTATTCTTGAGTAATTTGCATGAGATTTCATGTCAGCTTCTAATCAATAACGACAACCAAAAGTTTTATTTCATTAACTCTGAATTTCAATATTGTCAATTTTAAATGGGATTTGATCATTTTATTTCTATTACTAAATATCATGTTTTGTTTTATCCTAATTCAATAACTTAAGTTGGAACCAAGTTTGTATTTTTACACCCCCTAGTGTCATAAATATGTTTCATGTCAGGTGTGTTAAAACACAATACGGTCGTCCCTCGCTATATCACGGTTCACTTCTTGCAGCGTCACTGTATCGCAGGTTTTTTAAACCCAGTTTTTTATATTGTGTGTATTGTACTTCCATCGTATTGTCATCATCGCCATGGCCAAAGTGTTTGAGCATATGAAGAGTTTATGAGAGAGTGGGAATGTCATGATTCCTGCCCGTCTGTTCACCACGCCCACCTGCTCTGCTGTGATCAGCATAATTCTTCTCACCTGGTGGCTGTAGCATGTAACCCTGTTCTCTATCCAGCACCAGATTATTGAAAGCCTTCTGCAACTAAACGTCCAGCGATCATCTCATGCTCCTGACTGATCCCCTCATCCTGACCCTGGATTTTCCTGTTTCACTTTGCAAAACTTTCCAGTGCGTTTCTACAGACGTGTGCTGACTCCCACATCTTTTCAAAATAAAGCTTATTGAACGCGCGCTATGTCTGGTTGAAATTTCAGGTCCTCCACTACATTCATTTACAGGCAAAGGTTAATAAGTGAGTGGGAAAGGTTTGTAGAAGTGGGAGAAGGGTTTATAAAGACTTAAAATATATATATAAAAAATATAACGCCACTACTTCACAGATTTTCACCTATCACACAGTAGGTGAGGGATCACTGTACTGCACATGCAAGATAGGAAAAACAATGCTAGTTCATTCATTCAATCTTTATTTATACAGATAAGTCACATTGAGCCTCGAGGACTCACTTACAAGTGAGACCCGTTTAGACAAAGAACTAATGAAAGTGACACATGTTGGATTTGGAGGCAAAAAAAAATCCTAACAGACGCTCATTCCTTGGCCGAAGAAAAATAGCCTGAAATTATAAAAAAAAAAAAACGCCCCGCACATAGGCATATAACGACGCAGACATTCTGCAGGGACGGTTCGGAGATAAAGTATGTAGAGAGAGGCTCTGAAGCAGTTTCACAGACGGGACAGAGCAAAGCAAAGCGGAGGAGGGAGAGGAGGGGAAAAGCGTCCGCCCTTGACAAGAGCAAGTGGTGAAGTGTCCAACAAATAGATTTTTTTAAATGCATGGTCTTTTAATATTTGAATAAAACTGTTTTCTTGTAGGATTTTCCTGTATAAAACATTTAAATTTTCAAAAAATACAGAAGAGGCTAGAGTTAGATGAAACATGTTTTTTTTTTTTTTGTTTGTTTTTTT
The DNA here is from genome assembly GCF_014905685.2 of Nematolebias whitei. Lineage (NCBI taxonomy): Eukaryota > Metazoa > Chordata > Actinopteri > Cyprinodontiformes > Rivulidae > Nematolebias > Nematolebias whitei. The sequence goes on from NC_056499.1 coordinate 29,706,689, forward strand.
GGCAGGTTAACATCCTGGTCCCGATCAGCTACCTGGTCTTCTGGGCCGTCCTGCTGGGCTTCAGTTTGTACTCCGAGCCTGTGGTCTGTGGTCTTGGGATGGTCATCATGCTGACCGGAGTCCCCGTTTTCTTTATCGGCGTTCAGTGGAAAGACAAACCCAAGTGGATTTACATGCTCGTCGGTGAGTGTCTGCCACTTCACAACACGTACAATCTTCTTGGTGTGTCGTGTCGGCAGATGATAACTCTGGCTGTGCCTCCTCTCGTTTGTGTTGCAGAAAAAGTGACGTACCGGGGCCAGAAGCTGTTTTATGTAGTGTTTCCACAGGGAGACTCCTCAGAGACTGAACCCCTCACTGCCAAAGAGCAGTGAAGTCCATCTTTGTGCACCAACATCTGCACTCCCAGTTTTTGTCTTAATTTTTTTTTTTTTTTACATTTCTTGCTCAGTGAATTCTGAAGTAATGTGTTCATACAGATTCTTGCACAGGTGCCGCTCGAACCGGACGAGAGTAGAAAAAAAATAACTTTTGAGATGAATACGAAAGCATTTCCTGCACTTGGCCATATTTTATTTCTACTGCTGCCTTGAGCACTAGAGTATTAACTACAGTACTTACATGATGTTCACTTGTACTAAAGTTCCTGTCATTATCTCTGCTTGGCTACAGTATCTGGACTTTATTTTTTTCCTACCTTTGAACCCATTTTTTGTTTGTTTAATCTGTTGCAGCCGTTTCCTGGGATCCCTTCAGTGCCTTGTTGCTGCTAACAGTTCTTAATGATATTTATGTGGCCCAACAAAGTCGAGGAGGATGATGATGAGTTTGGTTTGTTAGCTGGCTGGATTGCTGATTATCTTAAAAACCGCATGTTTGCGACACACGAAGGCGAGCTGGACTTCCAGTTTTCAATGTTTGCCTCCTTCAGTCTCTTGGTGTAGACGCTTGAAGACCGTTTGGAGCTTGTGACTTCAAAAATGTTTCCGCTCTGTGAATGCCACCATAGCCTCTTTAAAATGGTTTCATCAGCCAAGATGTGACTGCTCCCACTGTCAGAACTGTGTGTTCTTGTTTTGCTTACCATTAATGTGTTGTTGGATACCAGCAGACTGCAGTCGGACAGAATGAGGGGGAACGATCCCTCACGCTCTCAAAGTTTCAGTCCCTGCAATGATCCCGGGCCTACTGACTTGTCATAAATCAGCTGACTGTGGCACCAGTGGCATTCTGCTGCAATTCGTCAACTTCTGGAAATGCCTCGATTGTGTTTGTTTTGTTGACCAAGCAATGGTGAAAATATCAGTTTTGGTAATGGAGCTACTTTTACAACCTGTGACAATTTTGATCCAGAAGGTTTTTTTTCTTTCTTAACTAGCACTCCTTAGTTGTGTTGTAAATACAGCAGAACAAACAAAAGATCCGTTTTTTTGTTGTTGTTTTTTATCAAAACCTGACCTAAACCCTGAAAAGTTGGGACTGGAAATTAACCTGTAGTGCTTTCAATGACCTGACGGTGCTGGTAAAGCTTCTGTGCATCACTTGTTTGTTACACGTTAAGGACATGGGAAAAGGACAAAGGTTTGTCGTGTCCAGCAGCGCTGTTGGCTCTGACGTTTATAAATGCTGTGTAAAGAAGATGACGTGCGCCGGTATCACATTCCCCTCGTGTGTCGACATCTCGACGTGCGGTACAGTTTATACACGTACCTCTCTGTAAAAGACTGTACAGTTGTAATGATAACATTATTGTTCATTAAAAATAGAACTTCTAAGAAAGCTAGTTGTTTCTAGTGATTATCTAATGTCCTCACCAGCAGCTCTTCACGGCTTTTTCCTTGATCTTACACCAGTCGGTGCATTTCTCCTTTTTTTTTTTTTATCCACTCCACAGGACGTGTGGCTGATTGCAATAATTAAAACTGATTTAACGGGGTATTTATTTAGCTCCTCCTTCAGAGTAGATACTTTTTACTGTGCAGGGATCCATCTGTGACGCAGCTACAGATTTATCCACTCTGGTGATTACTTGAACATGGGAGCTCAAATTTACAAGGTTCAAATGGTGATCAGGGTAAATGTTCTGAACATGTGAAAAAGACTAATAAAAGTGATGCAAAACAAATTTCAGTACGTTGTTGCTACTGGAACTGATATGGAAGCCCAGGTTGGCTCGCTTCTCAACAGAATAATTGGGGAGGGATGAGCTGCAGTTTCAACTTTATTCATTTCAGGCACCTTAAAACAATAAAAGCAGAAGCTGGGCAGGTTGTAAACAGCAAACTTTGAAATATACCAATGATATTTAGTCTCTGCAAAAAGTGGCCTCAAAATGACGCCTTAAAACATGGGTGTCCAAAGGTTTTTGGTGTGGGCCAAAACTATCAAGCTGAAAGGACCTGTGGGCCACAAAAATGTGAATTTAATTCAACGTGAACAATATTTTGGAGAAAAAACAAATTTACTACTTTTGGTGGAGAAAGTTAAATTGTTGTAAATCTAAAACATTAAAAGCCTCAAACACAAAGTTGGTTTTATTAAAAATTATTTGATTTGTTGGGTCTGTTTGTTGTTTTCATGTATTTGGAAAGTTCATTTTAGTCTGTTCTCAGCAACAAATGTAAAAAAAATTCCTTTTAAAAGGGGTCAATCAGTCTTTTGCACCATGAACGGCCCAAAAAGCTGACGCAAGTTCAGAAAAGTCGCCCAGCTGTCAGTCGCCACAACAGATTCAAAGGTTTGATAAAGTTGATCAACTCGTATGTAGATGATACCACATTATATTCATTTAAAAATATCCAATTTCCCTCTTGATTATTTTATCAACTAATATTTAGATGTTTTATTTCATTATCTAAAAGTCTCCTTTCTGGTAGAAATCAGTAAAGGTTTTTGTTGCTTTGTACCATGAAGTGAAAATCAAAAGATTATAGCCAAAAGTTTGTATTTAGCTTAATATTTCTCATTTTAAGATTGTTTTTCATTTATTTTGCTGTTAAACCTAAACATATAAAAAGATTACCAACTAATTTGCAGAAACTCTGCATCAACCTTGTAAGCCTGCTGTCCAAAATGACACCATCCTTAAACTGCAGCTGTGGGCCGCACAAAATCATTCCAAGGGCCGTAAATGGCCCTCAGGCCACACTTTGGACACCTAATGCTTTAAAGGGATCACGTTGACATTGACAAATGCTCAGAAATCGCCACAGAAAAAGGTTTCAACTCAAAACAGATGTGTGTATTTCTCAGTGCGACAGTCTGTTGGAAAACGAGCAACAAACGGTGAAAACATAAAACACCTCTTTTCACTTTCACCACTTTTTTACAGCCATAACCGCAAACGAAGAGCCACTTTAACAGCTCAGAGGTGTTGACCTGGAGAGAATATTTACAGTCCAATAAAGTTACAGAAAATTAAATGTAATTCTTGACTGTGATCATCCCAGAGATAAACTCCTTCACTCTTGAAATCTGTTGTACGTCACAAGGATGGAAAAACATCTGCGCTCACATGATCATTTTTACAACCGTTAACAGACTGAAAAAGAACAATTCACATACCGTATTTTCTGGACTATAAGTCACACTTTTTGTTCATAGTTTGGCCAGTCGTGCAATTTATAATCCAAAGTGACTTTATTTTTCCTATTCATGACACCGTTTTTGGCTGACGTGTTAAATGTTCATTCATATTGACATGAACCAAAGAGTAAACATCACCATTTGCAGCCGCGAGAGGGCCCTCTAGGCTTTTGACAACTATATGTTGTTCCTCTACCGCTAACCCCCCCCATCTTCCTTCAGAGTTGGCTGAGTGGTTCAGAAGTGACACCGAGGATGAAGGATTCAATGGATTCAGTGATGTGGAATGAGACTGGTGAATTTATCGGTAACTTGCTTGTCGGACTCGTTGACTTATGTTAATTAATGGTGTTCAGGATCCCAGGTATGTTCTGTGTGTTGTTATTTCAGATTAAATGTTTGCCCTTGCACTTTGAGAAATACTCTTCTAAACAAATGTGACTTATACTCCGAAGTGACTTATAGTCTGGAAAATACAGTATATGAAAACTTCTCTAATGGCACATAGATGATGTAGCAGCTGCTTTACACAAAACTACAATAAAGAAGCACGAAGGTGGCACATTTAGCACTTTAGAAGAAAACCTGCCCGAGTTTCACTCAGGAACCTGAAATCCATTTTGCTTCTGATGAAGTCCCTCTCCCTCATCACTGCAGGATACTCATGTTAAAGAACTGACGGGGAGGGAAATCTAAACTTACATTCTTTAAAAGTTCACCATCGAGTAGTAAAATATTTGCCCACCTGTGTCGTACATTAGGCAGAACAGCTCCACAAATGGTGCCCACGACGGGCAGAAAGGAGCAATGTATAAATGAGTCTCCACTGAAGACTGAAAAATATAATTTGCTTTTTTGTTCCCATTGTAGAAAATAAGAAGCCGTCTCCGCTCGCAGCACGGCGTCCGGTCAGCGGTTCAGCTTTGATTACGAGGTTTTCTCTCAGCGTGGCCTTCACATTCATTAGTCTCCACTGCACTGAATCAGAGTTCACAGACCGGATCGTTCAAGCGACAGAACGAGTGGCTGAGCAGATTTACAGGCAACATCCTCGCAGTTTGCAAAACTTTATGAAAACCTCTTCTTTTGTTTTTTCTTCCTTCAAGCAGGTTGGTGCATCACAGAAGAGTGCAGCTCAAACATGATCAAGCCTGGACAGAAGCCTATGATATTAAACAAGCGTTGGACATTTAGAAACAAAAACACCTAAAAAAAGATGGTTTCTAAGAAGTATGCAGTTTGCAGAAATACAAAAAGAAGTGTGGAAACGTTTCTAGTTTTGTCTTTGGAGTACGTACTTAAGCACATAGGAAACATAATCAAGCTTTGCACAATAAGTGAAAACAAACATTAATATTTGCCTTTTCTCCTGTTTTTAGTCGTCTTGCTGTGACGTCTGTGTTAACACAAGAAACCACTGGCAGAATATTCTCCCATCATAAACATGAGGACTTTAGGACGTAACGTCTGTCCCAGAGCAGCTGACTCTCGATGGCCTGGTTGCGTGTGGATCGACTGTTGTGTACCAGATGTTTACACGCGCACAACACAAGTGTGTTTTTGCTCTTTACATCCAAATTAAAACTTTGCCAGAAGAGATGAACGGTTTGCAGCAGTGACTTCCTGCTGCAGAGGAGCAGCATTTGGCGCCACCTAGTGGGCTAATATGAAAATCCAAAGTGGAGGGGCAGAGGGGAAAAATGGAACAGAAAGGAATGCATTCAATATGAAATGGCAAATATGCTTTTCAGAAATCTATTTATAATGGATGTCAATGGGTCTGTTTTAGTAAAGTGACTGGGAGTTTATGAGTGTTTGACATCAAAACGGTAAATAAAAACATAAAAATAACTGTGGCTGATTTTTCCTCACAAGACCCTCTGAGGGTTAAATATGAGGCGTTTAGCTTGTCTTTATTAACACGAATACCAAAAACAAGAGGATTGTGTTTTTCTTTGTGCTAAGAAAGCTGGTTGTGTTCAAAGAACAGAACAAACTCTCAAACAATAGATTTTATAAATATGTGCATAAAGCAGCCGCCAAGCTTTTCTCTAAGAGTGACAGTCCCAGCATCGGTAACAACTACTGTCAGTCTGATTTATTTATCGAAGCGAGCCACGACTGTCCCAGACGGTTTTTAAATGGTGAATTTGAGCAAGGAGACGAAACTTTACGATATTTATCAACAGAAATAACTGTTGTGTGAAGGAAGGGGACGGATTGTTTTAGAGACTGAATGTCGTTAATTCAAAAACCAATAAATACTTTTTTAAAAAGTGCCCTTTCATGTGTTTAATTTAGAGAGTACAAGTCAAGCAGGAGCATGTTGTCTCACCGAGGGCGTATCGGATTAAACAATTTATTCACAATCTCAGAATTACAGATGTGACGTTCATATGATCCAAATCTTTTAAAAACGAACGGCGGGAACTGAGTGGCAGACAACTGAGAGCCATTAGTTATTTTTATTTTTCCTCCTCGTGATTTCTTAAGTTTTTCTCAGATGCAGACACACACACTCCTCTTTTTGTTTTCTATTGAAACAAACAGCAGACAAGGAGAGCAGGGCAGCAGATGTTCATGGAAACATGCACTCGGGTGGGGGGGGGGGGG
>NC_056499.1:29713286-29716480 GCF_014905685.2 Nematolebias whitei
ATATATATATATATATATATATATATATACAGTATATATATATATTTATACATACAAGACTACAAAGTACATATACATATAAGACTTCCTAGTTTTGACCTTTTCATGTTATTTGTTGACTCTATTAAAGATATGAAACATCACTATCATCATCCCAAAATGACAGAGCAGCCACGATACCATAATATCAACTCGTGGTACTCAAAGGCTTCATGACTCACAGTAGGAAGCGGCGTAAGATGGCTCTGGATAATGACACTAAGTGGTTTTGGATCCAAAGGTGCGCTCTTTCGTTGCTAGAATCCAAACCGGAGTTTGGGTTTCTGGCACATTTCATTTCGCAGCAGGTCAGACGAGGTGGCTTCTATGCAAAATGTTCAAGAGATGCTGGTTTCAGGAAAGACTGCATATGCAAGGTTTTGTGCAAACGCACGGCGTGAGCATTCAGAATAACAAGTAGGATGCCTTCTGCACGTGGAGGAACACGACGCAGCTCCTCCCCTTCCACTCTGATGCAGACACTACTGAAGGACACTTGATCAGAGCAGAAGCCAGGTCCCTGCAGTGAGAGGAGGATCCCTGAATCTCCTCCTTTCTCACAGAGAGCCTCCCACATCAGCTGGTTCCTCCTTTCTTTGTCTCCTCCTTGATGTTTATGTCCCTGCTCTGCACATCGGTGCTGAAATGATAGCCACCATCCTCTGCTTTGACTGAGGAGGACCTGGGCTCTGCAGGTGAAACCACCTCTGACCCCCCTGGCTGAATCTGAGCTGAATGCATTTGGGAGCTGCTGGCAAACACAGTGGGGGAGACGGGGGATAAAGGCCCCAAAGGTGAGTAATGTCTTAAGGAAACACCCTTCAGGTTAACAGCGAGCTCCAGAACCATTTTTCTAGAGGGCCGGTGGTGGCAGGAGGGTGCAGAGGCTGGTTGAGGTGTTGAAGGCTCTGACTGTGCTGCCCCGGCACCCCACCTGCTGGCAGGTGATAGTTCCTCCTGATCCAGACTCTCTGCAGAGTGCAAGGAGAGAGGAGAAGTGGGGCTGTCTGACGTGCACGCCTGCAGGTCCACCGACGCTGAGCAGCACGAGCTCTGCAGATCGGCCTCCTCTTCCTCATCCTGGAGTCCAGCTCCTGACGTGGACGCACCCGCCCCCCCCTGCTCTCCCACGGTGTGGTATCTGTGAAGCCCCAGGATGATCTGCGTGGGCCCGGTGGAGTCCAGCAGTGCAGAGTGACCTCTGCCTCGACCTCTGCTGTGCATCAGCCGGCTCCACAGATGCCCGAGACGCCGTCGAGTGGAGGACGAAGAGGAGCGGCGAGACGAGTGGCGCCTGATCTGTCTGCGCATCGCCAAACGGAGGTTCTGTAAGACAGACGCCTGGATGGGGGGGGGTTCACAAACACAAACTGTTGATCAATTTCCTCACCCCCGAGGATGTTTATGTGCACAGTTCTGTTACCTGAGTAGAGTTGTACACGGGGAAATCCTCCACCGGGGGAATGAGACCCTGAGCGATCAGCTGACCATACGAGGGGGGGGCTTCTCTCTGAACAAACTCTGCCTCCATGCGAGTCATCTGAGTCTCAAATGCTCTGCAAGCAAAGACACCAAGTGCAGCAGAAAAACAAACATTAAAAATAAAAAAACTTAAATTCCTTAAAACAGTGGTTCCCAACCCTGGGCCTTGAGGAACACCATCCTGCATTCTTTACGTTTCCCTGCTTTGATGCACCTGATTTGAATGAATGAGTGATTCACAGACTTCTGCAGAACTTTAGGAAGTCATTAAATCACCGAATCAGGTGTGTTGGAGCAGGAAACAACTGAAACATGTAGGGTGGTGTTCCTCAGGGACCAGTGTTGGGACCCACTGCCTTAAAAGAATACTTTGATGCCAGCAGTTTAACTAAAATCCTCCTCGGGTTTATAAAAAAATTAATTAAAAAAACACTTTGTGTAATCTTGTGTGATTTGTTTGGGCTTGGAGTGTATGTTGGAGATGAGTCTCAGATACAACCACAGACTTTGTCTCACAATAGATCAAACTGAGTTACAGACATTTTTCTGTTGATCAATTAGCTGTGACAGCCATCTTGAATATGGTTAACTTTAAAAAAAGTAAATCGGTTGTAGATGTCCAGTCATCACTTTCTGAGAGTATTGTCAGAATTTGTACAGATAACCAGCCTGAAGCATTATCATAATGAATGAATAATAATTGTGAACAGGACAGAGATGAAAATATAAAATATGGACAAGTCAGTGAGTATTTCAAAGTATAGTGGTCCCTCAGTTATCATGGGGTTCAGGGGACCACACCCCCCATGATAAGTGGAAAACCACGTCCAAATTCAAGTTTCACTCCCAATCTCACTCCTGTGTAAATAAACACACAGTATTACAGTATTTAAATTTAAATTGTAGAGAAGCGCAGCAGGATATCAAAGGTTAACCCTTCACAAAGCTGCTTCAGCCGGAGGAGAAATGTGTGGGTGGTAGAGAGCGGAGATCATGACAGGCTGCAGAGGGAGCTTCTCCCTGCACCTGTGGGCTGCACAGAGGTGCAGCAGGGGTTAAATCATTTAAAATAATTTATTTTGAATGAACAATCCATGCTGATCATGTGGCTCATCCATCAATCAGCCAATTGTGTGTCATGTCCACTCTTACTTTGAAAAACCGCAAAAGAGCGAGTCTGCAAAAGTCGAACCGCGAAGTACTAGAGTTGAACGTGGACCTAAAAAATCCGACCTGGACCCAGCCCGTAGTCTTTATTTCCGGACCTGACCCGACCCAACGAATTAACTCTAATTACAGGTCCGAACCCGACCCCCCCCCCCCCCCCCCGACATTTTTAATTAAGCTTTTACTGCTTTTGTAAGCAAATAAGTTTGACATGATTTAAAAATGTATTTCAAAGAAATGAAGATATAAAAATTTGTGTTTATTATCAAGAGTCAGCAGATTATTATAGTTCTTATAGTATAGTTAATATAATAATATAGTTAATATAGTTATCATAATATTATAGTTATTATAATACTATAGTTATTATGGTTATTATATTCATTATAATATTATAGTTATTATAGTTATCATAGTTACTATAATATTATAACAGTATAATATTATAGTTATTATATTATAGTTATTATAATATTATAGTTATCATAGTTATAATATTATAGTTA
>NC_056499.1:29716490-29724465 GCF_014905685.2 Nematolebias whitei
ATAGTTATTATAATATTATAGTTATCATAGTTATAATATTATAGTTATTATAGTTATTATCATATTATAGTTACCATAGTTATTATAATATTATAGTTATCATAGTTATAATATTATAGTTATTATAGTTATTATAATATTATAGTTATCATAGTTATTATAATATTATAATATCATAGTAATAATAGTTATTAACGGTCGGCGGACGCGTGGCTGAGTAACAGGGAGCAGAAGCTGGGTGGGAGCTGAGGGGGTGTTTGTCCTTTCATGGCCGTCAAAGCTCATTAAATCCCTGCATTCTGCATTATTCACACTGATCCTGCTCTGACATGTCTGTGAGGATATTTTGGGATTTCACCCGTTCTCAAACCCATTCAGCAAATTGGGTCGTTGGCCGCGTGCGTCCGCTGACGCAGCAGCTGAGTCCCTTTGGGCTTTGGATGGATCACTGGCAGTGGTCCATCTGAAGCTTAACAGAACTTCTTTTAACTTCTTTCAACCAGCGCACGGTCAAACGGCTGCGTGTGGCTGGTGATCCAAATTGTATGGCAAGCCATGTTACCATAAAATTGGATCGTCAGCCGTGCGTGTCCTCTGACACAATCAAAAGCCTGACACCGACCCGGCCCACCCATCCAGTGGCCAGGCTTCGGGCCCGGGTTAGAAATGACAGCTCTACTGTATACTCACTACTGAGTGCATGAAATTAGAGAAGTTTACAACAACTGAACAAAGAGTGTTCACCTGTACTCTCTGCTCCTGAGCGACTGCAGCTTGAGGGCACACCCGAGTGCGACGACCAGCAGAAGGCTGCACACCAGACTGCCGATCAGGGCCGCCGTGATCACTTTCCTGGGCACCGTGGCCAGGCAGTCCCTCTCGTCGCTCCCGTCCAAGCAGTCCTCCTGGCCGTCGCAGCGCCACGTCTCGAAGATGCACAGGTTAGTTCCGCAGTGGAAGTTTCCAGGTTGGCAGTCATGGCAGTTCTTCTCATCCGACCCGTCCGGGCACCTCTTCTGATTGTTGCAGCGCTCAGACAGTGGGTAGCAAGCTCCAGTGGCTCCTTCACACGGGAACTCCCCATTGGAGCACATCGCACACGCCTCCTCATCGCGTCCAGAGGGGCAGTGCCAGTAGCCGTCACAGCGCTGGCGGTCGGAGTAGCAGCCCTGATCACTGCCGCACGGGTGCTCGCCAGGGAAACAGTAGCCTTTCACCTGGGGGGGTGGAGGAGGACAAAGTTACCAAAGAAGACAACTGGACACCTCTCAGCTGCTTCTGTTTCTATAATCTTGAACGTGTCAAACTCAAAGCTCACAAACCAGAAACAGCCTTTTTTTATTGTGTGAATGTTTATGCAGCATTCACACTGTTGTGATCCATTTTTCTTCTGTACATTTGACGGTGCGATTCTCGTTCCACAGTTTTCAAGCTATTTCAACAATTCATACATCAAAACGTTCAGCTCCTTCAGCAGAAGGGTGCTACGACTTCTGGTATTAACGCAACATTTTTCAGTCAGGTCATCTGGACAGACCTGACTGAAATATGTTGGATTGTATACCTGGATTATTGAGCATGGACTTTGTTGAATTGAGCTCATTTTACATCCTTCAAATCTTTAGCTCTGTTTACAACCTTTTACTGTTCCTTTCACATTGTGTTCTAGTTCAGCTTATTTCAGCTTCTTTGTGCAAATTAAACCTTTTTCAGCTACTTTCAGTTAATTTCAGCTACTTTTCAGCTGTTTTGTGCTCCTTTCAGATTCTTTCAGCTAACTACAACATTTTGTGCTTCTTCTTAACTCTTTCTGCTAATTTCAGCGTGTTATGTTCCTTTCAGCTTATTTCTGCTAGTTTCACCATTTTCTGCTACTTCAGCTAATATTTAACTGTTTTATGCTAATTTAAGCTTTTTCAGCTAATTCCACATTTTTTCCACTCATTTCAACTTTTTTCAGCCTAATTCGGCAAAAAATGTGCTCTCCACTTCCTTCTGCTAATTTAGGCTGCTTTTCAGCTGTGTTTATTTATTTATTTTGCTAATTTCAGCCTTTTTCAGATAATTTCCACTTTTTTTGTGCTCACTTACGCTTCTTTCAGCCTAATTGGGTAAACATGTTTTTTTGAGTGTGTTTTTTTTCTGGTAATTTAAGCTTATTATACCTTTTCTGCTACCCTTTCAGCATTGTTTAGCTAATTTCAGCTGTTTCCAGGTAAATTCAAGTTTTCATGAATAATTTTTTTACTTTCAGCCTAATTAACTTCTTTATGGTAATTTCAGCTTGTCATGCTCATTTCGGCTTTTTTCTGCTATTTTCAGCTTTTTCTGATATTTCAGCTACTATTTAGCTTTTTTTAATGCTAATTTTAGCCTTTTCTGCCAATTCCTCATTTTTTTAGCTCATTTCAGCTCTTTCTGCTTCCTTATAGTAGTTTAAGCTTCTTTCTGCTTTTTCAGCTACTGTTCAGCTATTTTTTTTTGCTAATTTCAGCTTTTTTTTAGCTAATTTTCGTGCTCATTTCTGCTAATTCAGCAAAAAATGTGTTTTTCTGCTTTCTTCTGCTAATTAAGACTTGTTCTTTCATTTCAGCTGTAATTCAGCATGTTATTTTAGCTAATTTCAGCTGTTTTTCAGCAAGTTCTTCAGCAATAAGCATTCACACCACATTTTCGCAGGAAATGCAATTTCTCTAGTTAATTTGATCATGCCTGTGAGGTGATATTTTAAACCTGTGAGAACTGGCCTGCCAATCTGTGGCACATCAAGTCTTTATTCTTTTCATTTTGCTTAAATAACCAGGCATGCCTAGTTTAGACTTCACAGAGGGCCAACATTGTCTTAAGGAAATGCATTCATGGATAATTTGACAAACCGCAGCTGAAATCCGGCTTCACTTTAAAGGTACTCATGGAAAAGTTAAATAAACAAGAGGAGATTTCTAGTTTTAGTCCTGAAAGTCAGATTGAAAGAGTTTATAGAAACTTAAGAAACTCTAGAGCTGTGCTGTGCAGATGAATGAAGGACAGATGGAGGACCTGGTATGTAGCATTGAAGCCGTGTCCGGGGCTTTGAGGCTGTGCCATGTACAGGACACTCATCTGGCCTCGGCTGGACTCCAGCAGTGCCGGGCGCCTGTTGTTGTGATGCGACAACACCTGTAAGAGATGCTCCGCATGCTGCAGCAGGCCGTCGTACACATGGAGTAAATCCCCAGGCCCCAACTGAAGGTCCAGCTGCAGCACAATGGGCTTGGTGTCCTGGGTGTCCAGCAACCAGGAGCACCTCAGTTCAGACGTGGCGCCCCGGTCGACGTGGAAAAAGTCCGGAGAAGCAAACGAGCCGTAAAAGTTCCCGAGTCGTTTGCCACAGCTGGTGTCGGGACAGCCACGCTCGTCGCTTCCGTCGGGACAGTCTCGGGCTCCGTTGCAACGTAGGGTGGCTGGCAGACAGCGGGTGGTCTGAGCCTGTGTGCACGGCAGGGAGCCGGGCGAGCAGAGACCGGGGTGGGACTCTGTGGGAGGTGGGGAGCAGCCTCGTTCATCAGTGGCATCACCGCATTCGTCCTGCCCGTTGCACTTCCAGGAGCGAGGGAGACACTTCCCGTTCCCGCAGAGGAACTCGTCTGACTGGCAGCTGCTCTGACCCAGACGACCTGCAGAGGAGACACAGTCAGACCTTGACATGAACTCTGATCGCTCAGGGCGGAGCTTACATCATCAACTCAAACAGTACTGTCCACACAGGACTTAAGCTAAAATAACTGTATGCTGAGTCGAGAGTTTTTGGTCAACCCTTCTGAATGTTGTTATGAACAAACTCAGGCAATATTGTCAAAACTTTCAGGATGTGTTCAGAGTTTGTGTCGTGGTCGACTCTCGGCTACGACCACACCAAATTTTAGATCACTCTTGTAAAACTGAATGAACTACAATTAGCTGATGTCTTTCTCTCCTTAGGTGGCATTAATCTGTCCTCCAGCTCTAATGTTACAAAATATTGGTGATATTTTTGATCAGGACATGTCTTTTATCCCCCACATTAAAAACTTTACTAGAACCGCCTTCTTCCACCTGCGTAATATCACTAAAATTAGAAACATCTTATCTAAAAATGATGCAGAAAAACTGGTTCATGCATTTGTCACGTCTAGACTGGACTATTGCAACGCTTTGTTATGTGGGAGTTTAAATACTTCTTTAAAACGTCTTCAATTGATCAAAATGCTGCTGCCAGAGTTTCAACTGGAGTTAGTGGGAGAGATCATATCTCTCCAGTTTTAGCTTCTCTCCATTGGCTCCCTGTCAAATCCAGAATTGAATTCAAAACCTTACTTCTAACCTACAAAGCTCTCAACAACCTAGCTCCATCTTATATTAGAGATCTTATTGTTCTATATTTTCCTAACAGAGCACCTCACTCTCAAACTGCAGGTTATCTTGTGGTCCCTAGAGTTTCTAAAAAGTAGAATGGGAGGAAGATCTTTCAGTTATCAGGCTCCTCTCTTGTGGAACCAACTTCCAGTTTCTGTCCATGAGGCTGACACATGGTCCAGTTTTAAGACTTTCCTTTTTGATAAATCCTATAGTTAGGTTTGGCTTGTCATGCTGCCTTAAGCTTAGACTACTGGAGGACAAACTGACCTCATTTCCTTAAATGATTGTTAAAATTAAATAGTTTTCATTTGATACTATTTCTATCTTAGCATGCAATTCTCAACCTGCCATTGTGTATCTGTTCCTCTCAAACCCAGCCAGTCAAAGCAGATGGCCGCTTGTCCTGTCCCTGGTTCTGCTAAAGGTTTCTTCCTCATGAGGGAGTTTTTCCTCTCCACTGTCGCCTTCATGCTTGTTCAAGATGAGAGTTCTGTGATGGCGTTGAATTCAAAGCAGTCTGCTCCTCAGATAAATAATGTTAACTTATTATTTTTATATATGAATGTTTCTGTTCAGTCCCCTGAGATGACTTCTGTTGTGACTTGGCGCTATATAAATAAACTGAATAGAACTGAAATTGATGTTGATTAGCTGTGGTTAACTGTTAACGAGACGCAGATTTAGGAAGTTTGAACATTTTGAACTTCTTTGCCCTTTCTGTAAGAGGATAATTCACCTCTTTGCTGGTGTTTAAGGATGTAGCTACATACCTCTGATGTAGGAGAGACGGAAGCCCTGGGCTTGTCTCGAGCTGTTGGCCTGGGAGTGGAAGTAGAGCCAAACGCGTCCCCTGGTGGAGATGAAGGGAGGCGGCAGCACGGAGCCACACAGCCTGGATTCTCCACTCCACGACGGGCTCAGCAGGAGCCGGTCTCCCGCACACCTTCCTGACTCCGCTACGTCAAAGTTACGAAAACTGGAGCACAGGATCGATCACGTTAGGCGCTCGTTCTGCAGAAATGGAACGTGGGTGAGGTGGAGGAGAGTCTACCTGACGGTGATGACCTCTCCAGGACTCCCCTGGATGTGCCAGCTGCAGTTGAGCCCTGGTGGGTAGTTTAAGGGCCAGGAGGGACTGTAGAGGACACCCCTCCGCTCTGTGTGAACCTCCACCTGCTCACTGCAGCCTGCGGCAAGACAGAGGGAAGCATCAGAGCTGCTTTCAGTGTGGCTCAGACAAAGTGGAGAATACTGATTTCTTGCATTTGATTAAAATAATCCTCAGTGGTGACTAATGGTTATGAGACATTTCTGAATTGCTAATCAGACACAGGCTAAAACAGGAGCAGTGGGAGTTGAACTG
Source organism: Nematolebias whitei (assembly GCF_014905685.2). Lineage (NCBI taxonomy): Eukaryota > Metazoa > Chordata > Actinopteri > Cyprinodontiformes > Rivulidae > Nematolebias > Nematolebias whitei. The sequence goes on from NC_056499.1 coordinate 29,722,231, forward strand.
GCAGCCATGGCAACGGTATCTCCGGCTGCTGTTGCTCCAGGGAACAACATAACGTCACAGGGAGGTGTCCCAGGTATGAAACCAGGAGCCGGCGCTCGGTCTGAAGCATCAGGGTTGGGGAGAAAATCTTTTGTTAGACTAGAGAAAATGCGAGACTTTGCTGAGTTTCGTTGCAGAAGCTAAAGGTCAACGTTAAAACAAATTAGCAAAAACAAAAAGGACAAGCTAAGATTTTAGCAGCTAAAAGCTACAAAACGACGTCCGTACGTTGATGTAGATTTCAAAAAGCACAAAGTTCTTCAGGGATCTGAAGAGTTCTCCATTCATTTTAATAAAAGATTAACTTTTATAAAAGGATAAAAGTGACAAAACAACAATGGGCCTTTCTAAATGAGCTGAACATTGTGACGTGTGAACAGCTAAAATAAGATGAAAGTAGTGACAATCCCCAAAAAATCCTACAGCAACAACTTAACGTTACTTTGTTCCTGCGTCGAGAACAAGAACGTGGAACTCCTCGCCTCGTTTACTGAGAGTTAAATAACCTCATTAGGGTTGGATGCAGCCGAGGGAATAAAACCGACGCAGGAAGCAGCTCCTGAAAGCCTCTCGACATCAGAGGCAGAGCATCAACTCCACTCTTCACCAGTGATTACTCATCCCTGTCAGTACACAGAGGCTGGCTCAGTTCTGCTGAGTCGTGTGCGTGTGTGTGCTCGAGTTATCTGTGAAGTCAGCATGAAGCAGGGGAGTGGGGCTGGGGGGGGGGGGTCATTAAAAGCTAAGTGATGCATATCGACAACCCGGACATGTCGACATCAGCGCGCAGAAACCGGACCGGACCGAGTCAGACTGGGAGCTACAGCAGCGCTGCTGCTTAGTGCAGAGGTTCAGAATGTTCTACTTTATCAGATAAAGTTAGTCTTCTTACAATTATTAAAAGTTCAAGACAAAAACAACTGGACTTCATTTGTAACTGAAGACGTTTTGCCTCTCATCCGAGGAGCTTTCTCAATTCAAAGAACACAGTTATAAAGCTGGAGTTTCTAGATACATATGCAGATTGCCCTATCACTCCTCACAATAGGCACCAAAGTTCATGCTCGGTAATCCAGGTATAAAATCCAGCAATGCTCAGTCGGGTCATCTGGTCCTCACATATGGGTTCGTTTGGGTCTTTGATAGTCTGACTCACAGAAGAGCCACTCTGGTCACATGGCTGAAATTCCTGGTAGTTGTGAAAATGACTGGGTATCAGGTGTAAAGCTGCATTTTAGAGAGTTGAAATCTGAGACCTCCTCCTCCGTTTAAAGATGGACATTTTGGACCGAGAAGACAGATGGTTTGAGAGGGGGGTGAAGGAAGACGTTTATGTAAAACGAGAGAATCCATCTTTAAACAGAGGAGGAGGTCTCAGATTTCAACTCTAAAACTTATAATGCAGCTTTACACCTGATACCCAGTCATTTTCACACCTATCACGAATTTCATCCATGTGACCAGAGTGGCTCTTCTGTGAGTCCGACTATCAAAGACCCTAACGAACCCCTGTCGTGAGAAGTGATAGTGCATCAGCTTTATAACTTGAACCCCACACTCTGTTCTTTGACTTGAGAAAGCTCCTCGGATGAGAAGTGAAACATCTCCTGTTGCAAATAAAGTCCAGATGTTTTTGTCTTGAACCTTTTTGAATTTACCATGTCCTGGATGACAGAGAATCTTCACCAGCGTATTGCCATGCTCTTCTTTCAATTCAAATGTTTTAGTTATCAGTCCAGATTAACATCAGTCCAGATTAACATCATGTGGTTTTTAAAGAAGATAGTAAATATCTCATGTTTGAACTAAGGAATTGTACTGTTTTGGAAGGGGAATAAAGATTTTAGCATTTAAGGGCAGCAAAATATCTCCAGTTGTTCTGGGACTACTACGTTTACCACCGTGAAGCATCTCCTCTTCCTTTAACGGCACTCTGTAAAGACTGAGGAGCTGAGAGCAGCTGCTGTTGTTTTTGGAGGGAACGTTGTCCCGTTCTTGTCTGATGGAGGATTTTATTTGATCTACAGTTCTGGGCCTTCTTTACGCCAAATGGTGCGAGGTCCAAACTGCAAGCGGGTCAGTTCAAAACCATGTTTTCAGTGTGTTGGATTGTTTGTTGCTGGACTGGAGCATATGTTGTCCCGTACAGTAAAAACTAGAGCTGTGCAAATCCACGGTACCCCATACCCCATATAT
>NC_056499.1:29724865-29727041 GCF_014905685.2 Nematolebias whitei
CATCCATCCATCCATCATCTATCTATCATCTATCCATCCATCCATCATCCATCCATCCATCCATCATCCATCCATCTAAAACTTGTTGATACTTTCCTCCACTGATGTAGCAGCACATGAGGCACTAATGCACCCCCATACCTTCAGAGAAGCAGGCTTTAGAACTGAGCGCGGATAACAGTCCATGTGGTCTCTCATCTCCTCTTTAGGTGTAATTTCTTCTAAATTCTTAAAATCTTTCGACGATATTATAAACTGTAGATGATGTGATAGTCAGTCCGTCCAACTATTTCATACTTCATCTCAGCTTTTTTGAAATCAGGTTGTAAATGTGATGAATAGCAGATTGTGACAAAACATGAGCTATTGCAACAAACCAAACCGCCCCTTCTGCTTTTATAGAAATAAAAAGTAGCAACCAAGTGCTGCTGCGTTATATGTGCAGGTTTGGTCCTCTGCAGCTTCAGGTGTGTGTTATAACACCATCAAACCCGAACAGCTAAAAGAGGACAGAATCAAGCTCCCAGTTATTCCTTATAAAACCACAGACTGTTGGAAGGTTAAATAAACAGCATGGCATGGCGCGTGTTCATTAATCACACAGCTACATCACGCTCATACTAAGGTGCGGTGCACGGTGGCTGGGAGGCTGAGGAGGGGGGAGGGGGTGCAGAGAGCCAGTGATGTAATGCTGAGAGCAGCATCACACATTTGTGGAAACAGCGTCCATGTTTCGACACTCAGCTGATCATTTACCCACCACAGATCAATGACTGACACACTGAAGCCCCCACAGGCTCGTGTGTCACATCCCTTCATCAGCAGCACGGTACCCCCACCACCACCACCATCATCATCATCATCCATGATTCAGGTGTGAGCAGGTTAGTCAGGTGATCGTAACAGCAAACAAAAGCCAGAGCCCTGAGAAGTGAAGCTTGAAACCCAGACATGCAGCTTGTTGTTTCTCACCTGCACAGAGCGGAACGCAGCGGAGCCACAGCAGCAGCAGCAGCAGCGGCACCATGCTCCGCCCAGGACCCTCGCTACTAACACGCACACGGTTTGCTCGACATGTGCGTGACCCTGCGGGGCTCCGGCACCTGCTGTCAGCTCCAGCACCCCGGCTGCTCCGCGCGGGCAAAACGCATTGTGTCTTGTGATGCCGCAGGCAGGAGCAGCTGAGACAACACGCGCAAGGTAGACAGAGGCTGACGGAAGAGCTTCCGGTTTGGCGTCTTCGAAGTAAAAGCATCAAGAAACGCGGGATTTCCATCAACAGCTAAGACAAAAGCGCAGAGAGGGCGGAGCAAAATTGACAGCTGTGTTGCCTACAGTTAATAAAACGCCAGTTTAGATTCAAATGGAAAATTTCACACAATTTCATAAAATAAAAAAAATTGATCAAGACATTAAGAAAATAAAAACGTTTCCCGTTGCTTGTGTTATTTTGTCGTAACTGTTGAAAGGAATTAATTAATTTTGTTCTTCTTGATCCACTATATTCACATAAAATAAAGTTTTAACTTTAAAAATTAACCGTATGATATTGAATTATAATTAAATTATGTTGAAGGGAAAAGTGTCAGACATCCGGTCTGACGATGTCTCTCTCTCTCTCTCTCTCTCTCTCTCTCTCTCTCTCTCTCTCTCTCTCTCTCTCTCTCTCTCTCACGCTCTTCTCAATATGTCAATGTATATTTACTCAGTCCTTCATTTTGAATGAACAATTTAAATATTATCCTTACTTTATTGCTGCACCAACATATTTTTGTCCCGAATCCTTTTGGTTTACAGTTGATGTTTCACTGCTGCCCCCATGCGGTCAAACTTTATATCTGCAGACACAAATAAACAGTTTTAACCATTTTCGACACGTGCTTCTTAAAAATCATATATGGGTGAACACTTTGCACTCGTTCTTTACGTTATTAAAAAACACACAACACTAAGGATGGTATTTTTATTTGCCGGTAAAAGGCACCGCTGGGATTCGAACCCAGGATCTCCTGTTTACTAGACAGGCGCTTTAACCAACTAAGCCACGGCGCCGGCATGAGATAAAGCGCCAAAACAGCTTTTATAAATACTAATATTGATCAGGATATGAATAAGTGAGAAACGGTTCTACCACCTGGTTAGACACACAACCCTTCAGTCTCACAAACTGTGGTCT
>NC_056499.1:29727051-29744785 GCF_014905685.2 Nematolebias whitei
TGAGTCTTCTGGAGTTTCTGACAAAGCAAATCAGGCTGGATTGTGTTTAATGCACTGGAGAAATCAAAGAACATGACTCTCACAGTGCCGTCTGCCTTTTCTAGATGACAGTGAGTTTGCTGAAGCAGGTGTATGATGGCATCTTCAACTCCAAGTCCACGCTGATAAGCAAACTGCAGTGGGTCTTGATATGTATTTGTTTGTTTAGTCAGGTGGGTCAACAGAAGTCTCTCTAGGACCTTCATGATGTGGGATGTCAGGGCAACAGGTCTATAGTCATTGAGGACTGATGGGTGTGTTTTCTTTGGCACTGGAACAAGACAGGATGTTTTCCACAACACTGGAACCTTTTCCTGGGTCAGGCTAAGGTTGAAGAGGTGCTGCAGAACCCCACAGAGCTGCTCTACACAGACATTCAGGACTCTGGGACTGACACCATCTGGACCTGCAGCCTTATTCTGGTTCAGTCTCTCCAGCTGTTTCCTCACCTGACTTCTGGAGACGCAGAGGGGGGAGGCAAAGGAGGTATCAGCATCTTCTGATTTGGTTAAAGACCAATATATAGAAGAAGGGTCCATGACTGAGGTGGTAGATACAGTATTTGAGGTGTGACAGGACAGCCTTTGGTCAAAGGAGGGTGGTATATCTGATTGGCTTTGGGCAAGAGAGGAGGATGCTGAGCTTGTTCCTGAACTGAACCTATTGAAGAACGTGTTCAGTTCCATTAGCTCTGTCCAGTCTTCCATCATTCCGATCCTCCTTTTGCTTGAAGCCTGCGATCTTTTTCATCCCCGAACACACCTCTCTGATATTGTTCTGCTGGCGCTTGCTCTCCAGCTTTTTTTTTTGTACACGTCCTTGCTGTTTCTTATCTTGACTTTTCATTGCTTCTGTGTACTGCTCAAAAATTCCGTCCCCCTCCCTGAAGGCTCTTTTTTTCCTGGTTTAGCAGTTCCTTCAGGTCAGTGGTGATCCAGGGTTTGTTATTGGGGAAGCATCTCACTGTTCTGGTGGTGTTTACACAGAAGTTTATATAGTCAGTCACACACTTAAGTCATGTAATTGATGTCCTCTCCATGAGGCTGGCACAGCGTATCCCAGTCTGTAGCCTCAAAACAACCCCACAAGGCTTCTTCAGCTTCCGTTGACCATTTTCTTACTATTCTCTTTATTGCAGGTTGTCTCTGAACAAGGGGTTTATATTTTGAGCAGAGACACACAAGATTGTAATCTGATTTGCCAAGACGGGGTCTTGCTTTAGCGATGTATAAATCCTTGACATTTGCATAAAACAAGTTCAGCGTTTCGTTTTCTCTGGTAGAGCAGCTGACAAACTATTGGAATATCGGAAGTGTAGCAGAGAATGAAACATGATTAAAATCCCAATATTGCAACAAACACACTAGGGTGTTGTGTCTGTAGCTTAGCAACCTCGGAGCTGATGACATCACATGGCAACAGCATTGGGTGGAATGTAAACAAGTGCCAAAATAACAATGGTGAACTATAAAATGGACAACAACTTACTAACAGTTCAGTATCTGGACTGCTGAGACACCGTGACATCCTGGATTACATCATCTGTTGTTCACAAGCACTGCCCACCTCCTTTTCTTTTGCCACTCCTCTTTAAATCTCTATCTGCTCATTCGGTCAGAAAGCGTGGCAGGAAGATGCTGGAGTCAGGGATATGATCCTTCAGCCATGTCTCAGTGAAGCGCAACACTGCATTCCCGATACTCTGGATGGGTCCTTGTTAGGGCTTGAAGTTCATCGAACTTGTTTCCCAGCAATCTCACATTGCCCATCATGCTCAATGGAAGAGATGGTTCTTTCTTCTTCGCTCCTGCTCTGCACCTCCTTTTCAACTCATTTGGGATGTGAGGCTGACAGTGACCTCCTCGCTGAGGCGGCAGCTCTACCGTGCTGCCTGGTAAAATAAAGATCAATAAAATATAAATTGTACTGTAATTGGTAGGTTTAGTAATAATACAAAGACCTAGACATTTTATGTTGTCTAGGTCTATTTTTACTGAAACGTTTAGAAAACCAAAAAGCAGATGTTAAGGTTGAAGCCCCACACAAGGTCTTGAAGCTTGAGTTTACTTTAATGTACAAAACGGATTTTGAAAATCACTTTTTTAATGTTACGTTTTCAAATGCACTGACTTTTTGACCGTGTCTCCTGTAGAAAAAGCAAATTGGTTTTTACATACGTAATGTACTAATTTACAACTGAACAATTTCTATAAACTTTCTCTGCAAGTAGGCTACTTTTGTAGGATTCTTTCTTCTTTAAAAAAAAAAAAAAAAAGCAAGGCACTAAAGACGAAACTTGATATTTCAACAATTTATTGAACAATAATAATCTTAGACATTTCTTAAGGGTGTTACTTTATGTTCAGTAAGTGCAAGAACCAAAGCTTTTTACATGCACATGGACTATGGTTTTTTTTTTTTTGCTTGTTTTGACCAAAGATTTTTGCTCCTTTTTTAAAAAAAAATTTTTTTGCTGTTCAGAATACAGTGGCTGATGCAGCTTACCAACCACTTAAATAATATACACAATGAAATTTCTTCAATTAAAATGTAAAAGGAAAAAACAATTAAAATCCTATAAAAGAAAAAAAACAAAAAAAAGGTGTAAAATTCAGAAACAAACTGGTGCCGAGTGGATTAGTCCACGAACGAATGATACAAAGAAACTACGTCACATTGCTCAGCTGCTTTCTCTGTACGCTCATTAGTTTTAAATTATTGTAAATACTATGAAAACAAACAAAATACAAGTCGCACACTCGAAAATCAAGAAGCATTTTTCTTTCTGCTTTGAAGCGCCCATTAGATGAAAAGACTGGATTCATAACAGGTGACGAGATGAAAAACTTCTTGATGCCCCAACCACAACAACATTTAAGCCTCGTTATTCTGCAGCCAATCCATTTTTTTTCATAAGTAGACTGGGATGTATGTGTGTGTGTGTGAGAAACAGAGAAGATTACTGATGAGCACACTGTACTCCAGGTCCATGGTGGCTGCTTTCATCATCTGAGCTGTCGTTGTACGCCTCTCGACGGCCGCCTGATGATGAGCCCTGGCTCGCGTCGTAATCTTGCAGGTCAACCTCCTCTGTGTCGCCGCTGATCATCGGTGCGTCTGACCTTGAGGGAAGCATGTCCTCCAGCTCCTACGTGGTACACGTTGAACATAATTTAATTAAGAATACAACAGGATCACAGAACTGAAAGAAGCCGAGCTTTAATCAACTTAATGTGCGTTCCAAACAGGCAGAATGAAAACAGGCTGCTGAGCTAAATGAGTTGATATAGATTTTTGCCACAACTGAGATTTGTGTAAGAGCTATTGTAGTCTACCCCCCATTTGCATCTTTATAGACAAATAAAAATCAAGATTTTAAACCAGCACTCTCAATAATAAAATTTGCTTGTTAGCCAGATGCTGAATTGTCCAATTTCAACAAAGGATGTCTCAATTTAAAGCTTCAGAGATGAAGAATTTGAAAATAAAAACTTGATATTGATAAATTCCTCACTATGACTCATTTTACCAGCATGAATCACCAGTGTAAAAGATAATGTTCAGCATTTAACATTTCACCCATTTATTCTGTGATAGTGGCATCGCTGCAGCACGTTGAGCAGTTTCTTGCAAACAGGTTCAAGAAAACTTTATGGATGACTAAACTGTAGATGAACACTTTTACTGCACAGAGAAAAGCTGGGTTTTTAAATTTTAGATCAAGGGTAATGCTGAAGTAAAAAAAAAAAAAAAATTATAATTTCTTGTGAATGGCTTTACTGATTGCTTCTACTTTGATGACACTCGTGATGCTCCGAGGACAAACATGGTCATTTAAAGAAGGAACTTGTCATACCACAAGTTTTTCGGGGCTGATCCAGTTGTTGTCAGGAAACTGGACATCAAATTTGATAAACAGATCTCCCTTCTCAAAAGGGTTTCTGTACTGAGGCATGCCCTCTCCTCGCACCACCCTGACTGAGCCTGTAAAAAACAAACGCATGGTTTGGTTAAAACACATCAGGTTTAATCACAGATTTCAGACAAAACTGTCTGATCTATTACTTTGAAGAAAAACACTGTCCAGCATTTTGAATCTGGTCTGGCACGATAACTCACTCAGTCTAACACATTCCTTTATTTAACAAAAACATCAAAGCTTCAGACAGTTACAGTGCGGTCAATTTAATGGAGAACATGTTTGAAATAAAGAAGTTAAAGTTTATTAACCTGGTTCAATGACTTTTCCAGCGGGGTACTTGACAACAATCTGTCTTCCATCTAAGTGTTTCAGCATAAACTGGAAGCCACACAGAGCCTCCACGAGCCCAATCTTATGGTCCATGAAGAGATCATTGCCCTCACGCCGGAACGTCTGAAAACAGATAAGATAGCAGCACTGATCAAAAGGGAACAAGCTCCTTTTGAACATGTAGTTTTAGTACATGGTCTGATGTTCGTGGTTCTAGAGGTGTGAACTAGTTTAAAGTACTATACATTAGGTCAAAAGGCCAAAAAACATTATTCTTTGCCGTTCAAGGTGGATATAGAAAATAAAACTATATGGAAGCACGCATTTAATAATTTTACATTGAGAATTTTATTTAGTAAAAAAAAACACAAAACAATACAGTCTTGAAGTTTGAATTAAAACTTCTCAAACATATTTTGAACATGTGGTTTAATTTCCACAAAGGTTTAGAATAGAAACAGCCTTTATTGTCCCACGGATGGGAAATTCAAGTGTTTCATAATAATGAAATAGAAGTAACAAGTAATCAACTTCTCCGTCAGCTTCTTCTTAATCACACAAAGTGTTAAAGGTTACAAAAGACAAGAATCAGATGAAAAAGGCAGCGGAGCTGGGAGACTCCTCCACGTACCTCATGTTCCTTTTCCTGCAGGACAAGAACTATATCCCCGGGTTCAACGCTGGGTGCCTGGTCAGCTTCTCCTCCAAAGGTAATTTTCTGGCTGTGCTTCATGCCTTTGTCCACGTGTACTTCCAGAATCTTTACCTCCTTCACGACTTTCTTGCCTTCACATTTTTTACAGCGGTCCTTCTCACTGATAACCTCACCTGGTGTAAAGAAAGCACACGACAGAAACATTCACGTTACTTTAGGTTCTTCTGGTTTAGCTTTATATGGTACATATAAACCTGAAACGCAGTAGTCCTGCCACTGTGGATTTTACCTTCTCCATTACAGTCAGTACACACGGACTGCATCTGTTGGACCATCCCTGGGGCCAGCTGTCTGATCATGATGCGCATGCCACGGCCCCTACATGTTGTACATTTCTGGACAGCGCCCGTCTTGCCTCCTTGTCTGCATTCATACAGAGGAGGTGGTTATTGTTAAAAATATAAAGAGTCAATCTGACAGACTGAGAACTACAATAATAACTTACCCATTACAAGAACTACACAGTACATTCTTGCTAAGCTGTAGTTTGGTTGTTTTCCCGTTGTACAGGTCCTCGAGTGAGACTCTGTGGAAAGAGAAATATTTAGAAGCTGTTAATAGCTCAAACTCATCAGTGGAGTGAAAGATGAGGACATTTAACCTACTTGAGTGGATGGACCATGTCCTCGCCTCTCCTTCGCCCTCCGTTCCTTGATCGGCTTCCTTGTCCCCCCATGAAGCCAAAGAGTCCACCACCAAAGATGTGGGAGAAGATGTCTTCCATCCCAGGACCTCCCCCGCCTCCTTCCCGCAAGCCTTGTTCTCCGCAGCGGTCATATAGTTCCTTCTTTTCAGGGTTTGTAAGCACCTCGTAGGCGAAGCTGATTTCTTTGAACTACAATTTAAAAAGAGGAATACAAAGTAAATACAAAAATCACTTCTCTGGTGATGAAATCAATGAACGACAAGAGGTTTCAGATGAACCACAGTGGCCTGACAAATGAAAACAGACTTTTGAAGACTGATTTTCATTATCTCTGGTTATTTCTTCACATGACATTTAACTGTACAAAAAATTAGGGAATCAATACAAAAACTAGATTTGGAAAGCCATCGCACAAGTTCATATTGACACATACTTGACATCATCACTGGAAAAATACAATAAGTGTAAACATTACTTTCTTCTGACAACACACAGGAGTACACATTCCCTTCCTTTCAGGTCATTTACTTTTACAATCCCTCTCAGTATGTATCTAAAGGAACTCCAGATGATTTCAGATGTGACTGCTGCTGCTCATATTTTCTGTTTCACAAACATGCAAGGTGAATGACAGATAAGGCACTCAAAAATCTGATTACCTCTCCAGTCAGTGAACCCACCACCACAAAGCACTCCCTACTGCTGGCAAATTACACCTTCAAAAATAAAACCTAGAGCTAGTGATGGGCAGGCAAGGCCTTTCTTACAATTGTGCTGAAAAAGATGCAAAGCGTTAAGGTTTCAGTGATGGAGACATCAGGTGGACAACTGAAGCCACAGCAAGAGCAGGACTGAAGCACTGGCAACATTTCAATCCCATGCCAGCAAGTAAAGTTGAGAAAACACCACTCAGTCTCGTGTTTCATTGATCAATAAATTATGCTTCTTAGACAATAAGTAGTACAACTAAGATCTTTGTTGAAAGAAATACATTTGTTAAAAAAAACAAAAAAAAAACACTTAGGGGTTGACACACTCGCCCACAATCAATTAATAAACGAATAACTAAATTTTACACCATTGGTTGGTTCTTTAACTATCTTTCAGACCGGAGGCAATGTGTTCAACATAATGGTACTTCCTCCAGTTATTTAACAGTCAACAATGGTGTACCACAAGGCTCAGTCTTAGGACCCACCCTCTTTACAATCTACATAATAATGTAAGTCAAAACATCCCTGATGCAGCCATACATTTCTATGCTGATGACACAGTTGTTTATTGTCGAGCTAAAACTGTTGCTAAGGCTTTCCAGCTTTTGAATTCTGCATTCAACAACATCCAGTCTGATTTGTTCCGCCTCAAACTTGTCCTAAATGCCAACAAAACCAAAGGGATGCTTTTTTCAAACAGGAAGTTGGTCCCTGCAGTTCTTCCTCTGATTTCATCCTCAAATGGTGTCCACATTGAGTTTGTTGATTCCTATAAATATTTGGGTATCTTGGTCGACCCGCATCTCTCTTTTAAGCTCCATGTGGAAAACTTGGTAAAGAAACTGAAAGTTAAACTGGGTTTCTTTTTCAGAAACAGATCCCGTCTAACTTTGAATGCTAAGAAACACCTTGTAACTGTGACTTTCCTTCCCTCCATTGATTACGGTGACATTATTTACATGAACGCTCCTACAAGAACCCTGCAGATGTTGGATGCTGTCTATCATGGTGCACTAAGATTCATAACTGGCTGTGATTATCGTACCCACCACTGCACCCTGTATTCACTGGTTAACTGGACATCATTAACTTCACGCAGACACTCTCACTGGTACATTTTCATCTTTAAATCACTTCTTGGTCTGCTGCCTTCATACATCTCCTCCTACATTTCTCTGCGTGAGTGCAGCTACAGCGTGCGCTCTCAGGACATTATTACCTGCAGTGTTTTCCCTCAGTGAGGACTGAACTAGGCAAAAGGGCCTTCTCCTACTCCGCTCCTGTTTCCTGGAATATCTTACAAAAAGATTTGAAGCTCTCGACCTTGACCTCTTTAAGTGTCTTTAAGAATCTGCTGGACACCTGGCAGGGACCAACGCAGACATGTTCCTGTTTTTAGTTTTTCTACATTCGCCTTAGAATCTAGCTGTTTTTTTGTTACCTTTTTTTTAGCCATCCTATTTGTTTAAAACCCTGGAGTATGACTTTTTAATAACTGTTTATTGTTGTCGCTGTTGTCCATTGTTATCATTCTTTGTTGAAATCAGGTCTCTCTTGTAAATGAGTCCTCGAGGCTCAATGGGATTTACCTGTCTAAATAAAGGTTGAATGAATAAATCTAATGACATTCACAGCTTTAAGCTTGATTTAAAATCTGGATTAAAGTCCAGTGGAACTGATCATGGTGTTTGGATGAACTGAAAAACTTTTTTTTTAAGTGTTAAAAAAAAAAAAAAAAAAAAAAAAACTAACATTCTACCTTATTTTGTGATACAAGACCAAATAGATCCCAAATTTCTGAACTCCGCTAGTGGTTGTAGTGGCCATGAAAATCACCAAATCACACCAAATTCACTCTGCAGATCTCCATCTCCTCACAACCCATCATGTTTGAATAATGATGATGCGTCTCGTACAGCTTGTATGGCGCCAAACCACTGAAAAGCGTCAAACCTGTTCAGCAGTAATTGTCTCATAATGCACTGAAATATACTGAAACAAAAAAATCCAGCTTCTAAACAATTTGAAGAAATGAAACACAAAGAGAAGCAGGGAAGACGTCAGTACCCTTGAACGTCACTGGTCATGTGACAGTGACACAAATCACTGGAGGAGCAACAGAAGTCTCGGGGTAATTATCCCATCACTACCTACAACTCTACGTTTAGACAGGCTAAATGTTGAATGGCACTACACAAATCAGTAATTTAACTTTGACAAATAACAACACTTTTTTTAACCAAAGATTTTAAAAGTTAAAAGTTACGACACAGACCAAAAAAAAGACAGTGATTAAAAGACAACACATTTAATTTGCTGAAACTGCTCACTTGGGAAAAAAAAAAAAAGCCAGTATCTACTAACAAATTACACATAGCAATAGTAGGAAAAGTCAAATATGTGAATATGAAAAGTCTTACATACAACATGTTTAATCTAATTTGGACAAACAAGTTTATGATTTTCACACGAAATTAATTGAAAACTTTTTGAGATTGTTCTGTGCATACCAGCTAAATAATCTGGTATGCAAACAAAATCAGCCAAACTCAACCGATGAGTTAATTCCATTCAGTCTACTCTTTCCAATGACATCAACAATATATATATATATATATATATATATATATATATATATATATATATATATATATATATATATATATATTTACATACACACTCACCATCATTCTTTAAAGTCACCCACAATTATCACAGACGGTTTAAAATAAATGACAGAGATTGTCATTGTCTCACCTTGTCACCAGCATTTGGATTCTTGTCAGGATGATATTCTTTTGCCAGTTTACGGTACGCCTAGAAGAACAGCAACAAAAACAAGTTACTTCCTACTCTGGCAGCTGATCTTTTGTTAGATGTGACTCATTAAACAGGAAGCTGCTGTTTATATCACATGTGGAAACATCAATGCTAACACGATTAAACTCCACATGTGCCAGCCAAAAGCTTCACAGAACAACCTGGTTCAGACATTTCTTCATCAACTAAAGGCCGGAGAGTTTACTAGTCTGACAGCTGTTTATCAGTTTTATGAATATTACACAATAACCTGCTGTTTTAATCAAAATCGAGCTGCTCAAAATGTCTGACAAATTTACTGCCAACATTAGTTACCGAGGCTGCGCCAGGTAGCGTCAAATGCTAACACAGAAACAAGAAGAAACAGCACAAACAAGCGTACAACACTTATATTAAACATCATATCTAATAAAGATAAAGTATAACCCGACAATAAATTTAAGGGCTGGCTGAATAATTAACCCATTAAAACAGACTCATAATCTAGTTAACCAGCTTGGAAACGAGCACGACATGGAAACGTTGACTTGGCAGGATGAGACTGAACAAAATGTTACATTTACAATATTACATTATTAAATAAGACTCGCGGGTCAGTGTTCTTGGTTTTCAGCCTTCGTATCAGCCGCTCTGCTTTAGCTAGAAACTCGTCTCTTTAAAAACATAATATATAATTATTAGCTGTTGACCACATGTCGATTGAGCGTTTGTCGACGCTAATTTTTAAGGAAAACGACTAAATAACATGATGTTCTTACGACGCCCGGACACAAATCAAAACGCGACACAGCCGGAAGCTAGGCTAAAGCTAACGTGAGGTTAACATTTAGCTCAAACGTGTGGGCTACAAGTACTAACTTTTTACTTGACAACTATTAAGTCATACAGCGAGGTAAACCTTTACAGCGACTGGTCGTCTGCTATTAAAATCAGCCGCTATGAGTAATTTTTTTACAGCCGAAGTTTTACAGGCCAGTTAACATGCTAACAAGCTAACCTAGCATTAGCTAAACGAGCTTAGCAACGCATTTCCTGGTTGGAAACGTTTTTAACGTTTTGAAGCGTTTACAGATGCTGCAATATATCCGTCTCTTTCCGTATAATTACCTTCTTTAGTTCACTCTCGGTGGCGGACGGAGACACCCCCAGGATGTCGTATAGTCTTGTATCGGCTACGTTGGCCATGATGTTGCTGCTGCTGTGGATGTTTCTTCGACGCGGAGCGGAGGAGGACGGGACAAAGAGAAGGGAGCCGGTGGAAGGTGTTCAGCTCGAGTTGGGGTTCAGTTTCCGGGAGGGTTCCGGTATCTGTGTGCGCGCTGCTGCCGCCTCGCGGCTAATATCCGGAATTAACCAAAAATTAGCCACATGTTTTGAGGTTGTTTTCACGGTGCAGGAGCAATTCAGTTAAATTCAGTTTATTTATATAGCGCCAAATCACAACAGAAATCGTCTCAGGGCAATGTACAGAAACATTCACATACATTAAAATTCAATTAATAACGTTACTTATCTAAATTAAAAAATGTTCAAGACAAAAACAACTGGACTTTATTTGTAAGAGAAGACGTTTACCTTCTCATCCGAGAAGCTTTCTCAAATCAAAGAGCAGAGCGTGTGGGGTTCAGGTTATAAAGCTGAGATAAGAAACACATACATATGCAGATTGACATATCACACCTCACAGGAGGGGTTTGTTAAGGTCTTTGTTAACCTAATTCACAGATGAGTCCCCTCTGTTCCCATATGATAGGTGTGAAACAGGCTGGGTATCAGGCTATTTATCTAAAGGAGCCAGCAGATTGCTTTGGGTTTTCACTTCATTGCAGTCTCCCATCCTAAGCAAGCATAAAGGCAACAGTGGAAAGGAAAAACTCCCTCATGAGGAAGAAACTTCCAGCAGAACCAGACTCAGGACAAGCGGCCATCTGCTTCGAATGGCAGCAGAAAACAATCCCTCCACACTGACACAGTGACATTTTTGGCATTTTCTTGAGGAATTTAATGTTATTTTTAACGCCAGGACGACAGACTTTTCTTTACAATAAAGTGAGATGTTTTTTTTTTTTTTAAATTGACTAAATAAAATTAAACTAATTTTTAACTTTATTGCAACAACACATCTTTAAAAAGTGTAGATGGGGCAACAGAAATCAAGTTCAAGTTCATTTATTGTCATTCGCATCACACGTGGCACATGAGGTGGAGTGAAATTGTGTACCCATGGCCCCAGCTACGCCCAAAATAGCAAAAAATATAGTATAAAAGGGACAGTAGGCCTATGTAAGGATCTAAGATATACACTAAGATAAATGCTAAACGCTAAACGAACAGCTAAAATCTAAATGTAAGAAGTATGAATGGGAAACATCTGGAATAGGGTTTTTTAGGGAGCACAAATGATGTCTGGGAAGAATGAGGACTTTAAGAAGTCTTCCCTTTTCAGGAGGTCTTCTATTACTGGCTGGTAGAAGAAGATGCTCAGCAAGGCCCAGGATGAGGAAAATGAGGTTGTGCCTTTCCCACCTGGTGGAGATGTATGTAGTGCAGTGGCTGAAGTCTGAGCTCGATGCTCATGAAGCTCATTATTCATGCACACAGTGAACTGCCTGGTTTACGGCTGGTCCATTTCTGCACAAGTTTACGGGGAATAGCTGTACACACAAAGCTGAGATGAAATCCACAAGCAGTTCTTACGCCAGTGTTTTTCTGATTCAGATGTGTAAGCTGTGCAAACAGCTGTCAATCTGTACAGGATGCAAACAGATGTTGGTCAAGACCAGTGCAGAAGCAGTGGGAAAGGATGAGTCTCTTAAAACCACTTGGTGATGGTCAGGTGAGGGTGAGCAGGCGATAGTGGATTTGTTTTTGGTTCTGAGATGACCGTAGCCGACTTCATGAGGACCATAGACTGCAGTGGATGAAGAGGATTCTGAGTAGCTTTGCTCCTTTCAGAGACTCCATCTGGTCCCGCTGCTTTTCTCTGAAGTCTCCACAAAAATAAAATAAATCAATAAAACCCAGCTGATGTTGAATAATTTGAACCAGTTGACTATAGCTAAAGATAGTGTTCATGTTCCTTTAGGATAAGATTTAGACCAAAAATCCTTTTCATGTTGACTCGTTTATTCTTCCAGTTTTCTGGGTGCAGCACATGCTCTTCAGATTTATGACATAAATATGGTTTCTCTTCCTCTTCAGAACAAGGGCAACACTTTCAATATATATTATGAAAAGATATGAAGTTTAATGATAAATCACAAACTTTGACACCAAATGGTATTAATGAGGATTAGACACACCTTTTCAGTGCTTTATATACAGTAAATTCAATTGAAACTTTTATTTTTCAAGTTTTTGTGGCTTTAATCTTCAGAACAGGATTAAAACAATTTTACTACCAAGTCCTGCTTCCATAGCAGTTATGTGAGTAATTCAAGGATTCAAGGACTCAAGGTTCTTTATTGTCATTTGCATCACATGTGATACATGAGGTGGAACGAAATTGTACACACAGGGTTCCATTTACATCCAACAATAGCAAAAATATAAAGTGTAAAAGAAACAGTAAATAAGGATCTATATAAACTAAGATATACGCTAAATGAACGCCCAACGCTAAAAGGTCTACCGTAAGTTCTTAAGATTTTAAGAGCCACTAATAATGCAAAACAATACACCGAACAACAGCAGCAGATTCTCATAGGTTCTGTTCAGCTATAATTTACACGCTAATGAGAGCGGAGTCAGGCTCGGAGCCGACCCCCAAACCAACATAAACTGGGGTTTATTCAAAGCATGCAACAAAAATACAGAAACAAGGCACCAAAAGTGAACAAGAAATCAATCTACAGCAGCATGGTCCTATTGGTAGAGTGGTTCTGATGACAGTGAGGTTATCTTAGCAACGGAAAGAGGTCCTGAATCAGACTCAAATCAGCTAAATGTACTAGCTAAAGGGCTGGTGCAAAAGGGTTCTTTCTGTGGTGGGCTGCCCTGAATTGGGGCTTATTAGGGGCGGTGCAAAAGGGGCAATAGTCCCGTTGGCCCCATGGTACTGTTAGCGGCGTGGTGTTGTTAGCAGCATTAGCAGGTCTCGTTAGCAGGTCCCTTCAGCAGCATGACAACAATAAGGCCCGCAGCAGCTGCCTCCCAGACTGCCCTCCAGAATCGGATCTGGCAGACGGAGACCATCCAAGGTTTCCCCGTGGAACCGAACAGGTCCATAGAGTTTGGTCCGTGCAGGCAGATGGAGGATCATAGAGACAGCTGCCATGACAGGCCTGAGCCTGAGCCTGGAAGGACAAAACCATGATGGCACAAGGCAGCGACACAGTAAACTCCACAAGTGCGTCTCGGGTCATACCCGTACCGTGCACATGCAGTGTAGGTGCAAAAAAAGTTAAAACAAAAGCAACAGGAACATAAAAAGATTGTGAGGTTATCTTAGCAACATAGTCCCGTTGGCCCCATGGACAAAAAAAAAAAAAAAAAGAAACTGTCCAGATGACCTGACTAAAAAATATTGGATTTTATACCTGGATTATTGAGCATGGACTTTGTTGTTTTCAACCAGTTTGACATGACTGTCAACAAGGAAGAGGGCCGGCAATGGAGGAGGGGGCGTACCAAAGAGACCATCTTATCACAAGGAGAACTGGTTTTTTCCACTTTGGAGTAAGCTGTTGGGGGAAAAATCAGTTTTGTTGTGTGTTTCCTTGACTGATGAAGCCTTCTGGATCGAAGGCGAAACGTTTCAGCACAAAAAAAATAAACTGTCCAGATGACCTGATAGAAAAATGTTGGATTGTATACCTGGATTATTGAGCACGGACTTTGTTGATAAAAAAGATTGAGTTCACCAGGAGCCTGTGAAGCTGTGGCTCGGTTGAGAGCGGCCATATTGGTGAAGCAATTTTGAAGTAATTTACAGCTAATCAAATGCATTGATTAGCCAATCATCAGTCAGTTTGAATACCTTTAAAAAGTCGTAAGTTAGCTGCTGTGGAGAAACAAAGTGTTTTTTCATCTGGTTGAAGCAGATGGCCGCTCGTCCTGAGCCTGGCTCAGTTGGAGGTTTCTTCCTGTTAAAGGAGAGTTTTTCCTTTCCACTGCTGCCTTTGTGCTTGCTCAGGATGTGAGACTGTGACGAAGTGAAGACTCAACACAATCTGCTGGCTCCTTAGATACATAAATTCACTGATTGTTTTTTATGTATGTGAATGTTTTTGTGCGGTGCCTTGAGAAAACGTCTGTTGTGACATGGTGCTATGTAAATTAACTGAATGGAATTGAGGATACCGTCAAGATGGAAAGACATCAGCAATGATCTTAGAGCTCATGATTGTTGCAGTTCTTCAGCCCCTAAGAATTATAAAACTGCCAGGACTCCATCATTCCATCCATTTATCTGTGTGTCATAAAATTCAACATACTTTTCTTTATAAAACATTATTTATGGAGAAAAAAAAACTACAAATAAAAAGAAGAACCAAAACTCTTATTTTCTTAATAAATCTGCTGGAGACTGGATTGTTTTTAAACTCATCTACGTTTCAGTCTGCCTGCTGGTGGCACTGTTGTATTACCGGCAAACTGTATGATTCTGCCAGATATAAGAGCAATAAAAACAGGAAAAATCATGTTTAAATCTATTGAAAACATAATAAACTATGAAAACTCCAGATAAATGCATAAACTGAACAAAACAGCACACTTGTTATAGTGACAAGTTATGGATTAAAACATAATGCTCTCATGGATTTTTGTTTTCTAAATAATTTAACGTACAAGATGCTAATACTAATGATCAAACCAAAAAGGTTATTTTCTTAATTCATCCTCTGAGGACACCAGAGTCAAACACACAAAACCATATCTGAAGGTCACGTGTTTTAAAAACATGCCTCGAGCTTCTGTTGGGACAAATGTGTAGTGACAGCGCAGGAGGGGGGAGGGAAGGGAAAAGGCTGCAAGGATTCATTCAAACGTGCGACAGGCAGGAGAATCTAAGCCATCTTAATTTATTTTGTTCATAAGTGGAAATGGGAATTTGTCAGCCTTGAATCCTGCGCATTCAAGCAGCGTCACACAATTCAGTGAATAAATGAAGCCCGAAACGCCTCTGCATGTTCAAATCCAAGAGAAGCGCTTTGCATAGGATGCTCTGCATGTCAAAGACTATATACCTTGACCACACATTGTATTATTTTTGTTCCTTATTTACAGGGAATGAGACACACAAAAAAAAAACCCTCAAAGATGTGAATCAGCTCTTGTTTAATTCAACAGAATGAAATTATACAATCAGTGGTTAAAATCATAATGAGTCTAATACAGGCTACATGTGGCACTCAGGGGAACAGGTTGTGCTTGTCTTACACAGGTCAAAGGGGGAAATAAGCAAATAATTGTTTTTTTTTTCTTTTCTTGCTATCGTAATTGGGTTCAGGTTTCAAAAACAAACACTTTATATTCCATACATGATCACTCATGACCCGTGTCCACACGCCATAAAACTCACAGCAGAAATAGAGTTGTTTTTCCCTGTATTTTTATTTTTTTTACCAAAATAAGAGTCTCTGCATGTGCTCATCCTGAGGGGAGAGTGAAGCATATCCCTGTTCGTGTGACGTAACCATGAAAACTACAGGGTAATATAATCATAGAACATCGTCATTATTGTATTTTATTGGTCATTTTTGACAAGAGGAACTTTCTCGTCATCCTCAACACTTTACTAATAACCTACCTTCATCAAACATCTGTGCAACAATTTAAAGTCCAAGAGTTAGAAGCCAAGCATCACTATGAGGCTGGATAGATACTGGTTGGGATAATACAGTACACTGACAGAAAAAAGAATAAATTATTAGAGAATGCACTAGAGATCATATATTTGTGCATGGCAGGTAAATAAATGTAAAACCTCAGTCTCTTACTCTTTCTTTTGAGTTTTTTAACCAAACAGAGACCAGTTTGTGTAGTGAGCTCATGTTCTGGTTATCTCTGATGGAAGCAGACGTTAGGAGAGTGTCGGACCAGAAGAGAGACACGGTGTCTGCACACTGTCCTCACCTTCACAAAGAGAACAAGCAGGAGTTCCCATTGGGTTTCTTGCTCTTACATTTCCTCAGTTTATTCCTCCCTTTCATCCAAAGCCCCTGTTTGACTATAAGGGAGGTCCTCGAGTGTTAAATTAAATAAAAACAATGTAAATACTATTTGAAGACTATGAAAGGAAGCAGGGACGATCAGTTCAGGACTGTTTGTTTTGAAGAGTGAAATGTGCATTTCTTTTCCCCTGTTTCTTTGCTCTCCACCTAAAAGTCCATGGAAATGGAGCGCTGCTGGGGGTCAACGATGGTGGTACTGTTGCGAGCGCTGTTGCCACGGATACTGAGGGTCCCACAGGCTCCTGCCATTCCACCACCAATACCTCCAGCGATGCCACTAGGCCCTGCCATACTAATGCCTCCTGCTATGCCCATCCCACCAGCCATGGCCATTCCTCCTGTAATCCCCACGGCTCCTCCGATCCCTCCTCCGGCAATCCCCGATGCACCCACTCCTCCCATTGCACCTCCTGTGGCTCCACCTCCCAGTCCTGTCGCACCACGTCCGTAAATCTCACACGGAATCTCCTCGGTGACACGGTCCTCGATGACCTGCTGGTCGCAGTCGTGAGTCTGTGAGTGCTGCTTGTAGCCGTAGCAACTCTTCTTGTAGGTGGAGGTCGAGTTGAAAGTCTTCATGGGAGGGGGCTTGGAGAAGTCGTTGTGGTAGGACAGCTCCATGGAGCTCAGGGTGGTTCGGCTGTGCTTCACGCTGCCACCACCCGTAGCCACAGAGCCTTGTGAGCCGCAATGGTGCTCGTGGACACAGCGGGACATGGTGGAGGAGCGCCGCATTTTATGGAAGCTGTCCAACTCCTCAGAGAGGTCAGCAATGTCTGAAGACATCTCCTTGTCACGGAGGGAAAAGAGCTCATAGTGGGGTGGGTCGAAGACCTCCTGGAAACCAGCTTTGTTGAAAACGCCAGGCCTCCGAGCCACAACCTTAAAAACAGAACAAATGCATTTTAGTCTGTGCGCCTCAGAAAGAGAAAGGAGGGGGCAGGGTGGGATCTGTCTTTCCCTATTGCTACTGCTCAGGGAGCAGAGAGAAGAGAGAGAGAGAATGGCTGAGTGCAGTTCACTCAGGTATAAGACAGACACACTCACCCTCCCCGCCACCCCCTCCTTTCTCTTTCTGAGGCAGAAGACAGCAGAGCAGAGATACACAACAGGCGGGCGTGCAACATACAGCCTCGTAAAAAGAAAGGAGGGGGCGGGTCTGTCTTATACCTGAGTGAGCTGCATGAGTGGCATGGATTATTTATTTAAAATAATCAAGTGCAACCCAAACCGAGCCTTTCTCTCTTTCACTGTGCTCGTTTAGAGTGTTTAGAACATTGTTAAAAACACTGCGAGTGTGGGAAGGGTTTATAAAGCCTTCACATATATACTGTACACACACACACACACACACACACACACATATATATATAT
>NC_056499.1:29744885-29752550 GCF_014905685.2 Nematolebias whitei
TACATATATATATATATATATATATATATATATATATGTATATATATGTAAATACTAAAATAAATATAACATCCCTACTTCATGGATTTTCATCTATTGCATGAGTGTCTGGAACATACCCCCCATGTTCACTGAGGGACTACTGTATATTAAATGTTGATGGAACCAATGAATAAAAGGATAATTTTTCTGCAACCTTTAACAGATGCTCATCAAGTCGTGCTGTACTTCATTATTTTAAAATGTTTTAAAAGCAGCTTTATAAGAGCTTAAACACTCTAAATGAAAATCTGTCATTGGTAGAAAAAGAGCAGTTTTACTCTAAAATGAGCACTGAAAACAATTTGTTGCCCACAGAGCTCATTAAAAACCTTCTGTACACCTGAACACAATTACAGATATGAAGTGCTCTTTTCCTGTCACCAGTCTGCACTTTTTGTCAAAAGTCGCTCGCAGGTTTTACAGCAACTTCCACTCAGCCACACATGAATTCTTGTTAAAGACAGGTGATTAACATTTTGTAGTTAACAGAAGATTAAAAACTTGAAGCTACACTACTGTTTTGGTTTATACAAGAATTGACTTTTTATCCTCCCCCGTCTACAGAACATCTGTTGATATAAACTGGTCTGCACTGCAGTCCTGCTGTCTGCCCCTGAATAACCATCTGAATGTGAAACAAAAACCTGAATTACCTTTTTTCTGGGCTGCTTCATCTGGACAAGAATAGAGATGATAAGAAGAACAAGAACTATGCCGGACGACACACCAATAACAGTCCCGTGGGTCTTAGTGATCTGATGGAAAAGGCCCTTAGAGCGCTTCTCTGAAGGAGGATGAGAGGGTAGACGATAAAATTAGTCAGGCAGAATGGAATAAAAAGGTCTACAGAAAAGTAGCTATGAAAACATGCCAGTTAACATCAGATGGAGATATTGAGAGTGGAAAGGATCACCTTTGCAGTGGTTTTCGTCCCATGGATAGACACAGTTCTGAATCCCGTTGCACACCAACGTGTTGTTAATACACATGTTGCTGTGGCAGAAAAATGTACTGGCTGTACAGGGAGCTGCAGGGAAAAATGACACAGATAATGGCGTTTAGAAAAATAACGATGCTGAATAAAAGATGACACTGTGAAAAGGACCAGAAGATATTTTGGTGATAAAAACAATAACAACGCTAACAAAAAAATACGTAGGCATTGGAAATCTCCAGAGGCCTGTAATGAGAAATACAATGTTAAAGTACGTCTAAAGGTCTGATGGAACATGTGAAGCCATACATCATCATTTCCCACAACAACATCAGGGGGTGATGAGAGGAGCAGCTTCAATGAACTGCATCCACCATGTCATAGCAGGGGGAACTCAGAAGCAATCTGAGGGGAGTGCTGTGGGGAAAGATGAAAAGAAAAGCAGAGGTGGTAGAAATGGCTCGAGCACATCATGAGGTGCGGCTGGTCAGGCCGGCGCTGTGAGAGGGACCTCATTAAAGTCACTGTTGGTGTGTGAGTCCTGTGATGGCCGAGACAGAGGTGACCGACAATCGATGCTGGCCACTCGGCTCAGGAGGAAGAGCTACAAGGCTGATGAAGAGTGACAATGACCGAGCGTCAGGACAGACAGCTTGGTCAGCCAGAGGCAGAGACACGAGACGGTGAAGTGGAAACTGATTGAAAAGCTGCAGGACCAAACAGCTCATGGTGCCTGTAATGCAGATTTGAAGCCAAAAAGCCTGAAAAATGATTTAGCTTTGTTGTGTAGCACAATCATTTAACATTTGAATAGTTCTTCTTCCTAAATGTATTTCATTATAAACCCACATTATCTGAAACTTGAACAAATCACAAGTTATGAAGAAATATTGTTCAAATCATTGTTTTAATCTGAGATGGTCCTCACCAGAATATCTATTATTAGAAATAATATATATATATTAGGGATGCACAATATTGGATTTTTGGCTGATATCCGATATGCTGATATGTTAAAACTTATTTGGCCGATAACCGATACCAATACAGATATTTTTTTCCCCTAGACCTACATACAGATACAACATAGCTTTCTCTGCTGTGGAATTAAAATACTACATTATTCTGCATGGGCTCTGTCAGTTTGGACTGCTACCAAATGTAGATGTCAAAAAGGGGTTGAAAATGATGTAACACTTCAACTTGGATTATGTTTAATGTCAAATTTATTCATGAAATTTACTCTCTCTAACACAATGACAACACTCGAACAGTGCAGATTTGTACCTATTATATCAGTAAGTCATTTTGATGGAATGGTGGATGGCCGATATTTAACTTTATCACTAATATCGGCCAATACTGATACAATGCTGATATATATATATATATATATATATATATATATATATATATATATATATATCCAAATGTTTTTTTTTTTTTTTTTTTTGGTTTGTTTGATTAAAATTTCTTTACCAAGTTTAATGCATTTTCTGCCAATCTGTGATTTTTATTGTTCATTTTATATTTATGTAGGAACAAGGAAAGAAAAAAATCTATGAGGTACTCAAACTTTTATGTTACTTTTTATTTTTCCTGGAAATTTACTTAGCACATTTTTCAGATTTTTTTTTTTAAATTGATCAAGTCAAGAAAGTTAAAAAAAATTAATCATAGACAAATAAGGATTCCCTTTCCTCCTGTTCATGAAGCACACAGGAAGAAATGTCACGAGGAGCAACCTGCCATTGTTTTTTTTTTTTGTGTGATGAACACAATGAAGTTACATCAAAATGTTAGTATCACTTTCAATTTCACAAAGTACTTTAATTAAATTAACAGTGTCGTTCCAAAGTCTTGTTAAACAAAGATTTAAGGCACTAACGGTAAACACAAGAAGTGATATCTATGATTTACTAGTGATAAAATCCTCATGTGGAACATCAGAAAGGTTACACAGACAGTTCACACACATACAAATATAAAAACCTGGAGAATGTTAATGCAAAATGTATATTTCATTAGGGCTTATTTATTTATTTATTTTTGGCCGATATAGGTGTTTGGGGACATATTGGTATCAGTGATAATTGTACCATTATGTGGCAATATAAACACAGGGAACAAGCCGTGTCCTTATTTGCACAAGGCGTAATTGTACAATGTATCCAGCAGAGGGCGCATGCAGACTACTTTCAAGTCATGGCCGTTCATTTTCACTTTCACTTTCAGCACAGCCGAAGCAGCGAGCACTGCTGTGTGGCATAATTTGCTGAACAGAGACAAGTTTATTGTAAGTGATCTGTAAAATAAATTTTAAAAAAGAAAGCCACTGCGGTCAATACTAACTAGGACTTCACCATACATGACTAACTGTTTAAACAATGAACAGGGAAGGGTGTTTCTTTGTTTAATTTATATTTTTGTAACACAATTGATAACTTTATGGTGAGGAGGCTAGGAACTGTGAACTCACGTTAAGAAGACTGAAGATTGTTTGAAGACTTCGTGTTAAACAGGTTTAAAAGTAGCTGTTTAATAAGATTCTTGGGGTGGACAAAGCTCAAAAAAGTTCAGCCAGTACCCTATATTGGTTATTGGCATTAGCCTTCTCCTACCCACATCTTTAATCTCTCCATAAGCCCAAACTCCATTCCAGATGCTTGGAAAACAGCCTTTGTTCTTCCTTTGCTGAAGGGAGGTGACCCCACCTCACTGAACAACTATCGACCAATCTCTAAACTCTGCATTTTAGCCAAGGTTCTAGAAAAACTGAAAAACTCTCAAATCAAAAATTATCTGGAGTCATTTAACATCTTACCTCACCATCAATCTGGTTTCAGGAAATAATACAGCACAACGACTGCTTCACTGAAGATTCTTAATTGTTGAAGCACTGGATGCTAAAGATTATTGTGCTGCATTTTTTTAGACCTGTCTAAAGCTTTTGACACTGTGGATCATAACATCTTGTGTCACACCATTGGTTGGTTCTCTATCTTTTAGATTGGAAGCAATGTGTTCAACATAATGGTACTTCCTCCAGTTATTTAACAGTCAACAATGGTGTACCACAAGGTTCAGTCTTAGGACCCACCCTCTTTATAATCTACATAGGTAATGTAGGTCAAAGCATCCCTGGCGCATCCTTACATTTCTATGCTGATGACACAGTTGTTTATTGTCGAGCTAAAACAGTTGCTAAGGCTTTCCAGCTTTTGTAATTCGCCTTTGACATCATCCAGTCAGACTTGCTCCGTCTCAAACTTGCCCTAAATGTCGACATAACCAAAGGGATGCTTTTTTCAAACAGGAAGTCAGTCCTAGCATTTCTTCCTCTGATTTTATCCTCAAGTGGTGTTCCTATTGAGTTTGTTGATTCCTATAAATATTTGGGTATCTTGATCAATTCACATCTCTCTTTTAAGCTCCACGTGGAAAACCTAGTAAAGAAACTAAAAGTTAAACTGGGTTTCTTTTTCAGAAATAGATCCTGTCTAACTTTGAATGTTAGGAAACGCCTTGTATCTGTGACTTTCCTTCCCTCCATTGATTACAGTGACATTATTTACATGAACGCTCCTACAAGAACCCTGCAGATGTTGGATGCTGTCTATCATGGTGCACTAAGATTCATAACTGGCTGTGATTATTGTACCCGCCACTGCACCCTGTATTCACTGGTTAACTGGTCACCATTAACTTCACACAGACTCTCTCACTGGTATTTTCATCTTTAAATCACTTCTTGGTCTGCTGCCTTCATACATCTCCTCCTACATTTCTCTGCGTGAGTGCAGCTACGGCGTGCACTCTCAGGACATTATTACCTGCAGTGTCCCCTCAGTGCAGACTGAACTTGACAAAAGGGTCTTCTCCTACCCTGCTCCTGTTTCCTGGAATATCTTGCAAAAAGATCTGAAGCTCTCAACCTTGACCTCTCTAAGTGGCTTCAAACATCTTTTAAGCTCCTGGCAAGAACCAATGCAGACATGTTCCTGTTTTTAGTTTTGTACATCGCCTTATAATCTAGCTGTTTTTTTTTTGCTACTTTTTCCTTTTGACTGCCTTCTGGTTGCCATTTTATTTTAATTTGTAAAAATAAAATAAACTAATATATATATATATATAATTTGTATGCCTCTTTTATGATCGTCTATTGTTGTCGTTGTTATCCACTGTTGTCATCACTCTTTGTTAAATAAATCAGGTCTTTCTTGTAAATGAGTCCCTGAGGCCCTGTACACACGTAGCCGGATATCAGGAAAACCGAATAGTTTATCATGCGGTGTGGCCTTTCATCCACACGTGAACTCCGGTTGATGTAACTATAAACGAATAATAACAAAAACTCTGACCAAAGTGGAGATTTGAGAAATCTCCTCTTTCGGGTTTGCGTGTGGACTTTCGGAACCGGAGATATGCGCAT
Source organism: Nematolebias whitei (assembly GCF_014905685.2). Classification (NCBI taxonomy): domain Eukaryota; kingdom Metazoa; phylum Chordata; class Actinopteri; order Cyprinodontiformes; family Rivulidae; genus Nematolebias; species Nematolebias whitei. The sequence continues at coordinate 29,750,294 of NC_056499.1, forward strand.
TATGTCTGCGACAGATGGTGCAGCGCGGCGCTGACGTCACATGTGCGACAATTGTTTTTGTTTGCCCATTCATTCTGAGGGAAAATGACTGCGTTTAGGGAAGTACTAATTGTAACGCTGGTTCAGGCAATTTTTGCTTGCTTGTTTTTACAAGCACAACTGCTCCAACAGATGGAATTACAAAGGAGAAAAAGCGCTTGGTGTTCAGCTCTTTTACAGCAACTATCCCTACCGATACGGAGGCACAATACCGCCATTCAGCGTCCTGAGTTTTATTAACTTTGTACTCCAACACGGTATTTAATAGTAGTTCAACCTCGCGGTCTGTCCACACAAACGAACCTCCAGGCGCCATGATTCAATACTAACAGGAAGTTGTGGTTGCTTTGAAGGGTTGTGATTGGCTGATATACGTTTCACCTTTGCACTACACTGCCTCCTATGGGTTGGGCATATTCTTTACAACGCTCTGTGGTGAACATCACCGGGTTCATGTAGACGATCATTTTCTCTATCCGAACATGTATGTACGGCGATATTTTTTTGCGCAGATATTCGTTTTTTCAAACACCAGGCTACGTGTGTACAGGGCCTGAGGCTCAATGGGATTAACCTGTATAAATAAAGGTTGAATGAAAAAAAGCCTTCTCCTACCAATATTGGTATCGATGATAGCCAAAATTTCCATATTGGTCGGGCTCTAGTAACATTTCAACCTTTCTTTTTAGGTTCATTAATCCAATCTGCAGCTACTCCTAAAAATCTTTCTTTAATTTTTACATACACAGTTACAGCAGCTGAACGCACATTCTCTGAGTTGCAGCTGAAACAGACTGTGGTTTGCTCCACTAGCTTCACCCCCTGCACTGAGGCCTGCTGTTATGAGAGCTGAGACCCCCTCCCTGCTGTTCTCCCTGCCTCTGGGCTAAATGACTTTGACAAAGTGACTACATGCACATGTGGCTGAGCGAAGGCGAGATTGTGTGTAGGGGTGTCCTCCTCGTCTCAGTGAGCCAGCAGACGAGGTTCTCCTTTCAAACATTGACCACTTTCGAAGTAATAATGTGTAAAAATCTATTTATGCCGCTTCTCAAAAGGTAGCACAAGTACTTTAAACTCCTACCTCCACCCTGCTCTCAAACAAACAAGATCACCAACATCTGAACTGTGTTTTGGTGTAGGTGGATGTATTTTAACAAAGTGTTTATAAATCTGGCTCTTATAGAAGCACATTAAGGATGATGAAGTGTGAAAGGAAAAACACGTCAAGTGACAAAGATTAATGGTTCCCTCTGATCTCCAATATCTCATGAACCAGATAAAGTTTGGGATTCGTTCTCAGACTTGTCAGAGATTAACGATATGATCTGAATTAACGAGGATCCAAACGGTCTGAAAAATTCCCACAATAATAATAAAACATAAAGATGCATGCTGAATTTAAAAGCCATTAAGTTCTCGGTGCAATGGCTTGGGGTTTATTGATAAAAATAACATTAGCATTCACCCAGGGTTTGAGATATGTGCAAGAGAATGTAACAATTAATATCTCAGCGTATTCAGCCATTTAAAGGAAATATTACAGAGAGTTAACAAAGAAGTGGTTTCCTGCATAGCAATTTCTGCCACTTTATGAGCCACCTTTGAGAGCATTTGCTTGAAGCCTTTTTGTCTTTAAAAAGTGATGAAGCTTCATGTATAATTTCTATTACCCCTTCTGGGTGTCTCTTTTCACATAAATAAAGAAATAATTTAATTTTCCCCTTTTGTAAGCGACTAAACACGGCAATGGGATGCATATCAAGATATTCTTCGGTGCTTTTGGTTATTTAAAAAAAATGCTGGAGTAAATAATTGGTTTTCTCATATCTGTGCTCTGAACATGGCACAGGGTAATTAGGTTTCCTCACAGAAATGGTGCCTGCTGACGCAAACAGGAAGCAGGACCGAGCACGCCAACTGTTTCTATGTTTGTTTCTGTGTGAAGGGGAATGTGACATAATGGGAATGGCTTTATCTGTCATAGAAAGTTACACGAAAAGTCAGGGAAACTGAAACTAAGTTTCATCAGCTGTCTCAAGACCATCTTTAAGTAGGGATGCACGATATTATTGGCATGGTATCGGTATTGGCCAATGTTAGCTTTAAAATTAAATATCGACCATCGGCCATTCCATCAAAATAACTCACCGATATAAAAGGTGCTGTTTAGACAGACAGACAGACAGACAGACAGACAGACAGACAGACAGACAGA
>NC_056499.1:29752560-29757959 GCF_014905685.2 Nematolebias whitei
ACAGACAGACAGACAGACAGACAGACAGACAGACAGACAGACAGACATATAGATAGATAGACAGATAGATAGATAGATAGATTAGATAGATAGATAGATAGATAGATAGATAGATAGATAGATAGATAGATAGATAGATAGATAGATAAAATATACTGCTTTTGTATGACAACTCAATAATCATTAAGCTTGTATAACCATGTATTGGGCTTATGTTTAAAGTTAATTTTAATTTAAGAAACTGTCAAGTATATTAATCCACTACTACTTATGCACTTTTCACTTGTTGATTGTGAACAGGTTGGGTTTAGATTGGTGAAAATGTACAAATTTGCACTGTTCGAGTGTTGTCATTGTGTTAGAGAGATTAAATAACATGAATAAATTTGACATTAAACATAATCCAAGTTGAAGTGTTACATCATTTTCAGCCCCTTTTTGGCATCTACATTTGGTAGCAGGCCAAACTGACAAAGACCATGCAGGATAATGTAGTATTTTAATTCCACAGCAGAGAAAGTTATGTAGTATCTGTAAGTAGGTCTAGGGGAAAAAAAAAAAAATCAACCTTGGTATCGGCCATCGGCCAAATAAGTTATCATATTGGCTTATCGGATATCAGCCAAAAATCCAATATTGTGCATCCCTGTCTTTAAGTATTAAGTCAGAATTATTGTTTGTTTCCTGTGACTATAAGTGTGAAAACAGCTGGTCAGTTTCCTCAACAACCACTACAGGTGGATACAGAGTTAAACCTGAGGCAGAATGGGATGAAAACATTCCCAAAACTCAACAAAGACAACAAAGTTCTTTATTAAAAAAAAAAGTGATTCTTCTTAAAAGGATTGTCACTTACGGTCAATATAGGAGGTGAAGAGCATACGGAAGCGGCTTAGTCTGCTTTTCTCATCAGCCCACATTCGAACGACCCCCACGCCATTATCCAGCATCAAGTCGTTGGCCACAGTGCTACAGAACTTGGCCTTGAGGTTCTCAATGGCACTGCTACCATCGTACACGGCCACAAAGTTCTTCTTGCATTCATTCGAGTGTTCCATCTGGTAGTCTATGAAGCGCAGGTAGATCTGCAGACACATAGGAGATAGGCTAAGTTCAACCGTGCATGGTAGCCGAGTCCTTACCTCTGTTTACGGCCTGATGTTTGGATGAAATTCTAAAAGTGAGTACCGGTACAGTAGTCCCTCGCTACTTCGTGGTTCGACTTTCGCGGTTTTTCAATGATTGTACACTTTAGTATCATCTTTAATATTGTGAGTATACTCATGTGATTAGGATGGTATGGGATAAAAAGTTAACAAAAAAAAAAAAATGCTTCAGTTTTCTTTCAATAAGCCTATACTGTAATGCACGTCAAAAGAACTACACTACCCAGAAGCCAACAGTGCTCCCAGCTGCTGATTTCTGCCAAAATGGAGGGAACGTTTTGATCCGATCCGAATTTGACTAAAAAGTTTGGTCCTTTTTGGGCGGCTGTGGCTGAGTGGTTAGAGCATCGTCCTCCAATGCAAGAACTGGGGGGTTTGATTCCACCAGCAGTCACATGCTGAAGTGTCTCTGGGCAAGACACTGAACCCCACATAGCCTCCGATGTGTGTCCCATCGGTGTATGAATGTGATAAAGCTCTGATTAGTCTCTCTAGAATGTTTTGGTCATTAGCTTTGTATAGATCTAGTAGAGTGCTGTATGAAAGGGGTAAATGAGGCACAGATTGTAATGTAAAGCACTTTGAGTATCTTGATAAGACAGAAAGGTGCTTTATAAGTACAGTCCATTTACCATTTATTTAAAGTGACTTTGGCGCTCAGTGGATGCAGAGAGCTGTACGGAACAGGACCAAAACCGGACCAAGGCTACTTCCAGCCTCAGCGGTTAGTCTGAATTCTGCTCACCGGCGCAGGAAGCCTCTCAAAAAGAATCTTGGCGCTTAACGGCTGCGGAGAGCTGATCAGAACCGGACCAAGGCTGGTGAGTACCCATATAAAATATTGTACAGTACATATACGCATGTTGTTAAAATTATGTAGGTTTAAGAGTTTAGAACATTGCAAGGGTGTAAGAAGGGTTTACAAAGCCTTAAAATATGTATAAATAGTCAAATAAATATAGTGTTCCTACTTTGTGGTTTTTCACTTATCGCGGGGGTGTCTGGAACTAACCCCATGATAATCGAGGGACCATATGCGTTTTTGGCTCCCCCTGTCTATCCTTCTTTTCCCTGCAGATTCTGTGAGCAGTCAGAGCTGGTGAGCACAGCTACTGGCAACCACAGCTGATTACCATCCTTTTTAATGCTGAGTCATTCCACTGTTCTTCGTTGGACCATTAGTTACCAAATGGTGATTAACCTATTGTGCTCTTCATTATTATGGTGAATCCAACGTATCTTGTGCTCCACACAGATCCTTGTGTGTTCCTTGGATTATCTGTCTCCTCCTTACATCTTGTGACTCCTCGCATGCTGAAAGTCTGTCTCTACTGCAAGAAAGAGAAAAACCTGCCTTCATCTCCCGTCCTGCCTGCTCTCCATATACAGCCCCTGTCTGTCCTCACCCCTGGACATGCTCCTCTGAGCACAGAACCAAGTCCTAACAGTTGCCCTGGGATTCTGGAAAAGCAACACACAAAGTAAGAGACTCCTTTTTGTTCAAAGACAAATGAATCATTTGGAAAACTTGTACTCATCCCTCGCTGTCCTCCTCAGATCCTCCTGTCCCTGGCCCCTCTCCACCAGTATAAATAAATCCACTTGCCTTTTACCTCTACCTCCAGTCTGGTCCTTTTCAGTTGTCAGTACTCTTGGTTCTGGTTTAAAATTAGAACTAGCCAAAATTACACTGATAATTCTTCAGCTGAAGAAGAAGAAGGGCGACACAGGGAGATACTTTACTTCATTATCAACGCAATTTGCTTTTCTTCCCGTTTAAAGGGAGTCATTCCTTTCCACTGTCGCCATCATGCTGCTCAGGAAGGGGGAATGTGAACATTCAACACAATCTGTTGGCTTCCTTCGATAAATAATTTTTACTAATTGGCATTTCCTATTGTACTGAATGTGAATGTGTTGTATTAATTGTCATTAACTGTCAATGATCCAAAGTTTTCATTTGCTCTTGTTGCTTTCTGCAACTCAGGTGCAGAATTGCACTTCTGGAACAGGAGCGACGAACTGCAGTGCGTAACAAACTCAAGTATCCATCTCATCATGTTTATATTGATGCCATCTAATAAGATGTTATATGACCGTTAGCATCATATGTCGGTGTAATGTTTCAGTCAACCAGAACATGACAAATCTAAAAAGGCTTTTGAAGAAGGCAAGCCAAATTAACTTCTGTTCTGTAGCTGAAGACATGCTTTAATCTGCATGACTTTGATATTGATATCAATATTTAGATTGATCTGCACACCACCAATTTAATGAGGTAACGGTCAAATGAAATAAAGCACGACTGTTCAGACTGAGGTCGTTTTGGAAGAACAGACGTGTATCTAATTTAGTACCACATATAAAGTGGCCTGCATTAATTTAAAAATAAAAACCTAATATATCACATTCAGACTGTCATAAAAAAAATCTGATATGGGTTACATATGGGCAAACAAATTGGTTTTAAGTCATGTTTTCAGGCAGTGTGAATGGAGTCTAAGCGTCCCAACCTTCTTTTGTTGTTTTGTTCAGTTGAATGGCTGGCTGTATTTTTGGAACCAGAGTCTGCTCACTTGCATTTCATAGCGTAAAGTCCAAAACTACTAAATGCAACTAAACTTGGAAAACGCCTATTTAACTATAAGGTAAGAACTATGTGATTCAAGAGATATAGAAGTGTGTTTTGAATTATTTTACCAAGAGCTCAGTCTCGATTGTTTTTGTGGAGAGGCAGATCTTAAAACTTGTTCTGGGACCATTCTGTTAGGAAGCTGCAATGACTAGCTTCAACTTCCAGTTTGCTGTAAGAAGTCAAGTAATTTAATTAGTCTCTGGGCTAATCATACAAATGTATTACTTGGTTCATATTTTTTTTGCATTAGTAGATTTCTACAGAGCAGTAAAAGATAAAAATGTTCTGCAGTTTGGAGCCAACTTCTGTTTTGTTTAACACAACACCTTTAAAAAGAGCCCCAAAACCTATTTTATCAAAAGAGCTGCATTTCTGTAGTGTGATTATATATATATAAAAAAAATACTTTTATCATCTCAGATTACACTGCAGGTCAGCTTTAAGGATTATTGACCCCTGAGACAGACAACCTCTGGAGGTTAAAGGCATGTTGTACACATTGTTAATGCTGAAATCCATTTTTAGGGTTTGTTTGTTGAAGTGTAATGCAAACAGGAAATGAACAGCCTTTATTTATTAAATATGAGGGTAAGTATGCATGGCTTTCATTTTCACAGTTCATCAGAAGTATGGGTCAGGCTGAATAAATGCAAAGTGATTTAATCAGTTTTATTGATCAGGATGCTGCTGTGTGCTGACAACAGATGCCATCCAGCCCCCCAGGCTCAAATGAAGCTCGGTGTTCCACAGTGAGACAGCAACACTCCTGCCACAGCATTGAGAACATTCAGTGAATTACCCCGAATAACAAAACCAACACCCAGCACTTTAAACGGGGCGCACCTTTCTGATGAAAGAGGGGGAGATTGATCTTCCATGACATTTTGTCTTGATGAGACGATGAAAAATGGCCCTGGCTGGTGACATGTCAATATCAAGGGTGGGAAATGCACCGACAGTCCCAGGTTCTTATTTAATCCAGTTTCCTTTAAGATGATAGCTCTTGTTACATTTTCACTGGCTGTCTGTCAGCCTGACATGGCAATATTACCCCTCTCCTCACTTTCCTGCTGGGTTTCATTTATTTTAAAACACCATTTCACACACGGCTGACTTTAACAAGGCATTATACAGCACTGAGGGAAGGACTGGGAGATAGAGCTGTGACAGATACAACATTTTTTACACCAGAACTACAGAACACTGTAAACAGGAGAGTGTTCAAATGGGACAGAGTCTGGAAAGGAGAGCTGCTTGTCTTTGTGGACATTAGTCTTTGGGTTTCTTCATCTTCAGCTGTCAGAACTTCATTTATTTAGGCTGCGTAAGCAATAACGGCAGGCATTAAAACTTTATTTATTCAAATAAAACGCTAATTTATAAACTAGGAAAGGAAACCTATAGGTGACTGAGACATGGTAAAAGAAGATAAAAATGCTGAAATTTTGATCTATAATTTGTTTAAATCCCAAAAGGAGCTGAGGTAAAAAGAATAGTATGTGTACAATTTTTTTAATCTTAAAGGTGTGTGTCACTGTTTTTTGTTTCTCAAGTTTCTGGATTCTTGAATAATCTCAAACAATTACAGAAATGCTTAT
>NC_056499.1:29758359-29793325 GCF_014905685.2 Nematolebias whitei
TTTTTCAATTATCGTGGGGGTGTGTGGAACGTAACCCCCGTGATAATCGAGGGACTGTACGTGATTTTTTTCATTTCACTCACAACAGTGTTTGCTGTAAGAACGTGTCTTGTCAGGATAAAAGAAACGTTGAATAAAGACCAAAAGCACAGGCAATGATAAAAACATTAACGGTGCTTAAAGCAGCCGACACTCACTGATCCGGGTACAGATGTGTCATCTCAACTCCTGATTACAAAATGTCCTTAAAATGTGTGAAAGAATGCAATCAGCAGAGAGACGGAGAAAGAAAATCTGTGGACGTGGAGAGCAACAACTGATGAAATGTCTGCACATTTAGCTCTCAGACACCTGTTTCCAGGCAGCAGTCCCACAGCTGCTCTTATTCTGCTGCTGAACGTGCTGCTCCGCTCCTTCTGCTCCGTCCAACTAATATCTGGCAAGAAAACGGAGTGCCTCTGCTAAATTCAGATCACCGTCACTGCAGCTTCAAAGCCAACATGTCAAATAACCAAAACACATCAGGTTGAAAAGTGAAGACATGCATCCCAGTTTACATATGAAAAAAATTACTATATATGTACAAATTACTATAATCTGCATGGGCAAATGCTTGCACTGTGTGGCTCAGTTACATAATTTGTGGTTTTGCATTCATTTGTGTTTATTTTGTGGCCAGTGAGCAGTGCAGGAGTTTGGATGACTCATTTAACCACGAGGGAGAAACAGAGCAGCAAAGAATCGAGGCCAGCCCTGCTATGTTTGTAATTTCTATCAGATTTTTAATATCGCCCCATAAATTTCCACCGACATCAGTGGGCTGTCACTCCTGGCCAGAAAACACTCCTCTGGATCTCCAGGGCCATATTTTATTACTAAAATGTCTTCTGTGAACTGCTTTTCCCTCATGATCTCTAACTAAACCATAAAATCAACAAAAAAACCAGTGTAATGTAAAAGTTATACATTGTTACACTGAATACTAAATATCTCATAATCTGCAGGTACGATTTACTTGAAACAGTTGAGCATTTTAAAAAGATAAATTTGAACTTGTGATAGTAATTGTGGTTTTCTCATGCGCTCACAATTACACGCTGACCATTATCTTGAGATACCGAAGCTAGATTTATGTTATCTTAAAGACCTTTACCCCTTCAAGGTTAAAAGATAAACAACTTCTTATTTTAAGACCCAAGCATGAAAAGTTTCTACATTTCTAAGCATGTCCTCTTTTAATTGCATAGTTTTTTAATGCATACATTAGACTTTTTAAAAATTATTTTAATTTAAAGCAGGATAGTGTTGTGATTTGTTTGGGCGTTTCTCCAGACCTCCTCTCATAAAACAGATGAATGCATCTTAGCTTATTAATGATTTAGAAGTGGTGATGCTCTCGTCTTAGATTTGCTGAAACCAGTTTTAAACTCCCAAAATGTAAAGGTTTGAATGATAAGAGGTGGTGATAACAGGCCAAATTAACCCCAGCCCAGATTAAACCTGGATACAGTTTGACCCAGGCCAGAGTGTACTTTGAAGGATAAACTAGACCAAACTGGACCCGGGGGCATAAAATAGCTTAGGCTAGACTAGACTCCTCCAGGCCAGAATATTCCCATCTATATACCCATAATCTGGCCTGAGGGGTATGACTAATCTTAGGCAAATTTATACCCCAGAGTATAAATTGGTCTAGAAATTGGTCTGTAACCTTTATTATCAAAATAACAATTTCTTCCCCTTTGCACACTAAATAAAACATCTATGGAGCCACAAAACCTGCTAAAACTGGGATTATCAACTGGTGGCCCATGGCCCACTTCATGCCTGTTAGAGGGGGCCTTGCCGGTCAGTAAATGTGATATTATAAAACTAAAATATCAAATTATTATTAATATTTATTGATATTTTTATATTTTAGGACAAAAGAAAAGACTGGATTTATGCAAAGAAGAAAACATTTTTTTTAATCAATTTTATAAAAATTCAACACAAGTATGCAGGCTTATGTGCATTTTTTTTTAGTTGTGGAAATAATTCATATAAGTGGGTGATTATGAAGTAATAAAGCATACAGTAAAATAATAAAAAAAAAAAATAGGCCATTGGATATGTAATTGAATTTTAAAATGAAAATAAATACTTCCATTTACTTTGACTTTGTTTTTTCTTTAATTTTTTATTGTTTTCAAGTTGACTCACCATATTTAGCAGCTTACCTGAAAAGTATTCCCCCCCCCAAAATTTGGTGGATTTGAGAAAAAGATCACACGGTAAGACTGGAGGTGAGCCAAAAGAAGTGGCTAACAAACTACTAGCATGATATAGTCAACAAATTTTACTCCTTGTGTTAGTATCATCATTCACATATTGGCAAAAGAAATGAATGGAAAACTGCTAAAACTCGCCTTTTCTTGTTGTTGGTACAACGACTGGTAAACTTCAGTTTTATTTTAGTTTGGTCACAACTTGGAGCTGCAGCAGAGGAACCAAAGGGCCACATGTGGCTCCAGAGCCGCAGGTTGCAGACCCCTGTCCTAGGCCATACCCAGGGTATAATCTAGTCTAGGCCCCTAACCCCACGTATAGGCCTGACTGGGGGTACTATGAACTGTTACAGTGGGTCTAAATACTTTAAAGCAGGGTTATAATACGTATTTGTCCATTTATTTATTCAGTGAAGTTGTTAGCAGTATGTGAGAATGTTCTGTGTACTGCAGATATGTAACATTTACTCTGTGCACTAATTTTACAGGAAAATAAACACACATCTGCTTTTGATCATTACAAACTGAAACGTGCTGATACTTTAAAGTGTGTTTTCATAGTTATGCACACTGCTCATCGGTTTGCTTAATTACAATTTGCTACAAACCATGCGAGTGTTATGTTCCTCCTGAAACAGGTGATGAGATCTTTTCGCCAGCGTAAAATGGGAGAACTCAAAACTGAAATGCACACTGGTCACATTTCCTGATTTAGTCCGAGCCCCTAAAATATGGTAAATTTTGAGAACATCATTAAGGTTTAGTGTTTGAGTGCTTCTGAAGAATGGCAGCACAGATGCATTAAACAGAATTATTGGACACAAGAGGACTTTAAAGTTCACTTCACAACCATTTAAGCATTTTGAGCTTTCCCTCAATATTTAGAGTTTCTGTTTACAAGATAAATCTCCATGGTGAAATTCAAAATTATTTATTGGATTTTATTTTTTCCTGACCACTTTTATCCATTTTTGAACTCATATTAAATGATGTGATCTCATATTGTGTGACTTTCTGTTGCTAAGTGGTCTATCTCATAAGTCCATGCTGGGTTTGGACATTTTGGGACAAATGGAAACCACTAAAGACCAAAATAAATACTTTTCTCTAGTTTGTGGACGTTAATGCTTCATCAAGAATACTCAATATTTGCACACTGAGCTGTAAATAACATAACAAAAATTAACATTACTTACAATCAAATGAATTCAATGTCAAAGAAAAGCTAGCACTCAGGAGGAACAGTCCAGCTTTGTAGTACTTTGGTACGCAAACAGACTTGGGATATGCTGGTGAAAGAGCCAGTTTGAAAAAAGCTGGCATGTCTAGAACAGGTTTTAAAGTGGTCCGTGTAAGTGGTAGCATCACAAGCATAGTGACAGTCTCATTTTATTTTTTTTAAATTAACCTTTATTTAACCAGGCAAATCCCACTGAGATCACAGATCTCTTTTGCAAGGGAGGCCTGGGCCTGAAGGCAGACTAACATGCATGTTTTTGTTCTGTGGGAGGAAACCAGAGAACCCAGAGAAAACTCACGCAAGCACGAGAAGAACATGCAAATTCCACACAGAAAGAATCCAGGTCCAACCGGGGATTGAACCCAAGACCTTCTTGCTGTGAGGCAACAGTGCTAACCACTGAGCTGTCGTGCTGCCAGTCAGGCAGAAGCTGGATTTCCAACGTTCAGTCAAAAGTGAGTGAAACTCAGCCGACAGCCTTATGCCAGATGATGCATTAGACATCACTGCCAGCACTCAGAGTTTGATAGAGGTCTCGGCCCGGTGGGCATTTTGTGCACCTGCCCAGCACGTGGGGTGTACAGATGTTGCACTAGTTTTGTGTTGGAACAAATAAGTATCTGAGGGTACCTATACACATCATGATGGTTCTGCTCACCCAAGACAGGCCACATTAATGAAGGATAGTTGTTGTGTTGCGTTTCAAACATTCAGAACCCCAGTTTATCTGGACACAGGTCACAAGACTCAACAGCTCCAGTCAATCCACAGCATGTCTCAACGACAACCATTATCCAAACTATGGGTTCACCATCTGATGCGGCTGCTATTAACACCAGAGAGTGTTGTGCTTGGAGATGCTGTGACCAGACGTTATGGACTGATGACTGATGATTATCCTTTCTGAAACAGCAGCCTCGTATAGTCTTTCATCAAGACCACGCCCATCAACACACATGACATAAGTCTATAAATTGCCTGCATCAGATTAAAGTCCTCCCATGGCCAGCCAGGTCCCCCAATCTTTCCCCAATCAAACATGTATGGGATCAGCTCAGAGATCAAGTCTGACCCAGTGCCAATCTGCTGGACCTCAAGGGCGAGTTACAGCAGCTGTGAGCAAACTTACAAAAGAAGGGAGTACTGTGGCTGTACGACTGTTCAGCGCTAAATCCCTGCTTGCATCCTGGCCTGAAGGGGCAGGGACCATGTGCTCGTATGGACAAATCCATTTCATCTGGCTGCTGTGGCTGAGTGGTTAGAGCAGTTGTCCTCAAATGCAAGAGTTGGGGGGTTCGAATCCACCAGTAGTCACATGCCAAAGTGTTCCTGGGCAAAACACTGAACCCCTCGTTGCCTCCAATGTGTGTCCCATTGTTGTATGAATGTGATCTAAAGCTCTGATTAGTCTCTTGAGAATGATTTGTTCAATTAGCTTTGTAGATATCTAGTAGAGTGCTGTATGAATGAGTAAATGAGGACACAGATTGTAGTGTAAAGCGCTTTGAGTATCTTCATAATATAGAAAGGTGCAGTCCATTTACCATTTACCATATTGTAACCCTAGCACAAACGTCACAGCTTCACCACTTTCCGTGCTTAACTTTTTTTGTCAGTAAAATTATATTTCAGACTATTGGAGGAGCCACAGTCAGTAGTAGGAGTGCATAGTGTCTGACTGAACATGACTCATCAAAACAGAAACAAAGATTGGACACTCACTGATCACTATTTTCTTTCTTTTGTGACAGGAGTAAAAAATAAATCATGGGTCAAAGCAGCAAATAAGTGATGTCTGGCATCATCACCAGGGTCTGACTGATACAGTTCTTTGTACTGACCTTGGACTTAGGAGGAGCCCTTATGGTCCAGATACAGTCCAGAGCATCACCAGGCTTCACTCGTTCTTCCTCTTCCACCTGACTGGAGCGAATAATCCCATCCCATCCGCCAACTTCAAACTGACAGTCTGCAGGGAGGCAGAGGGAGATGTGCAGCAGAGGTAAGAAGATAAAACCAGAGGAGGAAGAAAGAAACAAGTAAAAAAAAAAGGAAAAATAATTTGACAGTAGGGTCACAAGGACCAGAGTGAGAGAAGAAAGAAAGAAAAACAGTAGAGACTGCATGGAGATGAAAGACCAGAAGATAGAGGAAAATGGTTCGAGTGAAAAGAGGAGCCTGACAGACCGAGGGACACACGATGGATTTTGTTAAGAAGTGAAAAGGATTTATAGTTCGATTGAAGTGAGCAGAGCAGATTATGACGAGGGACATTGTAAAGAGAGAGGAACAAAGGCAAAAAGACACAGAGAGAAGGGAAAGATAAAAAGAGGTGTGTGCTCTTTCAGGGGCTTAAATGTGCGCTTGTGTGTGCACACACAGCCTTTGACTTCATGCACAATTATGAGCTTGTCAAGGTACATTTGTTCTTTAGGCATTCACGTCACAGTCAGAGAGCGCCTCCGGAAAGCTTCTGAGCACAGTGGGGCTCTTTGAAACGAATCGGACACAAACCAAAAAAATACAGAAGATCATACCTGGGATTGGATTCAGCAGTCCGCCCACGTGCAGATGGAAATCAGGGTCTGAAATGATCAAATTTGGGAGGCGTATTACTCTCAAACCACAGAGCAGAAATAGGTAAGCAAAAAACAAGATAAGATCCCATTAGACTTGGCCAGATAAAGCAGAGAGAGGGTTCTTTATCTGTCGCCTGATGGGAGACACTGATTTCAAGGCACATTGGGTTCAGATTTAAAAGGTTCTTAACTTGAGCTTATCATTGAAACACTAGAGAAGCACAGGATGGACTCTAATGATATTTGGAAAGTAAGGACTTTTAAAGAATCTGAGTGATGACAAGTTTATTATAAAAAAAATATCTTTGTAAAGATCAGTGTCTCTGTGAAAGATTGGACGCTTGTTTTTGTATTTTGGGATAATCAGTTCCAGTTTTTCCACACATCTCCCTCAACACCTTTAATGTGTGCAGAACTCATCCCTCTCTCTGTGCGTCTGAGGGGGATCTGTGATGCGACGTCTCCATTCACCTGCGATAAAGGTGTACTTGATGCGGAAGCCGAGGCCTTCCAGCTCCTCGTCGCTGGTGAACTTGATCCACATGAAACGCCCCGTGGACGTAACGAGGCCTGGATTCTTTCCACCGCAGAAGCGATCGATGAGCGGCGAGAACCCAAACGGCCCATCACGTATTTCGATGTGATCAAAGCGACACTCGAATGATGGCTCGATGTAGTAATTTTTATCAAAAGCCAGCTGAATCCTTTGTCTGGGTAGAGCTTTGGCAAACAAGGGAGGGGAAGGAAACAAAGGAAGAAAATCCATGAAAAGAAAATGACCATTGTTGCTTTTGCAGGGCAAAGATAATCTGGATGGTGTTTTGAAGTCGAACACGAGTTTAAAGTTGAACGTTTCATGCTGCTGTGTCAAACTACGCACTTTTAAAATGAGAAGACTCAAGTGCAGGGTGAACATGTGAGCAAGCCTCTGTTAATAGTTAATAGAATAATAGAAGACTGTTGGAGTCAGTCTCCCCACCATCACAGACATCTACACCTCCAGATGCAGGAAGAAGGCCACCTGCATCATGAAGGACCCCACTCACCCAGCACACACACTTTTTGCCCTGCTTCGCTCAGGAAGGAGGTTGAGGAGCATTAAGTGTAGAACCACTAGACTGAGGAACAGCTTCTACCCTGAGGCTGTTAGACTCATGAATCCCTAACCAGGATAATCACTGTGAAGAAATAAAAATCACTGTAATGCCACTTGATTGTTGATATGTACTGCTAATATCCATGCTGCTGATTTATTTCATGCTGCTGATTTTTTCATGTTGCTGTGTTCATTCGTGCTCATCTGCTCACACAGACTAATGTTCATGCTGCTGTTGTTCGACATATTATTTTGTACTACTAGTGTTTGGTGTACTCTTAGTTTAGCATATTTGTTGGTTCATATCTTAGATCTTATTACTGTTTTTCTTTTTTAATTTATACTTTTGTTGGATGTAACTGGGACCCCGTGTACACAATTTCGTTCCACCACATGTACCACATATGATGTGAATGATAATAAGGAACCTTGACCTTGACGTAATACAAGGAATATTTCAGGTTTTATTAATAAAGTAGTTTGTCACTACGTTGTGGTTCAACTTTCGAGGACTCGCTCTTTTGCGGTTTTTCAAAGCAAGATTGAACAAAAGGGAAAAAAATTGTACAGTACACATGACTGTCAACTTTAATATTACTTGTATGATTGGGACAGTATGGGATACTGTACAGTAAAAAGTTATCAAAAAATAAAATACTTTGGACAGATGCCGCCCTGTTGTAGTTTTTTTTAAATCAATAAGCTGTGATGAGTTCAACAACGTTTTGGTGAAACATGTTTCTGTCTCTCCACAAGCTGCACAATCAAAGACTTTGAACACTTTTTAAATACTGTACTTCCTTGTATACATCATGAGCACCTCTGGAAGAATGCCAAATGCTGTGATCTAATCTAACAGGTGCAGCTTCTTAAAGGCGTTTTGTGCACGCGCTACACGTGCTCATCCTCATACATGTGCAACCCGACATTTCTCTGGTGTCGCCTCTGAATCTAGACCCCTGGACTCACAGCTGGATCTGAAGTTCACCAGTTCATCCGTCAGGAAAATCCACATCTGTGTACCGAATGGGCACCTGATGTCAGGCGAATCATACTTAATAAAGACGGTGGGGGTTAAGATGGGGGGGCTTTGAAAAAGTCAGCCTCAAAGAAGCAATAAGAATAAAGGTAGGGGTCAAAGTGTGTGTGTGTGTGTGTGTGTGTGTGTGTGTGGCTGCACTAAAATGACTAAAATGATTTCTCGTTTGTGTCTTGCTTTTGAATTTGATCCTTTACATTCTGCTTCAGTGAACAGCTTGTATCGCCAGCACTTCCTGCTATGTGCGTGCTCATTATCCAGAGAGTTAGATCTCCATTTTTCTTTTCTGTGCAACACACACACTCACACACACACATACACACGACACAGCTTGATGCAGAAAAAAGCTGACTACATAATCACTCAATCTATTTAGCTGATGAACTTGGGGACATGGCACAATCAATGAACCTCACTAACCACAAATTATGATTACAAAGCTATCTGATTAGCTCCTACAGTAAAATGTGAGCATCTCTCCGTCTCTGTCTGATGCAGAATAAAAGGCTCCACACTGGAGATGATGGGATGTGACTGAGGCCATTCAGGGCTGAATAGTAGCAAATAGCAGGTTCTGTCTGTGGTGCAGGGCTGCACTTGCACACTCCAGAAGGCTGCTCGTGTTAGAGAGGCAGCTTTCCAGTCAACAACAGGTTAGGACGTGGTTTGTCCACAGGTGGAGCACTTGAGCCACGTGCGAAATTCACTCCTCTGCTACAAAGAGGTACCAGCGAGCACACGTCTCATCTGCATTAAAAGCTGTGCTTCAGCATCATGGACAAACAGTTCATCAATTTAGAAAACACATCAGCCAGACCTCATCTCCTATAGCTGCTAATGATGCTTTCCATTATGTTTCCTGTGCAGCGGGCTCCAAATCACTGACGGATGTTTTGTTTCTGGTGGATGCATACAGTTTAGGGATGAGCCTCTAAAGCCCAGTTCTGTAGCACATTTTCCCTCATAACCAAATCTTTTGGCACATTGTGCTAATAGACAAGTTTGCGAGTACAGTCCCACAAAGCCCTGCTCCTGATCGTTAAAGTGCTTTATCTGCCATTAAACAAACTCACAGTGGCTCATTAGGACACTGTCGTGCTGAGTGCCCATCGGCAGAGAGAAAAATAATCAGATCCAGGTGAGGAGATATAAAATAATGTCAGTAAGTTGCAGTAGATGTGTTAAAGTTTTACCTTCCAGGATGTAAACACACTCCTTGTTGGGGGGGTAAGTGTTGGGGTAGTTTGGCGACATGAACACCCCGCCATTGATGTTGCGCACCCACGTGCCGCAGTCGTTCTGGTTGGGTTTCTGACCGCCAGGCTCGCCTAGAGAATCTGAGAGCAGAGAGAACGGCAGGGAGAGTAACAGACGTCTCGTCTTCTGGTAAGATTTAGTGATGACATCATCAAAGAAGCGGAGGCCTCGTCTCACCTTTGGTTCTCTGTGCCAGAGCAAAGCCCTCTTCTATAAGGAAGAAGAATATCCACGCTGTGGAACAGACACATCGCACGTTAGTCTGAGGTGGCACAATCCAGTATCTGTTGGGTCATCAAGAGTAAGATGAAATCAGCCAACAGCCACAGGATAAGCTGCAGTATCGATCAGACCGAGCTCTGATGAATAGCAAGCAAAAAGTAAATCAATACAATTTTTAAAGCCACCTGGGATTGAATTGTTTAAACGGAAAACGGAGTTGTTCTGTAAAAGGATTTATGATTAAAAGGGAGAAGCTTCCTCTGTAATGCCAGTATGCACAGGTTACAATAAGAAACCATCAACCCAATGTTGATGACAGTGGAGGACAATTATTATTATCATGTAATTATCAGGCATGCGGCATCATTTAACCTGTTTATTAACATTTTAAATTCTAAGCAGACATGAGTCCCTTTACCAGTCATAGCACTAATATTTAGCTTTCTTTTTTCCTTTTTTTAAAAGACAAAACCTCTTTGGAGGTCAATTTCTTCTTTGGGCTTTGTGTCAGAGCACTCTATGTTGATCTTCTGCCCCAATGATTAATCTGATACTTATTTGCCCCATAAAATGTCTGACTGCAGGCAAAGAGAATGTTAGAAACTAGTCTGGAAGCCTGATCCAACACATCTGTGAACAACTTTTAAGCAGCTAAAGTCCAAGAAAGAGCAGTAGATCTGGACACATGAGTAGCTGCTCCTAAATAAAAAAATAAATGAAATGCCAAATAACAAAAACTAAATTGTGTCATTAGTTTCTTGTATCAGTTCAATAAGGCTTAATTCTACCCGAAGCGGTCAGACTCATAAATCCCAAACCAGGATCACTGTAAGAAAAAAAACAAAAACGCTGTAATGCCACTTTAATTGGTGATATGTGACTTATCTGTGCTGCTGATTATCCATGCTGCTGATTTCATGCTTCTGATCATCTCATGCCCGTGTATTAATTCATATCTACTCACTACAGACTCATGTTCAGGCTGCTGTTTAATACTGTTTACATTACAGTAGTCTCTCGCTACTTCGTGGTTTGTTTTTCGCGGACTCGCTCTATCACGGTTGTTCAAAATAAGATTGGATATGACACTCAACTGGCTGAGTGATGGATGAGACGCACGATCGGCATGACATTTCTATTTAAAATTATCCATCCATCCATTATCCATACACAATTTAATTCCACCTCATGTAGCACATGTGATGAAACGACAGTAAAGAAACTTGAACTTGAGCTTAACCTTGGTAAAAACAATACAGTAACTTTGGAGGAACAAGAAAACATTAGTGGCAGCAGTAATGGTAGCTGTGGTACCCGAGTACTGGCTGTATTACTGGGCAAACAGCTGCAACAAAGTACATATAAAAATAATAATAATAGTAATAACTTTATTTAACCAGGTTTGTCCCACTGAGATCAAAAGATCTTTTTTACAAGAGACCTGGCCAAGAATGACAGCATACAGAGAGAGGAAAAACACTCAGTTACAACACATAGTCACAATCCACATAGACTTACATTAAAACAAATGACTCAATTAAAACAACTGCACTTCTGCAACTTGAGCATATATATCATGGTATTAAATACATTCAGACATACTAGTGTTCTAAGTTTAAGGTTTGATTGCAAACTGTTCCATGAGGTTGGAGCAGAAAAGCTGAAGGATTTCTTCCCCCTTTCTGTTCTGACACGAGGAACACTAAAATTTAATTGAAATATAAAATAAAACCTGCACGACAGGATTAACGAACTCAAGGCATTAAAACTTAATGGAATTGAAATCAAGTAGTCATTTTAAACTCCTCTAACTTTAACACCAACCTGCAGCCTCTTGGCTTCAGAAACACACAGGGCCCACTAAAGGCATCCAGACAGGACGTGGCTGCAGACAATTCCTGAAATACGGTGCACGGAGAATGTTCTCTGCGCTGACGGTGAGCGTGTTACAGCCTCTGACACTGTCCTGCTCTGATAAGCTGCTGGAGACTCCATCCCCACTGAGTCTGTAATGGGTTGGCCCGCTCACACCAAACCAGAGAGCGGGAGCTCTGCCCACTGGCACCAAGGACGGCTGAGAGATGGCATACAAAGCGTGTGGCCGGGGTCCACTGAGAAAGCCCGCACGGTTGAATTAAGTGACGAGCGCAGCTGCACCAGCGAGCCCTGCACGTTTCAGTGAACTCAAACACACACTTCCTTCAGGCCCTCGGGCTCCAGGATCCTCATTAACTCTATCTCCATTATCTTGCAATGAAAGTGTCGTAGATGGGAGTATGAGCCACCGCGGGCGTGTTTTCAGAGCGGACCACCCTGAACGAGAGAGCCAAATAACAGAACAAATCTCCTCAGTGTTTACATTATTATTTATATTTTGTCAGCAGAGCTCGAGAACACGTTCCAAAGTTCTGGTTGTTGGTCGCAATAAAATTAATAACAGAACAAGCTGTGATCAGAAGAGATGGTTAACATGTGGATCAATTAAAGCCAGAGCTAAAGAGCTGCTGTGGCAGAGGTGTGTAATTATTTGTAGCTATTTTTAACACATTTGATCAAACTTGCCCAAAGTAATCACTGGATCTACAGCGTGATTCAAGATGGCCGCCACAGCCAACTGACATTAAAAGCACTAAAATGACTATAACTCAGTCAGTTTGACAGATATTGAGGCCAGATTTGATGCAGTTGTAGCCGTGAGTCATTCACAACACGAAGCCTGAGATTGTTCTTAACATTGTCCTCAATGTTTCTGTCAATGAAAGCTAGGCTTTTAATAGTGTGAATGTTTATGAAGCACTTTGTGATCCATTTTTCTTCCATACATATTTCAGCATCTTTCTTGTCCTGCGGTTTTCAAGCTACTTCAACAAATCATATATCAAAATGTTCAGCTTGTTCAGGAGAAGGGTGCCATGACTTTTAGTATTGGTTCAACTTTAGCTTTTTGAAATATTTAACCTTTTCTGCCACTGTTTTCCTCATTTGAAATGAAGTGAGCTCATTTTACATCCTTCAAATCTTTAGCTGTGTTTACAACCTTTCACTGCTCCTTTCACATTTTGTTCAGCTTCAGCTTCTTCCAGCTTCTTTGTGCAAAAAAAAAAAAAAAGAAAAAATTCAGCTACTTGATAATTTTAGCTTTTTTCAGCTAATTCCACGTTTGCTGCACTCATTTCAACTTTTTTCAGCCTAATTCAGCAAAAATGTGCTGTCTCCACTTCCTTCTGGTAATTTAAGCTTCTGTCTGCAATTTTTAGCTATTTTTCAGCTGGTGCTAATTTCAGCTTTGTTGTGCTCATTTCTACTACTTTCAGCCTAAATGGGCAAACATGCGTTCTTTCTGCTTTCTCCTGCTAATTTAAGCTTGTCCTACCTTTTCAGCTAGCTTTATAGAAAATTTTAGCTAACTTCAGCTGTTTTCATATAAATTCAAGTTTTTCATGGTAACTTTTGCTACTTTCTGCTAATTAAATTATTTCTGCTATTCTCAACTTGTTATGCTCCTTCATCTTTTTTCTGCTAGTTTCTGTTATTTCAGCTATTATTTAGCAGTTTTTATGCTAATATTAAAATTTTCAGCTAATTCTATATATATTTTTCCACTCATTTTAACTTTTGTGTTCTTTCTGCTTTCTCCTGCTGATTTATGCTTGTTCTACCTTTTTCAGCTACGTTTCAGCATGGTATTTGTTTTAGCTAATTTCAGCTGTTTTTCAGCAAGTTCCTCAGCAATACGCATTCACACAGCACTTTCACAGGAAATGCAATTTCTCTAGTTTAAATAATTTTACAATATATATACATTTTAAAATGAACAACAAAGGCATGTTGCTCTTTGTTTCTTGTGCAGCGTATCTCCTCAGAAACTGTCTCGCTCCACTGAGGAACGCACTGCCTGACCTCTGTTGATTGCTTGATAGATAGATAAATAAATAAACGAGAATAAACACGCTGCGGGTTCAGGCGTGCTATTCTAGGCCTTGTCACTTCATTTCTTCATCACTTCTCACATTGGCTTACACACCACATTTAAAGCAGAGAAAAAGGCCATCTGTCACACGGCTGAGTCTGTGGCCTGAAATCAGCTCAGACTCAGCATCATCTCCTGGAAGATTTAATGAGGAGACTCAGGCAGGGTGACCAGCGTCAGAGAGAATCATGTGCATCTAAAGAATCTATTCATTGCTAACTTCCTTCATAGCGAGGCATTACTTGGCAGTCAAAACAACCTGAGCTCCCAAACTAAAGGGAGAGAGAGAGAATGGAGAGCTTTCAGTGAAGATCTGCTCCGCGTTGATGTGATTGCATCACAATGTTTCTGCAGACGTGTCAGCCGCCTGTTGAAGCACATCTCAGAGGTTTCTGACTGAATTTAGATCTGGAGTCTGGAGAGACTCCTGCTCTGGAGATCTGTTGGAAAATTATCGCCTGGTGCCAAAAAGCCGATCCTGAAGCTCCTGCACGAGTCCGTTCGTTTGTCTTAACGCTGAGCGTCAGCCTGATTCAAGATGGCTGCCACAGCCAAGTGTCCTTAAAAATAATGGCTATAGCTCGGTCATTTTGGATGATGTAAACTTTGACAAGCTGAGGCTGATTCACAGCACGCGATGTGTGCACTCACAAGCTATTAACTATTTAACACTGTCTGTTAGCAAAACATCTCACAAACCACTGGACACATTTGAATGAAACTTGCAGGAAATAATCAACGCATGTTACAACTGATTAACTTCTGGAGCCAACACAAAATAAAGTGACCACGACAGAGAGCACACACATGGTGGTAACTCTGTGGATTTTAAATATGTGCTAAAAGTTACTGTGGTTACAGCTGAGAGTCACTCACAGTACATACATGACGGCATCACTGTGCATGATTAAAAAAAACAAAAAAATAGAAAGATCCTGGAGAAACTTAGATGGGGACTGCTGCGTGGTGGCCATTTTAGAGTTCTGTCAGATGTTTTGAATAAGAAAAACGGCGTGCTTGTTCGCAAATTACGTTGCCATGGTAACTCGAAATGCCAATAGAAGTAATAGCACACATCACGGCACTGAGCTGAACGTTTAGATATAACATTTGTGGGGGTACACGCTGCGGTTCGAGCTGCATTAAAGTTGACGGAAGAGTTAAGATATAAAGTTAAGAAACCCTTATCAGGTGGATAATAACAGGGCAGTCCCCAAAAATGACTAAAACTGCTGAAACTGTCATTTATCAGTTTCTAGGAATGCAAAGTGTTTTATTTTACCACTTGGCATCTTTACATATCCATTGGAAGGTCGGTTGTGATCATAATATGATCAGAAACAAATCAAAGACATGGATTATTGGTAGAAGCAGTCAGTGCAGGAGCCTCCACCTGCAGCAGTCTGGCTGCTCTCAGGATCCATGCTGTTCATGCTTGTGATCCGATCATCTGCAGCCTCAGCACAAATTAAGACTTTTTTCTTTTATTTTTGCTCCAGTCCTTAATTTTTATTTTATTTTTTCTTCTGTGGGGCCACACCTGCTGCAGCTCCACAGCTCTAACCTGACACGGTTCATCAGTTCAGGACGTGTTGAGCATCCAGAGGCGCTTTCCTCCTCAGCAGCTGCAGACTGCTCTGTCCGAGCTCAGTCACTGAAACCTCATCTGCTCCTGATTCTGGCGCTCGAGAGGAGCACGAGACCCTTTTATCGGCAGCTTGTTGGCGATTAGCTGACCTGTGAGTGTTTGGAAACCCGGCTCTGCAGGTGGAGCTAATTCAGCTCTTTGTTGGCTAATTAGCCAATTAGCCAAAAGGGAATATCGCCGTTATTTCCGGTGTTTAATGACGCGGGAACGCACGCGCGCACGGACACAAAAAAAGTGGAACTGTTGTGAATAAACGAGACGCCTCACTTAAAACATAAATGTGTATGTGGAAATAAAAAAAAAAAAAAAAACGCGACAAGTGTCTCCCAGGTGTGGCGCGAGGCCAAAGAAAGAATCTGGAGCGGAGCGCGTGGCGAGGCGCGCGCGCCCACAGCGGCACACCTGGAGCGTTTCCACCGCAACGGAGGAGAAACACGGTCACCCGCCAGGAGCTGGAGGAAGAGGCGAAGTTTCGCAGCGAAAACAAACAAAAAGGCGGATTAAGTTAAAACATTTACCACAAAACAACCCTAATCTGAGCGGATTACCGCAGGTATCGATGTCCCTGATGGTTTCTTTTTCAGTGTTTAACCTCTGCTGTCATCACGAGCACGACTCTGATTGGCTTTAAGATGTTTTTTTCTTCTTCTGGTAAACACTTGTCAGGTATTGATCCATCAGAATCAAATCGGTAACAATAAATCGAACCTCTTTATTAAAAGCTCAAAGCAGATTTTAAATGTTCTTTAACCAACCAGACATGCAGATGACGGAAAACAGACCTGTGTGCGCGTGTGTGTGCGTGTGGCACAACCAGCAGGTGAGTTCTGACTAAAACACGAAGCAAAGACAAATAAATTTCAGACAAATGGTCTATTTCCAACAGACTGAAGCGCGTTAATCTATATAATTTTTATTTTACTTTAATTGCTTGTAGAAACGCGCGTCACTTATAATCTGAACAGGAACAAAAGGACAGAAAAGTCATAATTTAATTCGGAGTAATTTAAAGCCTGTCTCCGCGGTGCGCGTCGCGCGCAGGAGCAGCTCGTGCTTTAACTCACCTCTGTGCATTTCCTTTGTGTGTGCGTGAGTGTGCGTGATTCCAAAGCTCTAAGAATGCCCTCCCATTCTGCCGGCTGCACGCGGATCCACGAGGCTTTTGTCTAAATCCAACTTTTCAGCAGCAGTAAATCCATCGCGCCGCGCGCAGCGACGAGCTCCGACCGTGATCCTGCTACAGATGCGCGCTGCCGAGAGCCTCTGAGCCAGGCATGTTCAGTCCGAGAGCAACCTCCAGCTGCTGAGAGAGGACATGTGCGCGACTGGACCGAGCCAGGAGCTGGTGCGCACGGAGAGGCGGCTGTCCAAAAAGCGCAGGAGGATGGATGATGATGGAGGAGGAGGCGGAGGAGGAGGAGGAGAAGGAGGAGGAGAGGCAGCCTACTCTCAGAAGCACATCTGAACTGAGGAGCTCTGCTGAACGAGGCTCATATAAGTCTTGGGTGTTGCTCACATCAATCAGTAACAGCGTCAAGTTACACAGGAGGAGGACACACTTCCGGATCAGGCTTTAAAACAAACAAACAAACAAACAAACAAACAAACGAGAGAAAGCCTTCAACAGTAAATGGAGTGAAATAACAAAATGCTTCTGCAGTCCGTTTGACATGTTAGGGAGTTATTTTAGGTTGGAATTGGTGTAAAAGTTACAGGAAGTATTGCGCACTAAATTTATTTGAGATCACAGCATTCCTCTTTTTATTAAACGTTGTAATTTGCATAAATTACAATCAGTAAAATATAAAATTAATCCACTATGATGAACTGGAAGAATACTGATCAAAGTAAAAGTCCAGTCCTAATTGAAACCAGACTGTGCCTTTTGGGAATTCATGCTCTTATTTTGACAGGATTTCCGGTTTTGTTCTGCCTTTTCCCTCCAGTTTCCTCCAGCTTGCAGCCTACTATTGACTGCTCTCTCTCTCTCGCGCGCAGCTCAGCATCAGCTGTGATGCTCCTGAAGGCCTCACACAGCCTTCCTTTCTTTTGCAGAGGCAGCAGGCTGGCTCTCGCCAGCTGCTTCCTGAAGCGTGCAGCCGGGGCCCGGGGCCCCTGCACAGGGAAGCTCCTAACAGCTTCCTGGGCTCCTCTGGAAAATTAAAGACCATTTCATTGCACTGATGCTGAACTCATTACACATCTCCTCCTGAGCTGCAACACAAACAGGATGCCCTCGCACCTTCAGGGGAACAGTTTTTGACAAGTGTTGCAGCTCTAGGACGTCGCGTGCAGCAATTTTATTTTAATTAGAAGCTTTCAGGGCAGCGAGACGTACAGAAGACAGGAGGCCAGTCGACTTCAGCAGAAGAAACCTTTATTTTAATCTCAGCCTCAAGTAGACACATTTAGCCCGAACATTAATTTGCAAGTTAAATCCACCAAATGAAATAAATCTCACACACTCCCAGTCAAACATTAATTTAAAACAATGCAAACAACTTGGGACAGACATGAGCTCATCTGAGGAAAAATAAACATCCCGACATGTTTAAAACAGAAACCGCCTTGAATCACATGAAACTGTTTCATTGAGCAGAACAAACAGGTTTCAGACTTTCGGCTGAGCCTTGATGCAGCAGCTTTAGCTATTTACAAAACCTTTTTGGCACTCCCTTGATGAGATTCGTGATACAATCAGCTCAGGAAAAGATGACTTTGAACTCGGCTAATCTGAAGTCCAGCCATCATTTTGGGTGAGATTGGAAGCAGGAAAATGCTCCGCTGCGTCAATACTTTTTAAAAAATTCACCACTGCAGCTGCAAGGCTCGGATCAACAACATCAGTTTTATTCCACCAAAAAAATAAAAGAATGAATCGTACAGATAAGACAGTAACACGTGTTTTTAAACTACAGCTTTCCTTCCAGTGTATAATACTCTGATAATAAATAGCAGAATTTTCATGTTTGACATTTCAGCAGGAGTTCCTGTCATCTCATCACACTGCTCTAAGAAAACTAAAGAATGGCAGCTTGTCAGCTGACCGCTGTCAGGATTCCTCTCCGTGTCTCCAGGTCCTTGTTGTTGTATTCTAACACTGGAATGAATCGATCAGATGAAACAAATACTTCACGTTTCACTCGATAAAAACAAGAAAAACAGTTTAATGGCAGAGGAGGATCAAGTTATTGGCCCTTGAGTCTGAATGGAAAAGTGTGCGGAGAGAAGAGGGTGTTGAATTGGCGAGCGAAGCAGGGAGAGGAGGATGTTCTCCCATCATGCAGTTCTGTTCCTTCACATGGCATCAAAATGGAAGCGGTGGGCTTCCTGCCTCTTCTCTCGGTCGTCTGCTTTCTGAGGAACAAACACAAACACAAACACATTTAGTCAACGGTTTGAAATATCTCCGACTCACTGAGCCCGTATGAAGCCGAGCACAGAACGTCCAGATTGATGTTACGGAGGCTGAAAACCCCATTCCCGCACTGGGAGAACATGGAAACTGCACACAGAAACCTGCGACCTTCTCACTGTGAGGATCCACCGAGCTGCTCCACAACCCTGCCCCAATCAGCAGTTTACACATCTTGAAATCAGTTCATGATTGTGAGAACGCTTATGAAGCAGTCACACTATTGTGATCCATTTTTCTACCGTATGTTTTTTTGGCGTATGTTTTATTTTACTGTTCGCTCACATTTGGTTCTGGTTCAGCTTCTTTAAGCTTCCTTGTGCAAATAAAAAAAACAAGCTGTTTTCAGCTAATTTCAGCTGGTTATGCTCCTTTCAGCTTATTTCTGCAAGTTTAAGCTTTTTCTGCCATTTCAGCTACTATTTAGCTGTTTTTATTGTAATTTCAGCTTTTTCAACTAATGCCACATTTTGGGCACTCGTTTAAACTTTTTTCAACCTAATTCAGCTAAAATGTGCTCTCTCCACTTCCTTCTTGCAATTTCAGCTTCTTCCTGTTATTTAGTTACTTTTCAACAGTTTTTCTTTTTGCTAATTTCAGATTTTTTAAATAATAATTTACTCTTTTTTGGAGGGGGAGAGGGATCATTTCTGCTTCTTTCAGCCTACTGGGTAAACATGTTCTTTCTGCTTTTTTATACTAATTTAAGCTTGTTCTACATTTTCAGCTATCGTTTTAGCATGTTCAAGTCAATTTTTAAGCCAAAATTTCAGATTAATTCAAGTTTTTCATGATAATTTGTGCTACTTTGAGGCTAATTAACGTCTTTATGTTAATTTTAGCTTGTTATGTCCATTCACACTTTTTTCTACTAATTTCTGCTATTTCAGCTGTTTTTATGCAAATTTTGTATTTACTTCCATCATTCATGAACTAATTTCAGCTCTTTCTGCTTCCTTCTGGTAATTTAAGCTTCTTTCTGCATTTTCAGCTACTTTTCAGATTTTTTTTTTCTAATTTCAGCTTTTTTTTAGCTAATTTCCTATAATTTTTGCGTTAATTTCTGCTTATTTAAACCTAACTCAGCAAATATGTGTGCTTTCTGCGTTCTTCTGCTACTGTAGGCTAGTTCTTCATTTCAGCTACATTTCAGCAGATTTGAGCTAATTTCAGCTGTTTTTCAGCAAGTTCTTCTGCAATAAGCATTCACACTGCATTTTAGCAGGAACTGCACAAAATAATACAGAAGTATGCTGGTTTAATCTGGTGTAAGAAATGTTCAGTAAATGCACTTAACCTGTTTTTCCATTGCATGGCTTCAATAATAGTGGAGCCTGTTGCTCTAAAACCAAACTAAATGTTTCACATGTCCAAAATGACCAAAACTACTGAACCATCACTGAGTCAGGCTTTAGGACTGTGAGTTTATAATAAACCATGAGGACAGTTTTACCACGGAGCCTGAAGAATAAAGTGTGTGATAAAAAAAGGGTTTTAGTTTTGTGTTCTTTGGACCACAGATCTGTCACCTCAGCAGTTTTAAATGAGCTCAGGCCCAGAGAAGGCCACGATGCATTTATTTTATTTTAAACTCTAGGCCACATTGTTGAACGCAGAGTTGAGGTGTTCAAAAAGTTTTATTGAACCCATTAAATTATTTTTCCAGGATGGATTTTTGTAAAAACAAAACAAAAAACTAAATAAATAAAATAAAAAGTAAAAAAAAACAACAACAAAAAAAACAAACGCATTCTGAAGCTGAAGAGTTTTCTCTTCCCATTCAGGAGACTTTTAATTAATTATAAAATGTCTGGAGTGTGTGGCGTTCCAAGCTTTATAAAACTGCATGAGAGGCCTGGTGTAGATTAGACTGGAACTACTCGCTCTGAACAATGAAGGCTCGTTAGGTTCTTTGTCTGCCTGGTTCACAGAGATGTTTGGGTCACCTGCATGAAGGTGTGGATTGGAGTGGAGCTGACCTGGAATCAGGCCTAAAGCTGCATTGTATGTTTTTGAAAGTTGCAATCTGAGACCTCCTCCTCTGTTTAAAGGAGTTTTTTCTTGTTTGATGTTAAATTTCTTCCTTCACCTCCCTCTCCAACCATCTCTTCTCTGTCCAAAATATGAACATTTTGGTCCTTTAAAGAGCGTCCCTTATCCTCGAGGTGTAGGTGGACCGTTGTTGTGTCCTGAAGAGCTGCTCTCTGGTGTTGAGCCATGTGTCGGTGGAGAGGTTGTTTAGGTTTAGTTTCTCCAATACAGAGGTCTGAACATTCCTCACTGACCTGCAGACACCACACTGCTCAGTTTAGGTTTGGGTCCTGTTGGGTTTAAAATGTACCAGGATGTTTTGTTTGGAGAAAATCCTTCTGAGTTTTTCAGATACTCCAGCAACATATGGGATGATGATGTTTTTGCGTTTGTGCTTCTCTCTGTTCTGTTCTGTAGAGTTTTTTAGATTTGTTTCCTGATTGGACAAAGGCCCAGTAAGAATATGCACAGGTTTGGAGCACTTCTTGATGATGTGTTTCTGCTCCTCTTCCTTCCCTTCTGTCTTTGTGGGGACAAGTTCAGCCTGGTGGTGTAAAGTTTAATGACAGAACGTTTGCGTTCCAGTGGGTGGTGGGAGTCAAACAGAAGGTGCTGATCTGTGTGAGTAGGTTCCTTGTAAACTTCACGTTGAGGCTTCCATCTTTTCCCATGTTCACCAAACGGTGCAGAAAAGGCAGCCTGTTGTCGTTGGCTCCCACTCTGGTAAACTTGATGTAGTTGTCCATAGAGTTGACGTGTCTGCTCAGCGCTTCTATTACATTCACATGGATTTTGACCCAAGTGTTATAAACATATCTGAACAAGTGGCTCGGAGTTGTTCCCTTGAAAAAGTCCAGGACACTCTGTTCCACTTCCTCCATGTAGAGATTGGCCACAATGGGTGACACCGGAGATCCCATGACACAACCATGCCTCTGTCTGTAAAAGCTGTCACTGAACTTGAAATAAGTTGTGGAAAAGCAGAGGTCCAGCAGAGTACAGATCTGGTTCATGGTGAAATTGGTCCTGTTGCTAAGGTCATTACTTTGTTGAACGTTTCCTGCCAGTTTCTACTGCCTCTGGTGGGTATACTGGTGAAAAGTGAAGAGACATCAAAAGATACAAGAGTTTCTCCTGGCACCATCTGCAAATGTCTAACTTTGTTTGCAAAGTCCATGGAGTTCTCTGTGTGATGTGGTGTGTTTCCCACAAGAGGAGCTAAAACAGCAGCGAGACGTTTTGCAATATTACATGTC
This sequence comes from Nematolebias whitei, assembly GCF_014905685.2. NCBI lineage: Eukaryota > Metazoa > Chordata > Actinopteri > Cyprinodontiformes > Rivulidae > Nematolebias > Nematolebias whitei. The sequence goes on from NC_056499.1 coordinate 29,780,380, forward strand.
ACCAAGTTCATGCTGCTGACGATGGCTCATGTTCTATAAAGATTGGAGTTCCACTTCAGACATTTTATAATTGATAAAGCCTCCCGGACGAGAAGCAAATCTTTCCAATCTTTCTTCTTCCATCCTCAGCTTCAGAATATACTGTAAGTCCAGTTGCTTTTGCGTTTTAACCTTTTTTGGGATTGATCATGCTGTGGATGACTGAGACATATGGATTTATTTTTTAACTGAGTTGCCACACGAAGGCCCAGCAGTCACAATAATTCTGTTCTGGTTTTCAGCCTCGACTCTGGTGCGCCCAGATTTCTCTGAACCTTTAATGAGAAACTCCAAGAAGTAATCTGAAGTATCAGTCAAAGCCTTGGACACAGCTGTCCATTCAGTTTGAAAGAGGACGTCTGTTCAGACTCATGACTGTTTACAGCAACATCTGTTTATTAAAATGTTACAGACGGATTTTCACTTCTTTACTCCTGATCAGCCTCTCTGGGATGCTTGTCCTGCTCATACCAAGTAATACAATTTTTTTTTACATTATTTTTTAAAACAACAATTTGAAAACATCAAAATAAAAGTGTTATGCTGTCTTCACATTATATTTCACTGTGGAGTGTTTGCCATGAAATGGTCAAACTTTGTTGGAGGAATAATTTGTGAAACATCTTCAAGAATCAAGAGAAGTTCAGCTGCCTTCAACTGAACCACTCAATGTGAAAATGATGGATTAAGTCTTTTTGTGAATAGATTGTAAATCGTCTTGAGGAATGATGTAACATTTAACGAACAATGAGCAACAGAAAATAGGGGAGAGTAAACAGGGCTGGAAACTAGATTCACCAAGGAGAGACATTTGGACTGTCTCCACCTGCCTGGAGATTGAAATGGTCAAAAGTCGTTTGACTAAACAATCCATCAAAGGCAACTAAAACAGTGCCGTCTTCCTCTCATCAGCTGACCACAGACACTTGACAGATTAAAGCTGCTGACAGATACAACCAACAGATTGGCTAACTAGTATTTGTTCAACAAGACTGATGCTGCACCTGAAATGTGACTAAAGGTGTTAAAGTTAAGTCAAAACTACTCAGAATCTGTGAGCATCTGTCTGAATGCCAACACTTATTACACTGTGTTATATCTAAACCTCAAGCTGATAGAAATCAGCAGCCGAAAACTTAGATTCAGAGAACCTGCAGTGTCAAATTCTGACAGAGGCTTCTTTTAGCCGTCATAACCAAGCATATTACTCATTATTGACGCACTGATTCATTAATTGATCATTTTTCTCGACAAGATGACAAGCTTCAGGCGAGCCGACTTGCCCTGATGACACGCACGCAGCTGGATATGTCATGGATTCCTGGGGATATTGGAATGTCTATCTTTGCTGTCCACCAAGGATGTTGAAGACACAATATATATTTTGATTTATGATAACAGGTTTCCTGCTTTTTGGAATTGGCTGGTTCTTGGCTTATCAACAAACAAGGAAGTCGTCGGCAGCAAATTTGGCCCTGGTCAGGCTGCCTACCTTATGTGATGGTTTGCTTCGTGCCTCGAGCACCCAGACTCAGTTGCATTGCAAACTGAACGCTGGCAGGATGGATCCGATCGTGGGGAATACTCTCAGGCATGGACCAGTGGTGTGTCCACCTAATTTGGATGTTTGTGCTTCACGAGGACCAGCAAAGACTAAAGGCAGACATGAATTAGTAAAGTTCTGCCTGTTCCCAAAACAAATGTTGTTTACCTGAATTCGGCTCCCCGGCTGGTCTTGACAGGCCCCTTATCTCAATTCACCTGGAGGCCTTGCAAATTTGATGCTCTGCCCCCTCCCCTCCCACAGAGGAAGTCTGCGGATCTATCAGAGGGACCTGGCTGAATAAACATTGTGTCATCATTTCAGAACTCTTGGGTTCTCTCTGGTGCTGTCCTAGGTTGACCTCGGCACAAGAGTGTTTACAGATCTCACCAGAGGGAACTGACTGATTACACAATTCTTATCAGAACTCCTACAGTGCCTCTGGAGTGTCCTTGGACACACTCACCGCTCTTATTGTCTCCCCTCCCCTGCGGAATGTCTGCATCACTATGTGTCTATGTGCGGGGTGTTCTTTCAATATCAGGCTATATCACCTGGGCCAGGGAGTGAGAATTTGATTTTGCCTCCAAATCCTATACATGTGTCACTTTCATTACTTTTTGTCTGTCTAAACAGGTCTCACTTGTAAATGAGTCCTTGAGGCTCAATGTGATTTATCTGTGTAAATAAATGTTGAATGAATTAAGAATCTCACTGATATTGTTGGAATCTGTGTTTCACCTCTACCGTCAGTTCTTTTAGTATTCCACCAGATGGCACCAAGGAGCCGGCTGGCAGGGCTGGTCGCAGCAGGTGTGCTCACACACACCTGCCATCCATCTGCTCTCATCAGGAGAAGCTTAAGAGGAAGCTCCTGCCAATCCTTCAACGCCAGAGTGTCAACCTTTGTGGTAACTCATACCCTCTGAGCTCTCTCTGATTCTTGTTGTTTTATTGACCTCCTTACCTTTGTTTACTTGGTGCTCTCCACCTTAAATCCCAGGTTACTCCTGCCTCCATTCTGGATTCCGTTACAGTTTCCTTCTTGAGAGGAACTCAGTCAGCAGCAAACTTCTGCCATTGCTGGATCATCTTTAAACCTCGGCTGTTTTCTGGACTCCTCGCTCCATCCGAGTTCTGATTGAACCTGCTCCGCCTTCCACCAAGCTCCTTGGCGTCAATCATTAACCATCTACCAACAATCTACTTCCTGGATCTCCACTGTTAATCTCAATAACCAAACTCCAGCCTTCTTTGATCCCACTCACCTCTCCCTGTCAGATTTCCCCTCAACCTCAAGTAAGCAGTTTTCTTCCTTCAATCATTCAAGAACTCAATTCACTACTCACCTCTTCTTTGTTTGTCTCCAGAGACCCGGTTAGCAGTTTGGTCCTTGTTGGCTTCCAGATCCTTACTTTCCCCGAATGACATCATCTCATTACCATTACGGAGATTGAAATAAAACTCTTAAATCTTTATTGGTTTCTCTGAGAGCTTCACTGCATGTGGGTCAAACATTTATCTAAAACCATGACAGATATAATAGGTTTAGTAACCTCTCGGGTTTAGACGTGCTTTAAAAAGTGCAAAAACATGAAAATGTTACAAACAGGAATGAGAAACACAGCTTTTGTGTTCTTGACTTGAGTTCATGTCATGTAAATGTGTGTGTGTTTATCTCCAGCCTCGCCTGGTCAGTGGAACATGCAGGTGGACAAGCTGAGGAACAGAAACTCTGCAGGGACCACCTAAACCCTGTTAGGGAATGTTGGTCAAGGTTTGTGGATGTTTTTAACTACTATGGCTGAGAATGTTAACTGCCCATGAACCATGCGTTTGAGTTGGCAGAGAGAGTGGGATGAGGAGATGATTTGATAATGCACACGCAGCTGGCAGTCCAAGGACACCAGTCTGTCTGTGAGCTGTGAGAGATGTTAAGCTTATAAAAACAAGCCTCACACACTGCCCATGGCAGATTCTCATCACTGGGCACCATGCATTCTGTACATCCGTGTAACCTGCTGTGAAAGTCTGCCCTTGCAAGTAAAACCGGTAAAACTCGTCTCCCATCACTGAGTGTGCCTTAATTTGAGTAAGTAAGACGAATAGAGGATATTTTTATCCAACAACCCCTCAACTCTTCTTCCTCAAAACCCACTGAGCCCACATGTTCTCAGTTTTCCAGCCGTGTTAAACATTCAGCCAACACGTTTTGTGATGTTCTCCATTTCCCTCCCTGATTTGATAGCTGGCTTTGTCTTACAAAAAACAAATCCAGTTCCCCATCCTGAGTGTTCCTGAGTACAGTAGTCTCTCGCCAATTCGCAGTTCATTTTTTGCGGACTCGCTCTATCGCGGATTTTCAAAATAAGATTGGCTGATTGATGGATGAGCCACACAATCGGCATGAAATTTTTATTTAAAATAAATTATTTTAAATTATTTAGCATCTGCTGCACATTTGTGCAGCCCACAGGTGAAGCTTCCTCCTGCATTGTGTCATATCTCTGCTCGGCAGCAGAGAAGTGGGCGTGGCCAAGAGCGCTGGTAGGTGGCAGAGAGCTGAGATCTTGATATTCTGTACTCTTTTAGAGTGTTTAGAGTTTAGAAACATTGTTTAGAATATTGCAAGTGTGGGAAGGGTTTAAAACACCTTTATATATATATATATATATATATATATATATATATATATATATACTAAAATAAACAATTACTTACTAATTGTACTACTATTCTTACTTGGTGGTTTTTCACTTATCGCCGGGCTTCAGGGTACAAATCCCCTGTGATAAACGAGGGACTACTGTACAGTTTAGTTCTAGTTTAACAATTATAAACAGTGTGCAGGTCCCTGTGGCATTCTGCTCAGACCTTCTTTAAAAGATGAAGTTAGATGTGATGTGAAGGATCAAGCCTTTTTCAGTTCTTAGTAGTTTTTTCCAATACGGCAGCAGGCTTTGACACACTGATAAGTTAATTTGCACATCTTTTCAGTCTATTTATTCATGACACATTTGGACTTTGTGTACATTTAATTAAATACTGACAAAATCCACAAAAAAAACTATAAGCTATATTTGAATGGAGCTTTGCCGCAGTAAGTTTTTAGGGTATTAAATCCTGTTTCAAGGATTTCTTTACTGAGCTGCAGCACATGGACAGCTTTTAACGTAACAAAATCTCGACTTACGAGCATCCTCAGTTTGAATGCAGCAAGTCAGAGCGCTGAAATCTCATAGCTTTGACTCAGTTTCATATTGTTGCTCAGAATAACATTTATAAATTTGGTCTCCAGCTTTCACGGTGGATTGGGACAGCGGGGGGTCTTTTCACAGCCAGAGGGAACATTTGAAGCCACCACCAACAACTTCAATGTGAGCATGTGAAAATTGCTTCAAGGATCACTTCAAAATGTGTGATCTTATTGTGCAATTGTGTACCACGCCAAGTTGGAGCTAATTTTACCCACGTTGTGCCACTGGCAGCTTAAAGCATAACATGTTATAAGCTAATTACAGGTTTTATTATTTTTTTAAACAATTTTCAGAAAATTGTAGGGTAATTTTGTAAAAATACACACACAAAACTGTATAAACACCATTTTTGTATTTTTTGAGTCTACTAAAATTGTTGATAAATGTCACAAAATGACAGATTTTGCATTAAGTTTTACTGTAAATTTGGAAGCTTGTACTGAATAAATAGTTTGAGATAAGAACATCTTTAAGGTGAGCAGAAATTAAAAACAAAACACGTCAAAAGGATATTTTTAGGTAGCTGAGCACAAATTCAAAACCAATATTCTGTATCACTTGGACAGATAATTATTTAAGCTCAACAATGACGTTCCAATTGATGGAAAAATGGTTTCAACAAAAATGTTTTTTAATGCATTTTAATAAAAGGAAAACAGTATATATATATATATATATATATATATATATACACATACAGTATAGTTTTTATAAAAACTGATGGGAAACTGCAACGTAGTGAAGATTCAACTTGTCTGCTGGCTTCCATAGCTAGAGAACTTTACTAATTGGCTTTTCTATGTATGTGAACGTTCCTGTAAAGTGCTGAGACAACTTTGTTGTGATATGGCGCTATATGAATAAACTGAATTGAATTGAAATTGATTTGAAAAACACCGAGTACCATAATTTTTGCTGTATAAGTCACAGTTTTTTGCATAAATTAGAATGCTTGCGACTTACAGAGCGAAGCGACATATTTATGTTTTCCCCCCATATTTATAACCCAATTTTTATCTGAGAACTGACAAATTCATTCATTCTGACATGGAAAGTATTGAACACTACCATTTGCAGCCATTAGAGAGCCTTCGACTAATATGGCAAGCCAAGTGTCTCATTAATAGGTAAAACTGGCTATTAATGAGACACTTGGCTTGCCATACCAAGCCACGTTCGTATCGCACCAGAACTCCTGGAGCAAACGTCAACTCAGCTGCATTTCGCCACGACGCCCAGGCGAAATGCAGCTGAGTTGACCATTAAAGTGCATTTATTAAGGAAAAGTTCAACTGAGACACACCTTTACTATAATGTTGAGCAAACAAATAATTGTTTTTAGGTGATTATCTTGTTAAATTTTACAGAAATGCACAGCAAGTCCTCCCTCTGCCCGCTTCTGCGAATCAGCTTTTGAAATTCAGCTGATTTGACCAATATAGTGCATTTATTAAGGAAAAGTTCAATTGAGACACACCTTTGCTATAATTTCGAGCAAACAAAAAGTTGTTTTTAAGTGTTAATCTTGTTAAATTCTTGTTAAAGTCCTCCTGTGCACGCTCCCGTGGACACCATTTGGCAGCCAATTGATTTTTGGCACAACACCGGCCCACATTTCTGGGTTGTCAGCGGTGACATGTAACAAACGTGACGCATCAGTAGTGATGCATAATAGACGTGACTTATACGGTGGTGCGACGTGTATGGCAGCAAGTATGGTAATATATAAACCAGAGAAGCTTTTTGAGATAAATATGCTTTCTCTCTGAGCATCAGCTCATTTCGAATGACGACCAATTTGCAGCATCCAAGAGATGGACAGCGACATGTTAACTCTGTCAGTTTGGGTTTGTAATAAAGCCTTCATGTATCTTCAAAAAAGGCCCATCTCAAATTGATCTATGTCCTTCTGTTAATGTGAAAACTCTTCAGGAGCAGATGGAGAGATGCCCTTAGCTCTAGATGACAACTGCATTTGTTTGCGCTGCTTTAATTGACTATCCAGGGCTTTTCACCAAATCGTCAGCTGGAATATTTATTAAGCATGGTATTGATTTGTGCATTAAAAAAAAAAGATTGTATTGACAAAATGGCAGGTTTGTGTCTGAAAGCATGTCCAGAGCTGCAGGGTGGGTTGTTGTAGACTGACGGGATTCAAATGTCAACTCATTAAGTTTGACTTGTGTGAAAATGAGATCGATGCAAGTCTGCTTTCCGTTTCTGACTTGGATTTGTTCAGATATTTGAATAAACCAGTTAGCATTGCAATGCACAGAGGTTTATGGGATTTTGTCTATAGGAGTCCTTGAGGATTGTTGCAGGGTAGACCACACATCTTTGCCCCCTTCTCTGTGCTCCTGCCCTCCATCTGACTTTGTTATTGGAAGAGCAAATACCAAAGGCAGCAGCTCAAACAGACAGAAATGCTAAATGTCAATCAGCTGGCTCACCCTGACCTTACTGGATGCCCCGTCGTTGGTGAGATGGAGGAAGATGAGATATGAGGGAGGAAGTTAGCACCTGGTGTACATTATTCACCCCCCAGTCTTGATTCCCCGGATGGAGCCGGAGGTCACACAGCATTAGCCTGTCTGTCCTGATGTGTGCCTTTCAGTCATCAAGGCCATTTAAAATCGAACTGCTGCGTTTTAGAAAGGGCGCGAGTCTGAAATGAATGTTTGATCACAGAGCTGCAGCCCTCCACAGACACACAGCACTGGACTTTACGGGAGAAAACGACCGCAATTTGAAAACTTGAAGTTTAAAACAGATTCTGATTTATGACAACAACGATGACATGTCTGTCCGGTGTTGAGGGGTAATGCCTCTCATGTCCAAGGCATCAAACCCCATCAGAGCCTTCAATCAGAATATATGTCAACTACAGAACCTGTGTACAAACCACTTGGTCACAACATATTCAAACACAGACACACTTTCTACTCTTAAAACATTACATTTACAGTCTTTGAGGGTTTTCGATACAAACTGAGTTTTAGTTTGAGCGTCTCCACATAAAAACGTAAAGAAGAGTTATTGTTTTTATTATTATTAGTCTAATGATTCAATTTGTGTTTAATAGTGGTTCCTGTAAACTTAAAACATGAGGCTAAAGTCCAGTGAAACGGGGCTTCCTCATGCACAAAACAAGTGTGTTGAGGTGACAGAGGAAAGACTTGGAGAAGCTTTAATTTGCTAAATTTTGTGAAAGAGACAAAGCACTGACGAGCGTCACAAGAAAAACAGGCTGGGTGTTTATAGAAGACAGCTATGGTGATGATTGCAGCATCCTTTTCATGGTTTAAAGAAAGAAAGGAAAAACTTCACAGTATAATTTTACTGAAGAAAACTAAATGATATCATCAAAACAAGAGGACCTGATGAGAGAAAATCCACCAAAAGATGCAGTTTATTCATACGCCTCAACAGCTTAAAGGCCTGATTAGACTTCACTATAAAAAGACATCAGTTCTGAAAATGCACCATTTAAGGAAAAATACAGCGTGTAAATGATTTAGTTCTTCCCCTGCAAAAAACAAAAAGTAAATAAGGAATATATAAGTTCTGTCCGTGAGGCTGACACTTTGTCTGCTTAGATTAAGTTTAAGTCTTTACTTTTTCATAAATCCTATAGTTAGGGTTGACTTGGGTTTCCCAGAATCAGAATCAGAATCAGTTTATTATCGCCATGTCAATGAACGAGGTTCACAAACTAGGAATTTGCTTTGACATAAGGTGCAAATAGTAATAAAGTAAAATAAAGTAAAAATGAAGTAAAAATGAAGTAAAAATGAGAACATTACATAAGACATAAGACCTGTGTACACCCACAAATAAAGTAAAATTAAAAACATAAACGTGTACACCCATACAATAGAAACAATAAAAAAGCTTAGAAAACAATACAGATGGAGTATTCAATTATAATACAGATGTTATGTGACCAAAGCAGAAATTATGAGGTAGCACTATGAGTGTTCAGGAGTCCAACAACGGAGGGGAAGAAACTGAAACTGAAACTTCCAGAGCTTTCCTTTACTTATGCTGCTGTGGGCTTAGACTGCTGAGGACAAACTGACCACATTCCTCACTCTGCTGCTGTCTTTACTTGCTCTACTCCACCTGCTTTGTATTTGTAATTATTTCTATCTTTACATGTGTTTTTTGTCTTTCCTCCTATAGAAAGTCAGAGAGTCAGAGAGTCAGAGTTTCTTTATTGTCATTCGCACCTCATGTGGTACATGTGGTGGAGCGAAATTATGTACACGGGGTCCCAGTTACATCCAACAATAAAATGTATAAGAAAAACAATAATAACATCTAAGATATGAACTAAGAAAAACATCAACTAAATATACACTAAGCACTCATAACATAAAACATAGAACATCAGCACAAACATGAACATGAGTCTGTGAGCAGATGTGCACGCATGAACACATCAACATTGAAACAGATCAGCAGCAACATGAAACAGATCAGCAGCAACATGATATGGTTTTTCACAGTGATTATTCTAGTTAGAGATTCATGAGTCTAACAGCCTCAGGGTAGAAGCTGTTCCTCAGTCTAGTGGTTCTACACTTAATGCTCCTTAACCTCCTTCCTGAGGGGAGTGGGACAAAAAGTGTGTGTGCTGGGTGAGTGGGGTTCTTCATGATGCAGGTGGCCCTCTTCCTGCATCTGGAGGTGTAGATGTCTGTGATGGTGGGGAGACTGATTCCAACAGATTTCTGTGCAGCCTTCACCACTCTCTGCAAAGCTTTTCTTTCTGCAGCTGTGCAGCCTCCATGCCACACATTGATGCTCGAGCACAGGATGCTCTCCACTGCACACCTGTAGAAGGAGGTGAGGACTGAGCTTCCCAGACCAGCTCGTCTCAGCCATCTGAGGAAGTAGAGTCTCTGATGAGCTTTCTTGATCAGGCTGGTAGTGTTGTTGCTCCAGCTGAGGTTGTCATTCATGTGTACACCCAAGTACTTGTAGCTGGAGACCACTTCCACCGCAGATCCTCTTATGTTCAGGGGGGTGTAGATGTTTTTGTTCCTTCTGAAGTCCAAAAGTACACCTGAAAGTACACCTGGACCTGCCGTTCTGTGTTTGTTCCTCCTTCCTGTTCCTCTCAAACCCAGCTGGTTGAAGCAGATGGCCGCTCGTCCTGAGCTTGGTTCTGCTGGAGGTTTCTTCCTCATGAGGGAGTTTTTCCTTTCCACTGTCGCCTTTGTGCTTGCTCAAGATGGGAGACTGTGATGAAGTGAAGGTTCAACACAATCTGCTGGCTGCCTTAGATAGAGAACTTTTACTAAGTGGCTTTTTTTATGTATGTGGATGCTTCTGTTCAGTGCACTGAGATGACTTCTGTTGTGACTTGGTGCTATAGATAAATAAACTAAATTGAATTGAACATCACTCGTCATTTTTCATGTCAGAAATTTAAACTAAGGTCATCTTACGATGAGAAATGATGGACTTGTAGCTGTTTGTTTTGGTCAAATATAAAAAAGAAATTATGAATGACCTTACATGAAGCAAGATCCAGAGCTCGGGATATGCATTGTGAATAACTTTCGGCTACAACCAAGGCCATCCATAAATAAGTCGCTTGGGCCTATAAGTCAACACAAGGTGCAGAGAGAATAACCTTCACATCAATGTGAAGAAGACAAAGGAGATGATTGTGGACTTCAGAAGGAACAAAAACACCTACACCCCCCTGAACATAAGAGGATCTGCGGTGGAAGTGGTCTCCAGCTACAAGTACTTGGGTGTACACATGAATGACAACCTCAGCTGGAGCAACAACACTACCAGCCTGATCAAGAAAGCTCATCAGAGACTCTACTTCCTCAGATGGCTGAGACGAGCTGGTCTGGGAAGCTCAGTCCTCACCTCCTTCTACAGGTGTGCAGTGGAGAGCATCCTGTGCTCGAGCATCAATGTGTGGCATGGAGGCTGCACAGCTGCAGAAAGAAAAGCTTTGCAGAGAGTGGTGAAGGCTGCACAGAAATCTGTTGGAATCAGTCTCCCCACCATCACAGACATCTACACCTCCAGATGCAGGAAGAGGGCCACCTGCATCATGAAGAACCCCACTCACCCAGCACACACACTTTTTGTCCCACTCCCCTCAGGAAGGAGGTTAAGGAGCATTAAGTGTAGAACCACTAGACTGAGGAACAGCTTCTACCCTGAGGCTGTTAGACTCATGAATCTCTAACTAGAATAATCACTGTGAAAAACCATATCATGTTGCTGCTGATCTGTTTCATGTTGCTGCTGATCTGTTTCAATGTTGATGTGTTCATGCGTGCACATCTGCTCACAGACTCATGTTCATGTTTGTGCTGATGTTCAATGTTTTATGCTATTAGTGCTTAGTGTATATTTAGTTGATGTTTTTCTTAGTTCATATCTTAGATGTTATTACTGTTTTTCTTAGACATTTTATTGTTGGATGTAACTGGGACCCCGTGTACATAATTTCGCTCCACCACATGTACCACATGAGGTGCGAATGACAATAAAGAAACTCTGACTCTGACTCTCTGATAAGTCGCAGGGCATGCAAATTATGCAAAAAAACGTGACTTATAGGCTGAAAAATATGGTAATTAAAAAAACTAACAACCCCCCCCTCCCCCTTTACAAGAATCTGGTCTTTTCATTTGTCTTAAATTGTAAAAATATCAGTGAATGTTAAAAATCATTAGATACTGTTAGCTTTATAATGTCATCCCTAGTGGCCACAAAAGAACCCCTCCAACAAATCTAAAGTGGCCCATGGGCCACCAGTTGATAATCACAGTTGTAGCAGGTTGTTGCGGCTCTGAACACTTTTAATTTAGTGAATGAAGGCGTAAAAATGGCTCTTTTGATGGTAAAGGTTGCCGACCCCTGGTTTAGACAAAGAGATGTGAAGACAGCATGAAAGTGAACTGTACCACACTGAAAGAAAAAAAAGTAAGGGATTAATCTAGAAGTGGTGATCTGAATATCACAATTCTTCTGGAAGATAACCAAGGTTGAAGTGTAGAAACAAACTGTCGGCTGAGACTCAGTTAAATGAAGATATATATACTGCAGAAACAATCTGTTTCGAATAAAAAAGATCACTATTTTAATGTCGAGCACCTGAAGTCAACCTTAGAGCTAGGTTTCACTTGTAGGAGACACAGTTAAATATAAAAAGACTCAAAACAACAAGAGAATATTGCTGCAGTAACGGCCTGTTAAGAACTCATACAGTAGGTTAAACCCCACAGGAACCATGAGCTCAGACTACACAGTCTCTGCCTGCAGAGAATCAAACAGGTATCAAAAATAACCGTTTTATGTAAGAGTTTATCGATTTCTTTGCAATAAAATGTGAGCTCTTGAAAATGGAGCGCTGAAGGTAAAAAGGTTTTGTCAGAAGTTCTTTACAAAACAAGAAATATGACAAATCTGTCACTGTGCAAGTATTTGAATACCTGAATATAAATACTTTCATAAGAAACAAAACAATGAACAATTCTAGTGCATGCATTGTATAAATGAGAATCCCAGTGTTGTGGAAATCTGATCATTTAGTAATCACACGCTGACGCAAATAAAACCTGGATGTAGAGTAAATATTTAATGTGTCACAAAGTTTGTGTTAGTGCACTAAACTGGAAAAAGACAAAACCATTCAATGACGTGTTTTGTGCTTAATTAATGTTGGTTGTCAATCAGTAGCTTCAGTTTGCTTAAAGATGGTGGCCAACTAAACATGTTTAGTTGTAAAAATGTTAAAAACTTCTTGATGCCTAGAAGATCATAAATGCTTAAATCAAATAATGTTTGACAAAAGTATTTGTATGTACTAATCTAATAATCAATGCTTATAGATGTTTCTGAGTGTTTTTAATAAACAATATAATGCAACAATTTTAAAAGGTTTCTGTGTTAAACTGGAATAGTCTGAAGCTACTGTATGCAGTGGTTCTCAAACTGGGGTCCCCGGACCCCCGCGAGCTGGTGCTCAGGGGTTCACAAAAATATAAAATAAAAATAAATAAATAAATATACACACACACATATATATATATATATATATATATATATATATATATATATATATATATAT
>NC_056499.1:29793335-29796569 GCF_014905685.2 Nematolebias whitei
TATATATATATATATATATATATATATATATATATATATATATATATGTATAATTTTTTACAAGCATGTAGATGTTTAACAACCCGTTAAAATGCAGGAAGTCACATCTACTTTATTCAAAATGTTCTGGAGAAGGACCCCCAACCCAGCACCTTCTCCCAGCCTGCATGCTATTTGTGCTCCAGAATTGATCAGTTTGCTAATTCGGCCGTTACTTGGTCTGACTACTGCTGTTCTGATTCTGTGCAGTTTTATGTAAAGAGTTTTCTGTAATAATTTGAAGAAGTGTCAATACATTCATTATTATTGAATATGTAAAGTTTTAAAGTGGTTTTTCATGCTGTTAATTTTCTCAAAACTGTAATTTTGGGAAGTTGAAATTAAAAACGTTGCTAATTAAGTGTGTCTTGAATGAAAAACACCCCATTTAAAAAGGTATAAATATTGTACTAACACTATTAAAAAACAGGTCTCAAGTATTTACGATACACAAATATTTCCATTGCATTAAAGAGACAAATTAAAGAAAATTATTTACTAAACATGAAGGTTATGAGGAGGTCCCTGAACCTTTTTCTTCCCTGTAAAGGGTCCCTGAACCCCAAAAGTTTGAGACCCCCTGCTCTATAGGAGGGAAAACTAAAGAATAAAACCAGAACATTAGGCAGAGGAGTGAACGTTTTGTTTATAGTTTTCAGTCTGTACATATTGTGACCAAATGCTCCTAATTTATAGAAAGCAAGATCTGAACTAATAATCTAATCTCAGTCAAATTTTTCTCTTTATTCCTCTCACCATCTCTGACTGTTCCACGTAACACCCTCCTCCCCTCACACATGTTCGGTCCTGCGTGTCGTTTGCACAAATATGGCACCGTTTTTTTCCTAACTCCGCATCGGTTCAGATAAAGTTGCTGCACGTGTCAACGTTCCTCCCAAAAAGGACAGTCTGAGCTCTTCTGTGTGAGTAACCATGCCCACACGCCGTCATGTGTGTAGACGTTAACACATGCATGCAGGCTGACATTAAGCACACATGCGCTCACAGCAGATGGTTTAGCGAAGATGCCAGCGAGTTCCTGCTACACTCGGTTCAGCAGACACCATTATAGCAGTGTCTGCAGACGAAAAAGGAAACAAGCCTGAACAAAAATAACGTACACCGGCAAGAATGACAGTTAAACAGTCCTGTCCTTGTCTTCTTGGCCACTTCACAATGAGGTGCATGTTTCTGTGACCGAACGGAGCGAGTGTGTTGCTGAAAACAACCAGGCCAGAAGGAGCCGAATCACAAAACACAAGAGAAATCCACAGACTCCCTGGAGGACATATTTAGGCAGTAATGAGCAGCAGATCTACCATGCTGAAAGAACAGAAGAAGGCAATTACAGATGAACGCCCTTCCAGGTTGTGGCCTGTAGAGATGGATAGATAGTGGAGGTGAAGGAGTGTGTGTGTGTGTGTGCTTGGTGGGGAGGTTAGAGGACTGCAGGACAGAGACAGTGAGACCCATCTGCTGCTGGTTGTGACCAATCTGCTCTCACACACACTATAAAGCCGTATATCAACAGGAAGAGGCCAAAATTAATTAAGCCACGCCCCTTTGTGTGTGAGTGCTGACCTTCTCTTTCCAGTGGAGGATGCCGATGATGACGAGGATGAAGACACACACTCCGATCAGCGCGATGGCCGTCAGCAGCACGCTGTTGCTAGGAGTGAGGTACAGCTTAGCGCTCCAGCTATGAACAGAAAAGGAGCAAATCGATAAATAAAAGTTAAAACAGATTAGAAATTTTGATGTTTTATGAACCACTTCTTTATTTGACAAAAATGCCAAAACATAAAAAAGACCGTGACCTCATCGAGTTCAACTAAAGGAAATTCAGTTTTGTTTTCAGCTGAACATGATGGTTTGAACCTGCTCAGAATTTCTAAGAACTTTTAAACATTTCCATTTATTCAAACGTTTTAATTAAAATCTTTAGGGTTATTTTTTTATGCTTAGATAGGATCAAATAAACATGTGACTGTTTTATATATTACATACTGTATATATAAAATAAAAACTGAGCTAAAAGACTTCTTTCTTAACTTGTCCATTTTTTTCAAAGTTGCCAGCCACAATAGTTCCTCTTCATGTATATATAAAAATATTTACAAAAATGTCAGATACTGATGCAACAGCAGTAAATGTACAAGTGATCAATAAAGCACAAGTTGAAAACTTTTAATTCAAAAGAGAAAACATATTCTATGAAGTCCAGCATATTAGACTGGATCCTCCTGACAGTTCAGCACAGAGGTGTAAGTATGATGATATGGGGCTGTACGAGAAAACAAACATGTCGTGGAAAGAAAATGACGTCCATTTTTCCTTCCTCGGTATAATGCAGCACGTTTTTACATGGCTCGGCTATTTCCTGCTTCATTTCCTGCTGCAGACAGTTTATCAGTGAATGAGGGAAAAAGCTTTGTAAAATCTGGATGATAGTATGTGTCAGGAGAATTTAGGTAAAGGTTTATGGATGTTTGTCACTGCTAAGTTAAAGTAATGTCTGTGTCTGGCTTTATGCAACTTCACAGAACAAACACGTGTATTAGTGCATTTGCTGCTGCAAAGATGACGATTCACTTTGACCAATGAGCAGTGTTTCCACATCACCCTACAGCAGGGCTATTCATCTAAACTGATCAGAGGGCCACAGTTACTGAAATCTAAGAGCTCAGGGCCCAGACATCCAGCAGTTATTCTCATTAAGTCAAGTCAAGTCAAGTCAAGTCATATTTATTTATAGAGCACAATTTTGTTTGACTCATGTTTGGGCTGCTGCTGTTATGCCATATTGTTTTACCTTATTAGTGTTTAGCGTATATCTTAGATCTTTAAGTGTACCGTTTGGTGTTTGTTTAGTGCCTATCTTAGTGTATATCTGAGATCCTTATTTACTGTTTCTTTATACTTTATATTTTGCTATTTTTGGGTGTAAGTGGGACCCTGTGTACATAATTTAGTTCCATCTCATGTACCACATGTCATCGAAATGACAATAAAAATGACTTGAACTTGTTTTACCATCTAAAATGTTATGTTGTTTAATTGTTATATGCAGGTTAACACAAGGTCAACAGTTCAATGAAATGTTCAGGATGAGAAGAACTGTTTTGATTTGCTAAAAACAAAACAAACAAACAACAACAACAACAACAACAACAACAACAACAACAACAACAACAA
>NC_056499.1:29796579-29829216 GCF_014905685.2 Nematolebias whitei
AACAACAACAACAACAACAACAACAACAACAACAACAACAACAACAACAACAACAACAACAACAAAAAATACTAAAGCTTGCAATAAGGGTAGAAAATAAAGTACTAAAAAGTTTAAAATAAATATAATATTTACAAGGTCCAAAAGAAATATATTAAACAACAACATGTTAGAATATAATGGTGCAAGTAGGATGAATTTGTATGAATAAGTATTTCACAGGTAGTAATATAGGCTGGAACGCACATGATATATATTGCACATAACTAACACATACAAAATCTAGTTAAACAAATCTAATGATCTAATCTAATAATCTATAATAAACAAATCTAATTGTATTTAAAAATGAACCCATTGGTGGGCTGAACTTAACACACTCGTGGCCTGATTTGGCCCCCGGGCCGCCAGCTGAACAGCCCTACCCTACTGCATCTGTGTGGCTCACTTTGAACCTCAGCTGATTTATGTGCAACGTGTAAAAATAAAGCACAGTAGTTTAGATGTTTTAAAAGAAATGGACAAATAATTTGCCGTTCAACTCTAAACTTCTGCTACAGATAAAACAAGTCACTCAGATTCGTACCTAGATGGAGGAGGAAATATGCGAGTATGTGTTTGTCTGAGCCGAGCAGCCATCTGGAGCTCCTCCTGGGGTTTGATAACAACATGTGAACAACACCATGATAACATGAGCACACACGCTGCGTTGTGATTGTGTTTGCTCACTGGGCATTGTTTTCTTCTGAAGCACCACGGTGACGCAGCGTGTATCACGCTGAAGTAACACCAACTTCAAAATATGATTAAAAGGTATCAGATGAGATGGGTAAAGGCCTGAACTGTGTCCATAGCAACACACATCGATACCATTACTGAGCAAGTCGTAAGAAAACCCAGAAATAAATGTACTTTTGACCTACCTGGTATACATTTCATCTAGTACGAGAATCTAACTCTTAGTTTGTTAGATGAGTGTTTACGTACCTGCGGGGGCTATTGTGAGGGAAAGGAATGACAATAAGCTGCGAGTTGGGAATGATGGCTGTCCACTCCTGCCTCCTGATGTCCTGAAAATAGAGACAAATCTCATGAGGGGCAAGGCTTGACGAATGCAGATTTCTATCTCATACACACACAGACACGCACAGTTTAATAACATATGTTGCGTCTTCTGAGAGTTAGGAATGTTTCTTACAGCTACTGCAGAGTTGCTCTTTTTAGCTGCACATTTAAGACACAGCCAACCTGCTACATAAAAGATAAAGTGACAGCAATGGTGTGTGTATAAGGTAGTCCCTTGATGCTTCCTGATCAACTTACGCAGGATCACTCTTTCGGGGTTTTTAATGTGAGATTGTCCACGACCCATGATTGGCTGATTGATGGAAGGCAACCAAAGAGAGCATTGTGCTGAGGAGTGGACTGGCTATCGGGAGCGCCGAGACACTTCCCGGTGACCTGGCCCGCTCAATGATCGCCAAGAGGACCCCTCCTTTCTCTTTCTGAGACTGTCTGTCAGCAGAACAGAGACACACAAGAGGCGGGCGCACAACCTGTTGTGTGTCTCCGCTTTGCTGTGACAGAAAGCCTCAGAAAGAGAAAGGAGGGGGCAGGGTGGGGTCTGTCTTTCCCCATCGCTGCTGTGGGAGCCGATACCAGAGTGAGCGGCATGGATTGTTTATTTCAAATAATCAAGCACGACCCGAACCGAGGGGAGTGGTGGCGCAGAGGTTAGAGAAGGTGGGCCTGTGATCGGAAAGTCGCTGGTTCAACTTCCGATACCGACCACATCAAAATGTGGGTGGGAAAGGTGAAACATCCACACCTGCCTCCACCATCATTTGCCCCACTCTGGGCCCTTGAGCAAGGCCCCACCATCTGCTCCCCCGGGTGCCCTAGATGGCAGCTCTCTGCTTCACACAGAGGGGTGTGGTAACTCGGTGGTCTGTGGTGTCGTCAAGAACGGCATCCGACGTAAAAACAATTGTCAAGTCTTCGTGCGAGTTAGTTCGCTGTGGCGACCCCTGAAGAAGGAAGCAGCAGAAAGAAAGACAAAAAGAAGCCCGACCCGAACCGAGCCTCAAGTCCCCCTCAATCACAGAGCGAGCCAGCCCACTGGGAAATGTCCTGGTGCTTCTGATGGCCAGTCCGCCCTTGGGCGCTGATTGGCTCAGTAACCGTAGCATCAGTCTGTTTGCTCTCTTTTGCTGTGCTCTTTTAGAGCGTTTAGAGAGTTTAGAACATTGTTAAGAACATTGCAAGAGTGTGGGAAGGGTTAAGAAAGCCTTAAAATATATATAAACACTAAAGTAAATATAAAGTCGCTACTTTGTGGATTTTCACCTAACGTGGGGTTGTCTCAAACGTAACCCCCACGATAAGTGAGGGACTACTGTATAGCTCTGTATATAAGTATGATTAAGTATTTCTATGTCAGTCTGTGTGAATTCAGCCACCAGGCAGAAGTATGTAATGATCTGACTCGTCGTCTCAACAATATAAACTACATTTAAAGCCAAATTTTGAATCAAAACCCATCACTGAGGAGCTTACACTTCATCTGATAACACAGAGGAAGCTGACATGAAAACAGCAGAAGAAAAGAGGGGACTGACCGTACAGCTGCAACATTTTCTGGACAGTGTTTATCTTTAAGGATGTGCTTTCTTTTTAACCTCAACTACTTTTTGTATTTTATGTAACAGTGAGTGAATATACACAGTGACAGTGAAGAAAATGATCACATTGGACGACAAGCATCACTGTCACTTTGCAGTCTCTGGGGACTCAGGACTGATGGCACCGACACAGAACCGTGTGGGCATTGACAGAGCTCCACTGACAGGCCTCTCACTCTGCTGTGGAACTTCATTAAGTCTGATAAGTTTCACTCGGAGACGAGATTTATTCTGAAAACGCAGACAGTCACCACCTGCCACACCTGGCCAAGGCTAAAGGACCTGCAGCTCTGTGTCTGAGCTGGGATCAGAGGGCAGGAGGAGCAACTTGTTCCTTTTTATTTTCCCTTAACTGGACTGGAAACGTGAAATGTTTTACTGTGTACACATGCTCTTACAGCATGTGGTGTGGTTTCTAAGTTCCAAAAACATCTCCCTCCAGATTAACACTTCATGAAAACAGTAAAATAATGTAACTGTGTGCAGGCCTTTAAAAAAAGACAAATGTTAGAACTGAAGAAAGTATCTTGACAGAGGTAGAGGAGTTAAAAAGATAACAAAAAAAAAATCAAAGTTCAAACAGCTTGGAAGAACATGAAAGCATTTCTCTTGATTGAATTGAGACGTGTGTGGGATCTACATGACGAAACTGACCACGAGAGCCTAAACTGACGACAGCTTGACTTTAGTTTTAAGTTTCCTTGTAACTGTTCAGCACTGGGGACGGTAACAACTGCAGTCATCTTCATAGAAAATTGATTTTATGATCAGAAAATCCCACCATCGTCTTCACCACTTTTTGTTGTTCTTTTTGGTCCACATTTTACGACAGATGCTATCTGAAGTGAGCTCAGCACTAGGATTATTTGAAATTAAGAGATTAGAGATTTTAAAGACCTAGCATGTCTTGAAAAAACATGTATTGCTTGCTGCATCTCATAGTTTGAGACTAAAATCATTTTATGATGATAAAAGGAGGGAGTTGATGATCTCATGTGAAATATTAAAAGGTGTCCAACAAAGGTCAGTTAGATCATCTGGATGGTTTCTTTTTTTTGTTGAGATGTTTCGTCCTTCATCCAAAGGACTTCATCAGTCCGAGGAGACACAAACAAACTCAGTCCCACTAGCAACACATTCCCATAGTGGACCAACCAGTTTGATGGTGATAAGATGATTCTTGGAGTCCACCCTCTCCCCAGATGACCTAACTGTTTGATTTTTTTTACCTAGATTATGGAGCATGAACTTTGATGTTTTGAACCACTTTGGCTATGGTTGCCTCAGAGGAGTCGATGGGGGAGAGGGTGGGCCCCAGAAACCATCTTATCACGAGCAAACTGGTTGGCCCACTACGGGAGTGTGCTGCTTGTGGGACTCAGTTTATTTGTGGCTCCTCGGACTGATGAAGTCCTTTGGATGAAGAACGAAATGTATCAACAAACAAACAAAAAAAGAAACCATCCAGATGACCTAACTGAACTTTGTTGTTTTTTTAAACCTGGATTAATGAGCACGAACATTGATGTGTTGATTGATGAGGTGTGTTAATGCTCAGAGCATGTGTTGAGGGTGACTCTTGGCTACCACCAATCTTTAGCTCAATATTTGTAAAACTGACTGAGTTGTAGCCATTTTTGAGCTGGCTAATGCCAACAAGCTATGGTGGCCATTTTGAATTAGGGTGGCTTTAAAAGTCAATCAAATGTAGAAGTACATCCAGTGATTACTTTGAGTTTCATGGTAAATTCTGCCAACTTGCACACACACAGGGACAGCTACATGAAGACCCTTTCGTCCCTGGTGGTGAGCAATAAAGATCATGTCTGGAATTTAAGACCATCGTAATGTTTGTAGCAGGAGGAATTTGAAATATTTCCAGTCAAACGGCTGGCAGAATGTGAAAGTGCCATTGCTTTTTAATTCTGACTCACAATTCCTCATTAATTGAGAGGGACTACATCTCGCAGCTATTTTGAATAAGCATGCAGAGATGGCATTGCTTTTTTACATAACAGGCACATTCTCGCCGCCAGCCATTGTCGCTTAGCTCTTGGAAAGCACTGCCATCCGTGTGGCAACCGATGAGGGAGCGACGTTGGAGGCGAGTCAGCCTCCGCTGCCTGGGAGCAGATCTGATCTGGCTGTTTGGAAGAGGAAAATACTCCCAACTCTTCAGAGAGAAGGAGAGATACTCTGGTTCAAAGCCAGGGAAACTAGCACACCATGAGAGAGAGCTGAGGGAGACAGATGCAGAGATGGAGGGTGAGAGTGACAAGTAGGGGACTGATTAGTGAAGTAAACCACTCTGAGCAGCAAAGGGAATCCCCTGGGTGGAAGATAAGTGAACGGGCGGAGAGACACTCACAGAGAAAGATGAGGAGGAGAGTAATAAAAGACAGGAAGGATCGGACAGAAGACAGAAGATATCCAAGAGGAATTTAAAGAAACTCTCCTTCTGTGACACAGCAGGAATAAACTCTTATTGCAGAGGAGACATTGTAAAGGACGCAGCAGGGGAGACAGCAAGATGACAGGACACAAGCAAGGATAAGGAAAAAAAATTAGAACGATAGCTGAAGAAAAATGATACACAAAAACATCTAAACTTGCCAACAGAGTAACCTTTGTTTTCTTTATTACCGAGCTTTAAGCTTTTTAAAAAGTATTACTAGTTTAATGAAGTCCCTCTCTTTTAAAACCATCAGGGTATAAATAAAAGTCCACTTTGCAGAATGGGTTGCATCTTTAGACATCCATTAAGTCACTTTGTAGAAGAAATGGGCAGAGGGGAAGAAAAATGAGATGTAAATATATAGAATGCAGAGGAGAGACCGTAAAGCAGCCTGTCTGAGTGGTGTGTTTGTGGTGCACTACAACTTCTGAGTCGCGGGGCGAGCCATCTGCAATTCTAATCAGCTGCTTGACGAAGACCTCGGTGCCACGCGGGAGGGGGGAAAAAGGGCTCTGTTGTGCCTAATATTCAGAGTGACAAGTGCACCGGGAGAGAAAACAGAGATGGAGATGAATGCTGAGATTGTGAGAGAGCTGAACTGAAGAGAGATGGAATTTGAGGAAGTAAAGTGGAGAAATGTGGGCGATGAATACGTTTACAAAAACCAATAGACTTTTTTTTAACCATATAACATTAGCTTGTGTGGCAGGAAGCACACAGCGGCTGTATCCTCAGAAACATTCAAAACATTCATACATTATGTCCTCGAAGGTTTGTTAAACAAACATGTGTTTTAGGTCTTACAAAATATTAATGTGGGCATTTCTGCTACGAGTGGGAAATGCTATGAACAATTTCATGCAGCTCTGTTTAACCATTTAGCCATATACAGTTTCTACCTGTTAGCTGCTATCATTCTCAACCCCTCTTTGCATCATAGTCTGAAAAATAAGCCTCTCTAACTTTAACCTTGTCTGTAATGAGACACAGAACCCCCCAACAATGATTATGGTATAAAATTAGAAAGAAAAACAAAATGACTAGAGCAGTAATTTAAACCATGTTTACCTAAAACACACAGATTAGCTCAAATTAGCTAAACATGTCAACTTGACAGCTTTTTCACATTTTCTTTTCAGCTGCTGTAATTAGCATATAATTTTGAACACATTCTTAGACATCTGACACTCGCTATTACATATTTTCTTTTATAAATAAGTACTGAAAATAAAGGGGATCCCAACCGAGCATTTAAAGAAACGGTAAAATTAGGATTTTCCAGCAAGATGTATCCGTTTCTCCTCTTTCATACCAACTTCTAAAATTTCACAACTCTGTTACAGTCAGTTCATAAATAAACCGAAGCAGGAGCACCTAGGTGTGTGTGGCTTTGAACTCCTAAAATTGTTATTTTGTAGCATTAAACTAAACAGTCATGTAAACATGATTGTTTTTCAGTTGAAGCGACTGCCTAAATGAAGCCCATACTGTCCAAAAGTAACCTTGAAACAGTAATACATGTTTCATAACATCCAGAATCGATTACTGCAATGCACTTCTTTTTGGAATCAGTCAGACCTCTATTGCACGATTACAACTGGTCCAAAATGCTGCAGCTCGATTTTTAACTGGTACAGGCAAAAGAGAGCACATTACACCAGTTTTGGCCTCCCTTCACTGGCTCCCAGTTCACTTTCATTTTAAAATCCTTCTGTATGTTTTTAAATCTCTGAAGAGTTCTGCCCCCTCTTATCTTGCTGATCTGCTGCAGCCATATGTCCCACAG
The DNA here is from genome assembly GCF_014905685.2 of Nematolebias whitei. Classification (NCBI taxonomy): domain Eukaryota; kingdom Metazoa; phylum Chordata; class Actinopteri; order Cyprinodontiformes; family Rivulidae; genus Nematolebias; species Nematolebias whitei. Next base: position 29,803,502 of record NC_056499.1, read on the forward strand.
CGCTCTCTGAGATCAGCAGATCAGATGCTTTTATTGGTTCCAGGCACTTGTTTCAAGCTCAGAGGTGACAGGGCTTTCTCTGTTGCAGGTCCAAACCGTGGAATGAGTTACCACTTTATGTCAGGCAGACTCCCTCTCTCAAGGTTTTTATGTCTTGCTTAAAAACACACTCTTATTCCCTGGCTTTTTATACTGTGAGAGTTGATTTTAACTTGTCCATTTCTATACTGTTAGCCATTTAGTTCTTATCTTTATCTATTTGGATCTATGTTTTTATCCTCTGTACTTTGCTTTTTTATTTTTTGCCGTACAGCACTTTGGTTGGCTTTGTTGCTGTTTTAAGTGCTTTATAAATAAAGCGGTATGGTGTGGTAAGTTTTTGATTCTTGGTATCATGTCCTGCTATGTTTCTTCTGTCATGCAGTTTCTTTCTTACATAAACATTAAGTGACCGAGACAAATCAGTCATATAGTGTTAAAACTGAACAGTTTTCAGAATTATCTAATTCAGCATTAAACTTTGTTTTTCATTTAACTTTAAAACAGATGGTTTGGGAGTTTCGTTTTTTAACTTTGTTGAAGTTCCCTTATTCTTTTTCTCAGTCTGCTGCAACACACTCCCTAACACTAACACTAACACTAACACTAACACTAACACCTTTGTCAATTAAACTTTCTCCAATTGTTCTACTCTAGAGCTGGACTGATTTGTGAAGAAGCACGATGACGATTCTTGAAAACGAAGCCCGCTATCTTCAAACGCGTCTCCTCACCGTGTTTCCAGGCTCCCTGGGAATTCCAACAAACAGGTGATCCAGGAAGTTAGCGCTGCGTCCGAGACCCAGCACCGTGTAGGGCAGCTGCAGGGAGAAATGAGCGGACTGGCTCAACTGACCAGCTGCAGGGAGAGAGACAGGACAGACGGTTGAATGATTAAAACAGGAGGTCATTTTTCAATGAAATAATAAATCTGCATTCAACAATTTCCCAACAGTCGAATGGATTGTTCTCAACTGTGTCAAGAAAATCGACCAAAAACAGAAAATTCATACAGACATTTGTTTTCAGCACAATCGCCGAGTCACTTCCAGATGAATGGAAGTTGGCATCTCTGTTGTCATGACCATCACAAGTCCACCTTTTAATTTGATCAGTACTTTGACATCTTCTCAAACACTTGGAAAACAAATTCAGGCCCATTTTTTGTTTATTAAATCATTGGCAAATGTTAAGTGTGCAGGCAGACTGTTAAATGAGGGGATACTAGATCTATTTAGTTGTTGCAGATAATGCATCTGGAGTGGTACTGAATCATTATGATGCATTTGAAGTTGGTTTAAATGTGAATTTTATGATAACAAAACAAATTAGAATTTAGTTTCATAACATAATTTCAACAAAAAGCTGCCAAATCTTGATTTTGCCTAAGGTTTCTCTGAAAAAAAAGACAATACTACTAAATTTCAGGGTTCTGGGAATTTTCTCTTTAGTAGAATGTACGAGGCGATTTAAAAATATAACTTTAAATTGTTAAACACACCTTTCCTCATCGGACTGTCGCGGCTGGTGAGAGCACTCTCACGGGGCAGAAAGGAAGCGGCGCTCAGCTGTATAAACTCTGATGTTAATGTTACACGTCTGTGGGTTGTGTCTGTGTTTTTTCAGGCACTTAAGTCTAATTGTTATGAAATAAACATGAAGATTTGGTTCTCATGGCTCTGATTTACTGCTTTCCTGCTAATTTTGGTGCATTGTTAATTTTACCTAACTGCGGCTCACAGTGCAACATTAGGTTTATGGGTGGTGATAAATATCTATAATAAAATTAGAAGGTTTACAAGTTATTCAAGAGACAGAAAATAACAGGACATTACACTGACAGACAGGTGGATGCAAGAATCTTCATAAACTGCTTAGTGTATATTTAGTTGATGCTTTTCTTAGTTAATATCTTGGATGTTATCATTGTTTTTCTTTTACATTTTATTGTTGGATGTAACTGGGACCCTGTGTACATAATTTCGCTCCACCACATGTACCACATGAGGTGCGAATGACAATTAAGAATCTCTGACTCTGAAACTGGACCAGTCAGAAATACTCAGCCCTGCAGAAAGTACCGGTACCTCATAAAGTTATATGACCCCAGTGGTTCTGGTTCTTGTGGCCTGAGATCTTAATTTATTCATGGGGAAAAAAAAAACAACCACATTCTCATAAATACATGAACTAACTCTGAACATGTCAAAGATGTATGACATACAAATTATGTAACAATTCTTACCTTCTCATAGGTTGTTCCAACTTTTAAATTTTACATTTTAAGCACCAGCTCTGGATTCACATCGGACCCTATTCACTCTTTCACTTGAGTATTTTAAATAAATGACAAATTATTACAGCTAAAAATGAGTTGTCTTCTAAATATAAAAGTGCAACACATCCTCTAATTTGACAACATTTTCCCTACTTTCAGTCAAAAATTTGTATCTCACCAAACTACAAATAAAACCCTAGTTTGCTTTGCTTGCAGGGTAATTTTCCCAAAGGGATCATTTAGGAATCATGTTGTGTTTTGACAAAAGTTATAATTTACCTCATTTAGGACAAGAGTAAAAAGACAAACATTATTAAACAATAAGAAGAGGACGAGAACCAAACACACAAGACTGAGCCAGCGCACCGCCAGTGTGAGACCTTGTGTTCTGACGCAAAGAGGTTTCATAAAAGATACAAATCTGAGTGAAACACCTGAGGCCTCCACAACACCTCACCCAACTTCTCACCTCCTCCCCCTCTCTGTAATATCTCCCTCCTCATGTGCTATTCTCATCCAACCCCTCAGTATTTTCTTTCTTTCTTTTAGCTCCTCTCTATCTCCGTTTTCCCTGGTGCATCGCACTGATTTGGCCTTTTGTTTCTCCTTCTTTTCCTCCCTCGTCATCTCCTCTTACTCCACTTCAGCTGCTGCAGATCGCCCACGCCACCCAACTCTGCCAAATGCAGCCGACATAAATCAACCTCTATGTGGTAAACAAAAAGAGGGAAAAAGCGAGGGAAGGGTAGAAGAGGAGAGCGAAAGCCTCGAGGCAGCCAGTGATCAGAACTAATGTGGATGGACTGCATACTGCAAACCAGGAGAAGCACAAAACGATTTAAACATTTGCTTCTCTTTTCTTCCAATCCATGCCTAGGTCAGGTGGCAATAAGATTTATTCATTTATTGTCACCTGAACTTGGCTCATGTCAATTCACCTCTTTGCTGGTCAGTGTAACTTTGTAAAAGTTGTTTGATGCACACCAAAATCTGCCACTTAGCCTTAAGAACCAGAGGTTCTTACCAGAGGTACAGATTAATCAGAAAGGCATTAATTGTGTAGATGCACAAAGCATTCACCTTTTTTTTGTTGCTAATTTCCAGTTTTTGTGATTCTTTCAAATAATTTTAACTGTTTATGCTCCTTTCAGCCTATTCCTGGCAATTTCATTTTTTTTTTTTTGCCTTTTTGGCTCCCTTTATATTGGATTTATATATATATATATATATATATATATATATATATATATATATATATATATATATATATATATATATATATATATATACTAATTTCAGCTTTTCCCCACTTATTTCAATTTCTTCTTTGCTAATTTCAGATTTTTAAAATCTATTTAGCCTCTTTCTGCCTATTTTAGCTTATTCTACCTTTCTGCTCGATTCAGCTTTGTCTATACATTTGTGCCATTTTCTACTGCTTTTTAGTTTTATTTTCCTGCTTTTAGCAAATGTCAGCTGTTCAAATTCAACTCAAGTTCAAGTTTAAGTTCAATTTTATTTACTGTTATTTGCATCACATCTAGTACATGAGGTGGAACAAAACTGTGTACACAAGTTCCCAGTTACATCCAAAAATAGCAAAAACAAATGTATAAAAAGAAACAGTTAATAAGGATCTACGATATACACTAAGGTATAAGCTAAACAAACACTAAACAATATGCTAAAAGAGCTAAGATATACGCTAAACACTAATAATGTAAAAATAATATGTTATATTAAACAGCAGCCCGAATGAGTCTGTAGTGCAGGGGTCACAAACGCGGTCCCCGCGGGCACCTGGTCACCTGGTCACCTGCAGGGACCTCTTGATTCACCCGCGGGGCATGCTCTAAAAATAGCATTCATCATCAAGGAGCACCACGTTAAAATAGTCATTAATTATATTTTAAAATTTAAGAAATAACATTTGCAAGGACGTTTATTTGAAATGAAAATGATTAATATATATATTTTTAAATAAATAGTTTTATGTATACAATTTTAACAATGTTGTCTGGGGTCAAAGTTCAGAACCATGCGTAGACTACTCCCATCTCTTCAGCGGTGCAGCTACAAGCTAGTTTTACCTCCCAGAGGGGAAAATGGCAGAAAAACATAATAAAACATATGTTCACAGTGATTGGGAGGAAAAAGTCGTTCACAGTGTTGAAAGACAAGTGTGCCTGTGTGTCATTAGTGAGGTGTGGCGACAGCAAAACACAACGTGGAGCGACACTTCATCTGCTAACACGCTAGCTTCAGTGCTAACTAGCTCCCTGGTGGTCACAACAGACTGAAGGCAGCTTTGAGCAGGCAGATGTTTTTCATGAGGCATTTTCAGGTGTGGAGCTCTTGAAAGAAGCAAGGATGAAATATGTGAAAAATCATTTATTTAAAAAGAGTAAAAGATGCAATGATTAGTTAAAATGATTTTATATGCACAGCACTTTGTTGCAGCTGTTGTTGTTTTAAGGGGCTTTATAAATAAAGTATTATTATTATTAGAAATGCTGCAGATTTGAGGATCAATACTAATGTCACATGATTCATTTAAAAATGTTAGTTTGTTTATTATATTACATTACTGATATTTTGTATCTGCAAGAGCTAAGAGTTATTCTGAAATGTTACAAATACAACAGTTAGAGCCAGCAGGGCTTGATTGGAAGATTTTATTCTTAATAGGTTCTTAAAAAAAAACCTACAGATTTGTTAATAGTAAAAGGCATATTTTGAATGAATGTTACAAATGTGTTCATTCCTACAAAACAGTTAATAAAATATTTATAAAATACACTGAATTTCAAATGTTACAGATTGAGTTTAACTTAAAACAGTGTTTTATGTTTAAATATCAGTTAAGTCATCCATTATGTCCCCTTTGTTTAGGACTGGAACCAATCTCAGCTGCTTTTGGGTGAAGGCAGGGGACAGCCAGGACAGGTCTCAAGTCCATCACAGAGACAAAGAACCATCCACACTCCCAGTCACAGCTAGGAACAATTTACAGTTGCACAGAAGAACCAAAAAGGAATTCAAACTGGGGACTCAAGTTCTAGATTGAGAGTTCTAATCACTAATTATCAATAATAATTGATCATATTTATCAAGCTAAATCCTTACTGATAATCATTGTGTGGAGTCTTTAATTATACAGATCAGATCAGATGTGATCAGGCCGTTATGCATTCACATGTATGTAAATGTATTATTATTAATACTATAATTAAAGGTGAGCCGTGCAAATTTGTTTGGATCGAACAAGTAGCCTTTCGTGTCTCTCGGTCCCACTGAAGTAGCTCTCAGTCTTAAAAAGGTTGGTGACCCCTGCTGTAGTGAGTAGATGGCAGTTTTCTGGTCAATCACCAATCACGATCTCTAAAAAGCCTGACCTGCCGATTCCGATTTTGGCCAATAATGATTTTGTTTTCTAAGCGACACTGTCAGTTGTTATAAAGTCACAATGCACCTTCAATTTTCCAATCTTATTTTATTGAAAAACATACCCTTGAACAATATCCTAGAAACAATCCAAACTTGTTTTAACTGGTCACGAGGTAGTGCTCTGAAATATAAATGAAGTTTAGACAATTGTTGTTAAAACAAACAAACAAAAAAATCTGCAAAATAGGTTTCTTATGTAAATAATGTGCAGCACGGTGGTGCAACTGGTAGAGCTGCTGCCTCTCAGCGAGCAGGTCCTTGGTTCAAATCTCGGTCCAGGGGCCTTCTGGGTGGAGTTTGCATGTTCTCTCCGTGCATGCGTGGGTTTTCTCCGGGTACTCTGGTTTCCTCCCACAGACCAAAAACATGCATGTTAGGCTGATTGGTAACTCTAAATTGTCCCTAGGTGTGAGTGAGAGAGTGAATGGTTGTTTGTCTCGTTTGTCTCTATGTGGCCCTGTGATGGACTTGCGACCCGTCCAGGGTGTACCCCGCCCCTCGCACAGTGATTGCTGGACATGGGCACCAGCGACCCCAGTGACCCAAAATGGAATAAACGGGTAAAGATAATGGATGGATGGATGGATGTAAATAATGGCCGATCTCCAATCGGGGCCGATTTATCGGTGCACCCCTAATATAAATGAATACACATTTACAGTTTAGCGATGGAACCTGTTCAACCAGTGTACTGACTTTGATCCACAAAATAAAGCCGCTGCCAGCTGAGTAGGTTTTGTTCTGTGACACGTCTCCAATGAGTCATGCTGAGTCCAACTTGTGTTTTGAGCATTTATTTTAAAACTAACATGAACTTTTGCCATCCATCAAACAGCGCCTGTATTGATTTACATCGTTTGAATGACTAAAAATGGGGGAGTGGTGGCGCAGAGGTTAGAAGATGGACCTGTAATCGGAAAGTCGCAGGTTCAACTCCCGGTACTGTCAACATCAAAATGTGCGTGGAAAAGGTGGAACACCCACACCTGCCTCCACCCTCATTTGCCCCACTCTGGGCCCCTGAGCAAGGCCCTTAACCCCCACCATCTGCTCCCTAAACAGGTCTCTCTTGAAAATGAGTTCTCCTGGCTCAATGAGACTTCCTGTATAAATAAAGGGTAAATGAAAAAAAAAGATGATAAAGGTGTTGATAAAAAAAAAAATGACGCTCAAAAGAAAAGTTTACAAACAATCTGCTAACCCAGCACCTGGTGCCATGACCCAGATCAGCTAACATGTGGCCACACCCCTCATGCAATTACCTAAAGGGTAGGACAAATCTGAATACCTGTGCCACCATAACAGTTAATAACAGACATTTTGGCTCTTACAACCTGGTTTCAACTTCTTCAGCAGCTTTCAGCAAAAAATAAAAATAAAACATCATTCAGAAATAAGCATTCACACTTCATTTCTGTTGGAAATGCAATTTCTCTAGTTAATTACTAGCTTTCAATGTAGGTTATTAAGTTAATAAATCCATTATACAGTAGTCCCTCACTACTCCGTGGTTTGTTTGTTGCGGACTCGCTCTATCGCGGTTTTTCTAAATAAAATTGAACATGACATACAATTGTCTGATTGATGGATGAGCTGCATGATCGGCATAGAATTTTTTATTTAAAATAAATTATTTAATTAAATTAAAAAAATAATAATTATTTAGCACATGCTACACCTGTGTGTAACCCACAGCTGCAGAAGCTTCCTCCTACAGCGTGTCCGATCTCTGCTCTGCAGCGCAGAAGTGGGCGTGGCCGAAGGCACTGGCAGGTGGTAGAGAGCACAGATCATGTCACGTTGTGCTCTTTAAAAGCATTTAGTGCTTAGAAACATTGTTTAGAATATTGCAAGAATATATATATATACTAAAATAAACTACTACTACTTGTACTATTAATCCTACTTTGCGTTTTTTCAATTATCGCATGGCTTCAGGGTACGTATCCCCCGCGATAAATGAGGGACTACTGTACTCTAATAAATCCTTTATACTCATAAATCTTTTATACGCTAATAAATTCTAATCTCTTTTCTGACTAGAAAGTGACCAAAAGCTCAGTAACCAAGGACCTAAAGTTTTTATAAACAACTGCCGGTATTTTATCAGAATTTTTGTTTGTTGGGAGTTGCACATATATTATTGGACGTTTCAGCCACTTCCAGAGGGAGTTTGGTATAATTTTATGGTTGGTGACCTGTTCAGGATAGTGAAAAGCCTGGAGTTCTAGCAAATAATAAAAAATGAAACCTGGGGTGTCTGACATTTATGAGTGTGGGTAGAAGAACTGAAACAGATCAGAAAAGTGAAAAAACTAGACTCAGCTGATGACCTTTAAAGATAAACTAATGCTTCATAAAATACTAGATGAGGGGAAGGAGAGATGAAATCAGAATCCTCATTAGCGTTTCTATGTAATCATGATAGCAGCATCGTTTTAAGGATGGGGTAATTTTTAGGTTTGTCAGTTCATTTTACCATATGATGATCAACACATATTGCATGGATTATCAAGCAAAAACAATTTCTTGCACAACATACAGTTTATAGTAGATATGATTCCCATAAAATATACTGCACATATTCATGATGCCCAGAAGAAAAAAATGCTAATGACTCTGTATCTACACCAGCAGTCTGTGAGTGTTTTTCTCCCCCCAGTGAACTCTCTCTACACCCACTGTATGCATTGGCACAACAAACTTTAGTCATGAAGGACATGACTTTCCCAACCCTCCCAGCTTTACTTTGTATTTTAAGCTAATTAGCCAACTATTAAACAGCTGACTGTTTGTTAATGTGAGTTAAGGAACTAAATTTGGAGTTTATCACAAAGAATATAGGCTTAAATATAATTAATTCTAAAGTTTTACTGCGAGTTTTTGGGCAAAAAGTATTTGCAGATTTAGTTTATGACCATCAATTAAAATGAAAATTAAAACTAATGTTTTCATCCTTAGATGAGCTTCTATATCTAAGAACTGCTTAGGTTCCCCCTGCAATGTGTGACATATCCCTGTGCCATTTTTGTGTGAATGAGTGCCTAATTAATTTATGTGCTCTCTTTAGACAGCTGATTGGATGGAAGGTGTAGGGTTTTCAGTATTTTCCTTCAGGTTCCTGAGGGGAGCTGGTGAGCAGCTACAGCTGGAGGTCGTTTCCCTTATTGGCTCCAGGACTACATAAGGGTTTCAGATGAGCTCCATTCCATGTTGGAGCATTAACCATTAATCAGTGCATGTGTCTCGAGCCTTAGTGTACTCAGTGCTAAAAGTACTTACCTTTTGTTCTCCTCGTGTTTTCAGATTCTGATCTTCCTGGACCACTTACCTGTCAACCTAAGGCCTTCTATGCTGTACTCACCTGTGAAGCTTCTACCTCAGCTGCACCTGTGCCATCCTACTACTTGCCTTATTCTCTGCCCCTGCTACCTGGACCGACCTGTTTGGAAACCTTCTGCCTTCTCCTCCTGCTGCAACGAACCAAATGAACCATAAGGAACCAGGAACCAATGCAATATCTACAACCAAAGATCTTGTCAAGGAACGAACCCATATCCTCCATTCACAGGCTTCCTGGTTCGTGCCTGTAAATATATTCCTTTCACTGTAAATAAATCCTTTTAATTACATTTGAGTGCGATTCTGTTGTTTTCTCAGTCCGTTCCCTCTGTGGTCCCATTCTCGCAACAGAAGGGGCTTAAAGGGATGAAGCTCTGCCTGCTGGATGAGCGAGGGAGGCCAAAGGAGAGACATTGGCCTGATGGTTGCTGGCTTTTCTCTCCAGCCTCGTTCCCACTCCTGTTGGGAGATACCAGTGGTTGCACATTGTCATTGATTTTTGTTGAACTGATTGTTGTTGGGACTGGGAGTTACTAGCCATCATTGTGTTTTTGGTTTTTGGTTGTAGGGTTAGTCCTTGGACCATAGGGCAAGAGGAACGGCCCAATTCTGAAGGTCAACTGCTGGCTGGTTCGGGGCTTCTCCCTCTTTTTGTTTGTTTTAGCCGGGGCTCCCAGTTTGCTGTTTTGTTCAGCTGATTGGTGATTCAAGTATTGTTTAAATACACAACTGTCTGGGCTTCATATGTTGTGCGTTCTGTAATTTATCCCTGGACATCTCAGAACCATAACAAATGTTACCAAAAATCTGTCCAGCGATGGGGTTGCCTGGGGGGCATAGAGCTGTCATTTCTAACTCGAATCCGGAGCCCGGCCCGACCTGGATTAGGGCCGGGCCACAATAATGTGCTTAATGTGCAGGCCAGGTCGGTGTCGAGCTTTAAATTGCATCAGCGGATGCGCACGACTGACGATACAATTATATGGCAACATGGCTTGCCATACAATCACCAGCCACACGCGTCCATTTGACCGCACGCTGACCGGCCTTGAAAGAGGCAAAAAGTTCAGCTAAGCTTCAGATACAATACTTGCCAGCGAACCATCAGCCCAAATGGACTTTCATTTAGTCACTGCACCAAGCAGATGTGCACGGCCGACGACCTAAACAGATGAGATCCCAAAATATCCGACATGTAGAGCATTGTCCATGTCTGAATAATGCAGAATGCAGGCAGAAGCAGGGATTTAATGCACTTTGATGGCCATGAAACGACAAACACCCCCCAGCTCCGATCTTCTGCCCCCTTTACTCAGCCGTACGCGTCCGCCAACCGTTAACTTTATAAGCAGTTGAAGCTTAATTAAAACTGTCAGGGGATTTTTCGGGTTCGGACCTGTAATTACTGTTAATTTGTTGGGTCGGACGAGGTTTTGAAATGATGGCTACGGGCTGGGCCAGGTTGGGTCGGATTTACTGGGCCCGAGTGCAACTCTAGGGACACATCATTCCTTGGTCATGCTTGACATAAATGGGGAGTATTAAACTAGCTTTAGTTTGCATCAAATATTTCACTTCATCCCACAGATTGGACTTTTAAATGAGCCTAGGAGTGAACCTAATGAAGTGGAAAACCTCTGAGGTAAGAACTTTATTTGGTGATTTTCTTGAGCTCTAATGTGACAAATTTTGTATATATACAAATATACATCAAAGAAAAGACAGACATGACATGATCTTTTAAAAACAAATTTATCTGATGCATTCTTTAGTTTCTACAATGTTTGAAAGACCCTGAGAATGTAAAAGCTAAAAACAAAATTATAAAAAGTTAACAATATTGAAAATAATTATTAATGACAAGCATACAGGTGCATCTAAACACACATACTATTGTGAAAATGTTCAATATTTTTGGTCAATCATTTCAGAAAGTGAAACCCATATTATATAGATTACAGATGATGAAAAACAAAATTCAGTGTCTCAGAAAATTAGAATGTGAAGAGGTTCAATATTGTAAACTCCTGGTGTCACACCCTAATCAGCTGATTAACTCCTAGACATGAGCAACAAATGTCTCATTCCTCAAGTCCAGCCACTCCTGAACCAGAGACAACATCAGAAGTGTCTTACCTGCTGAGGAGAAAAAGAACTGGACTGTTGCTCAGTGGTCCAATGTCTTCTTTTCAGATGAAAGTACATTTTCATGTCATTTTGAAATCACGTTCCAGAGTGAAGTTTCCACAGTCAGTGATGGTTTGAGTCCATGTCCTCTGCTGGTGTTGGTCCACTGTGTTTTCTGAAGTTCACAGTCAACGCAGCATCTACCAGGACATTTTAGAGAATTCAAGCTTCCTTCTGCTGATGAACTTTATGGAGATGCTGATTTCATTTTCCAGCAGGACTTGGCTCTTGCCCACACTGACAAAGGAACTAGAAGCTGTCTGTCTCATTCTGAGACATTGAATTGTGTTTTTTCATTTTTTGTAAGCCACAATCAACAAAACTACAAGTAATAAAGACAAAATAGTTCACTCTATGTGTAATGAATCTATATGTAACACAAATGTTTCACTTTCTGAAATTATTTACCAAAAAAAAAATTCGAACTTTTTGATGATATTCTAATTTTTTGAGACGCACCTGTAAAAGATGATGATGCTGGAAAATGGACATTCACTAATGTTCAGAAAAATCATGGCTGCACAGAATAATGAGAATACTGTTGTGAGATTGTAAAATCTAAAACAAAAATAAAATAGACTTATTAGAAGGATATTTTCAGACCTTTAATTTTGGACACGATGATGCATTTACCTAGTATTTAAAGTCAGTTTTGATCGACCATTATTATTATTTTTAAGTGTTTTAGTCCCACTAGTAAAAATGTCTAGTAAAAAAACAAACGCTAAACTTGTAATAAATAGATTATTAATAACACAATATCAATACTCTGAACATAATCATGAGAACGAACTTCAAAGTTGTGAAAAAAGGTGTGAAGATAAAGCAGCTGCAGAACAGCACAGGACTTGTGGGGGATTGAACCTTTAAATAAAGCTTGGTTAGAAGTTTTTGACGGACTGCTTCACCCTGTCAGGTGGCAAAAGGTGGCTAGCTTGCAGTGGGCCACTCAGCAGGGTGGAGTGGATGAGTGTGTGTCTCTGTGTGTGTGTCTCAGGGAGGATCAAGCAGGGTTACGTTGCAGGCAGGGAGCCTGGCTTAGTGTCTGCTTATTGCTGAGCGAGTGTGTGTTTGAGTACACTGGCGAGCAAACATGGCCACTGTCTGAAACACAGCCGTTTCACAACATGGACGGCTGGCAAAGGGATCACTCAGAGAGCAGAGTATCAAAGAATCTACATGTTTTGTGTGATTTTGTTTGTATGCCAGGGAGATTGTTTATTCCTACATCCTCAAAGTGGAGCTAGTGGAGGCCTTGGCAGGAACTTCCACTATGAACACATGATTGACAGGCTTCACCTCTCAGAAGACAATGGAGACTGAAAGCAGCCATAGTTGTGTGTGTGTGTTCAGAACACTGTCAAAATGAACATGTATGTCAGAAGAATGATGAAAATTATATTCAACAAGTCCTTGCAAAGCCATTTTGAGCACTTAAGACCACATACACTTACAATTAAGTACACCGACCTTGACGCAGTACAGCTTTTGCCAAGAGATAAAGAAGCCTTGACAAAACTCAGTTAAATCAAAGGAGATATTCTTTTCTGTTTGTCCTTCTTCGTTAAATCATATAAACAACAACTAGAGGACATTCAGCATCCCATAACCTCTTGGAAATGTTCTTTGATTGGGTTCAATTATAATCTTCTAAACCAAATTATTAATGGTATTATGTTTACCTAAGCTGAGCTTCACGTGTGAGGCTAAATCTCTGCAAAGCTGGAAAGAGAGACAGCAGATGAATCAACAAACTTGGTTAGTAAAATATTTTTAAAGCCACAGTTTAAACTGGATCACAACATAAAACAGCAGCTTGAGTTTTTGTAGTCACAGGAAAAAGTTCACCACCTTTCAAGTCAACGGTTTTACATACGAGGTAAAATTCGTCTGATCTGAACGAAGTTCTAAAATCATTTAAATCAATTGTTACGTGTACAAAAATACAACAAATTACACCATACTATTTAAAACAAAATCCAAAATGGAAAAGTCCACCAATGCTGCTTCCATGGGACGTAAGCAGGAAAGTAGCATCTGATCAAATGCACTTGACTGACTGATCATTAATAAGTGTGAACACTACAAAAATGGTGGTTTTGGTAGTTTTTTGGTATGGAGCATACAGGTGTGTGTTAACACAATGCAAAGAACACAGTGCCAAGGCAGAAAGACTTCAGCAATGACCTTACAGAAGAAACTATTACTGCTTATCAGTACTGGAAAAGTTATAAGGCCTTTTCCAAACAATATGGAGTTATTCTACAGTGAGAAAGAAAATTCACATTTGGAAAACATTCAGGAACGTTTTCCACATTCCCAGGGGTGGACATACAGGCAAACTCATCCCAAGGTCAGACAGACCATCCCAACAGCTTAAGGTCAAACTCCATAAGGCCTCAGTTAGCAGGCTAAATGTTAAAACTCATCACAGCACAATGAGAAAAAAAACCCTGAAGAAGTATGGCTTGCTTGTAAGGGTTGCCAAGAGAAAGTCTCTTTATTCTAAAACCACTATGGCAACATCTTAGATTTACAAAGTTACGGTACATCTGAATGAACACAAGACATCTGGAACAATATCCTCTGGACCGACAAGACTAATGTGGAAATGATTGGCCATAATGCACAGCCCCATTTCTGGAGAAAACCAATCACAGCGCAAACACCTCACTCAAACCAACTGTTAGGCATGGAGGGGGAGGGGTGATGATTTGAGCTTGTTTAGGAGCCGCAAGACCTGCACACCTGTCACTGAGTCGACCATAAACCCCTCAGTATATCAAAATATTCTAGAGTCAAGTGTGAAGCCATTGGTTCAACACTTAAATCCAAGCACAGTTTGGGTCACGCAAAAGAATAACGATCCCATACACAACAGAAAAGCTGAAACAGAATGGCTGAAAAAGAAAAAAAAAATCCTAACAGAGCGTTGGAATGATCCAGTCAAAGAACAGCCCTTAACCCAATTAAAATGCTGTAGTGGAACCTCAAGAGAGCTTTTCAAAAATGAAAGTCTGCAAACCTCATTGAATTGAAGCAAGATCAGAAAGAGGAGTGAGACACAATTCTTCCAAAACAATGTGAGACTGAAGAAGTTGTACAGAAAACGATTAAAGTGAACCCTCGCTATAACGCGGTTCACCTTTCACGGTCTCGCTGCTTCACGGATTTGCATCGTGCATTGTGTTCTGCATTCTGATTGGCTCTCCAGTACAGTAGTTATTTGTAAAAAAACGTTTATACAGTACTTTTATTTGTTAAACAAATGCTTGGGCCTGTAAAAAGGTTTTGTTCTTTGGTTTGAATGTATTATGGAGTATTTCATTGTATGATAATTGTAAAAAACATAAGTTACTACTTCACTGATTTCGCCTATCACGGGTTTTTTTTGGAACGTAACCCCAGTGAAAAACGAGGGTTCACTGTACTTCAAGTTATGGCTAAAGGTGCTTCTATAGGTTACTAAACCACAGGGTGTACTAAGCATTTCACACACATCTATTTCATTTTGGCTTTGTTTGTTTTTAATAAATTATGAGATGGAATACTTTGTATTTTTGTACACTTCAGGTTAGATTTGAATAATGGTAAAGGCCAGGTCATTGTTATTATGTACTCTTACTACTAAGTAAAATCCTAGAATTGAATGAGGGTAGGTTTTGTTTTCCCTATGAAATAATCAGCTATTAGTCACTGGCAGAAAATATCTTCTTCTTGGACTCTACCAGAGGAGAACTGTGACTAGAAGAGCTAGGCCTTCATGTAAGATGTAGTACTGTAACATCCTATTAAATACTAACGTCAAAGACCAAAAGTTATGATGCGATTACACTGATTTACTTTCAATTTTGTAATTCAGTAACGCTCTGAAGGGAAGCGTTTCTCGTCTTTTTATCCGTCAAGTAAAACATTGACTTATGGTGTCATTTTTTTGTCAATAACAACAACCTTAACATAACTGGCAACCCAACATTAAACAGAAAAACCAACAGGGACGGCCCATCTGAACACATAGTCTGAAAAAGTCCTTCAATTTCTCTTCCAAGATTACCCAGAAGGCCCTGCAGCTCCCTCAGCCTCTTACATTCATGTAAAACATGCAATTTCAATAATTCCCAATTAACTTCAACAGTAACTCACACAACTTACTGTATCTGTAAAACTTAATCATAAAACCAATTAGGGCTTATTTAGTTTCTGCCTGGAGAATATTTAAAATATTTTGATTTTATTAATAACAGAAAATATGAGAAATTAGTAAAAATAAGAACTACATTGAAAATATTTTATACATTTTTTTAAATAAAAATTCCAGATATAACATTTCATATGTCCTGAATTCTTAGGCCTTCTCTGAAGGTTTTGAAGGCCTTGAGGGTTCCCCGCTGGACTCTAACACTGCATGTTTAGATTAAAACACAACTTGGCACAGCGTCAGAGAACAAAATGTCTGCATCATGGTTGGTGTGACATCAGTTCCACTAACACTGACTGGTTGAACATTTGTCATTCAGATGATTTACAGTATTAATAAAGCCGCTAATAGTACCAAAATGTTGACATTCTTTTAGTTCACAAGCTGATCTAATACTGGGGG
Source organism: Nematolebias whitei (assembly GCF_014905685.2). Classification (NCBI taxonomy): domain Eukaryota; kingdom Metazoa; phylum Chordata; class Actinopteri; order Cyprinodontiformes; family Rivulidae; genus Nematolebias; species Nematolebias whitei. The sequence continues at coordinate 29,819,395 of NC_056499.1, forward strand.
CTGAAATTAATGCAGCGCACAGCAGATGCACAAAAAACGACTTCAGATGTTGAACCATGAAATCTTGATTGATAATATGTTAATCGTTGTAAGTGCTTTGTAGAGCAAACGCTGGTTTTCACCTTGGCGTTCTGGTTTTTCTCTTAAAAAAAGAATGCCGAATAGGGACAATAAAACAGAGCAAGATCTATCTTCAGGATACTGAAACATTTTACTCATTACCGTACTTGCTGCTTTACACGTTGCACTGCCATATAAGTCGCATTAGTCCAAATATGTCTAATAAAGTGGAAAAAACATAAATATGTCACTTTGCCATATAAGTCACATCTATTATGCATAACCATTGATGAGTCGCATTTGTTACGCGTCACCGCTGACCATTCAGAAAAGTGGGCCGGTGTTGTGCCAAAAATCGATTGGCTGCCAAATGGCGGCTGCGAGAGCGAGCACAGAAAGACTTTAACAAGAATTGAACAAGCTTAACACTTAAAAACAATTATTTGTTTGCTTGAAATTATAGCAAAGGTGTGGATCAGTCAAACTTTTCCTTAATAAATGCACTTTGACGGTCATATCAGCTGCATTTCAAAAGCTGATTCGCGGCTGCTGGAGCACACAGAGGGAGGACACGTTGTGCATTTCTTCCAAATTTACAAAGACAACTACCTAAAAACAGTTATTTGTTTGCTTAACATTATAGTAAAGGTGTGTCTCAGATTAACTTCTCCTTAATAAATGCACTTTAATAGTCACATTTTGCCTGGGTGTCACGGTGAAATGCAGCTGATTTGATGTTTGCTCCAGGAGTTCCGGAGCAAGACGAAGGCGGCTTTGTATGGCAAGCCAAGTGTTTCATTAATAGCCACTTTTACTTATTAATGACATACCTGGCGCACCACATTAGTCGAGGGCCCTCTAGTGGCTGAAAATAGTAGTATTCAATATTTCCCATGTCAGAATGAATGAAATTGTCAGATCTCAGCCAAAAATTGGGCTATACATATGGGGAAAAAACAAATATGTCACTTTTTATGCAAAAAGCTGCAACTTATACAACGGAAATTACTGTACTCAACTTTTACTCCGCATTGGCATCAGAAGCAAAATGGAAAAATAAAAAAACAATTGTGAGAAACATAAAAAAATCAGAGAGAGGACATGGATGCCTCTGAGGGATCCACAATATGTTAACGTGTGTGTATGTGCTTCTATATAATGAGGTTTTGTGACATGTCCTCTTGTTCTGTCTAGATGTTTCACCACCTCTGGCAAATGATGCAGTGAAACAATGTCAATCTGAAACTGTGTCATGTATGTGGCCAAAAGAGAACAAAAAATGTGACCAATTCAAAAAAAAAAAAAAATCTGCAGTATGTAGAAAACACACATTCATTAGGACATTAAGACTAAAATCCTGTCATAATTATGGTAAATTTATAAAGAAGGTGATCTGATCACGTTTTGCTAGCTTGTAATGCAGACACATTCAGTTGCTCAGAAAGCTACCCTCACTCCTGAAGGATTCAAAAATGTAAGAAAAATTCCCCCCAAAACAGAAATTCCTTGTGCCTGTCGCTATAGAAACCATTTGCTCCCCTGATGGCGATAAAAGGAGCAAATTGCAGAAATACAGGGAGGAGCCATGAGGGACATATGAACACACACAGAGCACCTCACCACAAGAGCTCTCTCCAGTTCCCACACAATGATGCCAAGATGTGGAAATTGATTGTGAGGTAAAATATGTGCGTTCCTTTGTGTATCTATGCCTGTGTGTAGCAATTCACGGATGAACTCGGAGGACTTCAGAGTTGTTTGGTCTTGCTTTGCAGAGCCTCTTAAACACAGCGGCAATGGAGCATATAAACACCTGACACCACGCAACCATCAGAATGACACAGAGCACCTGTGCATGTGAGTAAGAACAGCCTTGCAGATAGCTGTCATCACCCTTGATTGTTCTTACTGAAAGTGAATCAGAAATAAGAGATTGGTCTGGCTTGAAACACATTTGAATTTAAATTGCTGTCTCTGTATTGTCATTTGATGATGCACACAATGTCTGGAAAAGATACAAAATATGTTTAAAAAAATTACCAAACAGCCATGCATACTAAAACAAAACTCCTTCTTATGGAAATAATATTGTCATTAGGATCTCTATTCGCCCACATTTTCATTAAACGTCCCATTACAATGATGGTTGTGCTATGTAAAAAATAAATTCATTCAGCACTTGTTCTTGTCAAGAGCGGACACCTTTCTCCTCCTCTCCCTCCCTGCTTTGCTTTGCTCTGTTCTGTCTGTGAAACTGCTTTAGAGCCTCTCTTCTACAAATCTTCAGAACCATAACTCTGCTATGGATTTGGTCAGTTGGTCCCTCAACGCGATTGATAACATTTCTTCGAAGAGAAGACAGGCTTTATGTGATCCGATATATCCTGTTGGCACACACGCAGCTAGATATCTCATTGACTTGGAAGACTTGACGATGTGTCTATCTCAGCTGTCAATCGTGGATGTTAAGAACGCATATATAATTGGATTCTAACTGGATTCCTGCTTTTTGGACTCGGCTGGTTCCTGGTATATAAACAAACAAGGAAGTCGTTGGCAGCAAATTTGGCCCTGGCCAGGCTGCCTGCCTTATGTGATGGCTTGGTTCGGGCCTCAAACACCAAGACTTTAGGCAGGATGGATCAGATCTCGGGAATACTCTCAGGCACAGTCCAGTGGTGTAGCCATTTAATTTGGACGTTTTGGAACTGAGAGGACCGACACAGACTCAAGGTAGACAAAAATCAGTAAAGTTTTGCCTGTCCCCAAAACAATCGTGTTTATCTGAATTCGGCTCCCTGACAGGCCACCTTATATTAATTTGCCTGGAAGCTCATTAAACCTTGATGCTCTCAGGGTGGGAGTTGGACTCCGCCAGGGCTGCCCGTTGTCACAGATTCTGTTCATAACTTTTATGGACATAATTTCTCGGTGCAGTCAGTGGGTGGGGAGTTTTTGGTTCGGTGGCCTCAGGATTCCATCTTTGCTCTTTGCAGATGATGTGGTCCTGTTGGTGTCATCGTGCCACAATCTTCAGCTCTCCCTGGAGCGATTCGCAACAGAGTGTGAAGCAGCTGGGATGAGATTCAGCACCTCCAAATCTGAGGCCATGGTCCTCAACCGGAAATGGGTGGATTGCTCTCTCCAGATCGAGGGTGAGGTTCTGCCTCAAGTGGAGAAGTTTAAGTATCTCGGGGTTTTGTTCATGAGTGAGGGAAGAATGGAGCGTGAGATTGACAGACGGATTGGTGCAGTGCCTGCAGTATTGCGGGCTCTGTACCGGTCCGTTGTGGTGAAGAGAGAGCAGAGCTGTAAGGCAAAACTCTATGTTTACTGGTCGGTCTACGTTCCTACCCTCACCTATGGTCACGAGCTCTGGATAGTGACCAAAAGAATGAGACTGCGGGTACAGGCGGTTGAAATGTTTCCTCCGCAGGATAGCTGGACTTTCCCTTAGCGATAGGGTGAGAAGTTTGGTTATCCGGGAGAGACTCTGAGTAGAACCACTGCTCCTCCACATCGAGAAGAGCCAGTTGAGGTGGTTCGGGCATCTGGTAAGGATGCCCCCTGGACGCCTCCCTAGGGAGGTTCTTCGGACATGTCTAATTGGGAGGAGACCCCGGGGAAGACACAGGACACACTGGAGAGACTATGTCTCTCGGTTGGCCTGAGAATGCCTTGGAATCCTCCCAGAAGAGCTGGAAAAGGTGGCTGTGGAAAGAGATGTCTGGGCTTCCCTGCTCAAGCTGCTGCCCCCGTGACCTGACTTCGGAACAAGCAGAAGATAATGGATGGATGGATGGATGGAAAAATAGAAAAAAAAAAAAAAAAAATATATATATATATATATATATATATAGTTATTATTTCACACACATGCAAAAACAACCTGTAAAGGGTATTTTTCAAGTTATTGCACATTAATAAAAGTGCACAGATTAATTTAGCTTTATATAGATTATTCTACAGGGGTTAAACTAGTGAAAAAAAACCACATATGGAATATTAATCATATGATCTTCACATCATACCATTTTACAGTTTACTAACTTTAAACGAGTTAAGTTTCTTTTCTTAAACCAAAAGTCTGTTTGCTTTGTGTGGCTTTTTATCATTATTGCCACCAAACGGCAGGTAATAGTTTTTTTTGCCTGTGTTTCAGTGTGTCTGTTAGCAAAATATCTAATCATTTCAAAATTTGACCAAAATAACTATAACTTTGGAATTACTCAACAATCTTTGTTCTAAACTCTGGCCTGAAAGTTTTTTTTCAAGTGTTTCCTTTTGTTAATGCATGTAGTTCTTACAGTTCTGTTGTATGCAAATTATTCAATTTTTTTAATCATTTAAATTCTAACGAGTTAATTCACACTTAAAAGAAAGCTCATGTGACAATATGATTGTGTGTGGGGGAGTAGGCGGAACTTAAAAGTCCACAGCCCAGTGCACAGACTCTGGTTCCAAAAATACAAGATGGCAACTATTGCAAACCAGGTCCTGTTGTGTTTAATTCTCCACAATGAGAGAAGCACAGGGACACTTGGTCTATTGTATAATATAAGTAGAGTTTGGCCCACAGCAGATGACTCTTGAGACAAGTCAAGACAAAACAAGAAATTGAATGAGAAAAATAACAACAACTAACTTTTCAACAACTGCTGAGGCATTCATAATGCTGGAAGAATTTACAAACTGTGCAAAAGCACAGCAGACTGAGAGAATAAATTAAAAAATGGCAGCCACATTGTGATAAATATGAGTGTAAAATTAGATTTGAACATCTTTAGTTTTACTGTGCAACGTTAATGAAGCATGTCTGTCACTGGCACTGATAAAGGCTGACAAATTATCAATCAGATAAATAAAGGTTAAACTTTTTATTTACAACTATCTCTTTAACATTTTTGTGTGTGTCTAAAACAGGCTGAGATTAGAAGGTGTGAAGTGAAAGGAAAAGAGGCAAAGCGGTGGAGTGAAAAAGCGGGAAGAGAAAAAGCTAGCTAAGCCTGATCGATAGTCATTCACTGCGTCTCTGCGGATGGTTACCTCTTCTCTTCTCTTGTTTTTTTTTCCCCGCTCCGATATTTTTCTCCTTTTCCTTCTCAAACTTCTCTGATCTCTTTGCACTCTTCTCCTCTGGTCTCTCACAGTTCACTTTTATTCCACCCTCATCTTTTACTCCTAAGCTTTTCCCCACTGCAACTCAAATTTACACTTTCAGCGTCGTCCTCTCTACCTTCTCATTTTCTCTGCTTTAAACCAAATCCAGTTCCCTCTTCCACCTGCTCTTCCATCTTACCTTCAAACTGTGAATTCTCCTTACATGTTTCAAGATTATAGTCCACAAAGTTGGGTATAAAATGGTCAGAGAACGGGGCAACACTGTTGACTTGATGACTTCTATAAGGATGACGGTATACAGACGGTGGTCAGAGATCAGTACGACAGAGAGAGCTTTTGGGCTGCTGCATGATGGAGAAAAAGTAAACAGGCATAAATGAATGAAGAGACCAACACAAGCACATAAAGCTTTTAATCTTGCTTCAGATTGATCTGCTGGTGAATGAGATGTTGCAGATGAAAGTGCTTATTAAAAGTTATGTATGTATGTACATGTGTGTGTGCTGTGTGTGTGTGTGAGCCACTAATCCCCTGGACTCATTAGACTAATTGGAGAGTCTGCAGAGAGCTCAACATTGATTTTAGCCATTATAATTTTCCTCTCTATGAATACTCTCTCTGTTCTTTCACACTAAATCTTTTTTCGGTTTCCGTCTCCCTAAACGTTCTGCTCTTTCTCCTCCTGTTTCCTTCCCTCCCTTTGGCCCCAAAAACACACTCATACTGGAGACTGAACTGCCATGAGAAGTTATCCCTCTTTCTTAATGCCGGAAAATGTAACATTCTTTTATTTACCACCATGGTCAAGTCTTTAGGTTCACATAAAAAAAAAAAAAAATTACAAGAACAGTAAAAAAATGGATTTGCATCCAAATAAGACAGCATTATAAAAAGATGATTTGCTTAGTTCTGTGACTGTCCAAACCAAAGATGTTTAGTTGTTTATTGCTAACCACGTGCAAGGTGGGAACCTGAAGGAATGGCTCTGCAGGGTCTTTTTTGCTCAGCATAATTCACTGTCTATACTAAAACAGAGACAGCATTAAAAAGGTTCCTAATGAATAACATTGACTATTCATCTCCACAGTCCCACCTGCCTGTCTCCTGCCCCCCCTCTCTGCGTCTCAGCAGGGTTTAGTTGATAATGAGGTGTGGTGTTGTCAGAAGCACAGCCCATACTCATCCATCCAACCTGCTTAGTAAGGGGCTAGTTACAACACACATCCTCACTCAAGACACACAAAGTCACAAGGACACAAATATCAGGGTATACACTCAAAGAAACACACAGAACACATGCAGACATATGAGCTGAAGGTAAAGCTTAAAGGGAAAAAAAAAAATATAAAAAAAAAAAAAAAAAAAAAAAATCAATGTTCATGCTCAATAATCCAGGTAAAAAAATAATCCAACAATGTTAAGTCAGGTCCTCTGGATGGTTTCTTTGTGTTGAAATGTTTCATCTTTCATCCAAAAGACTTGATCAGTCTGAGGAGCCACAACAAACTCAGTCCCATAAGCAGCACACTCACATAGTGGGTCAACCAGTTCGATGGTGATACGGGACCATAAGACCATTTTAACACCATCAAATTGGTTGGCCCACTATGTGAGTGTGCCACTTGTGGGACTGGGTTTGTTGTGGCTCCTCTGACTGATGAAGTCCTTTGGATGAAAGATGAAACATTTCAACGCAAAGAAACCATCCAGAGGACCTGACTTAACGTTGATGGATTACTAAAAACCCCCCACCGCCACATTTTAGTTTTGTTTTATAAGTATTTAAAATCCCAGTGAGTTCAAAAACTCTAAACAAACACAATCCTGGCTTTTCGTTTGGGGCAACGTATGAAAGAATCTTGTTCAGTGAGCTGTTCTGCTTTGCTGAGTAAAAATACATACCATAATTTCTGGACTATAAGTCGCTACTTTTTTCACACGCTTTGAACACCGCAGCTTATACAATGCTGTGGCTAATTTATGTTTTTTTTTTTTTTCTTTGACGGGCTAATGAGCTTCAAGCCGTCAAAACATTTAGCTTCATTATATAGTTTCATCATAATTTAACAGTGTTGTATAGTTTTGATGTTCACATTTTGCATTAGCTCCTATTCTTTTAGATTCCTCTTAAAACTGATAAGTCTGGACCGGTGTCAGTGAGGTTTTGTTTAGCAGACCATCAGGAGTTGCCATGGGAAGATGAAGCTACTGACTTTTCCAACCCTCCTCCACAACAAGCACCTCACAAACCAGCTGGAGCAGTTTGCTCTGCAGAATGTCTTTCAAAAGGAATAAAAGGCATCTGCCATACATAGGTCAAGTGACATTTTACTAAAGTATGCCACAGACTTTCAGACCACAGGAAATTGTGTCAGATTGTTAAAAAAAAGCCTCTTAAAGCACATGTATTATCACCGATTTATTGTACAGCAACACAGCTTTGGTGCTGACCTTTACCACATGTACAAGGATGACATTATCACTTTACCTCCTCTTCCTCCCTATCCTGCCTGCATGTGCAGATACAGTCATTTATGCTAGACATGTCATCAGAGTGCCTCTAAGGTACAGGACACTTCCAAACCAACATCTGTTTAAATGTTTGTGTCTCTTCCTCAGCTTTAGTGTAAAACAGTACTTAATTGCTTCTCTTTTCTGTTTTCAGCGTACTCCATATAATGCACCCTTGGCTTTGGTCTTTTAATTTTTTACTTACTTTACAATTTCTCCTGTCCTCTGTGCTCTCTAGTCCTTCAGGAAGGTGAAGGGCAAGTGAAGAGCATCGAACCCCAGTAAAGAGACCCAGACATGGTTTGTGTGTGTGCACCACCCCATCATTGCTCATTTTCTGGCATTCTAGCAAGCTGTTCTCTGAGCTACAAGGTACAGAATAAATACACTTTAAACACACACACAAACACATACACACACACATAGCTTCCTGGTAACACTCTCCTACTATTAAATAGGGGTCTAGGGAGTTGTGCCAGCAAATCGTTGGCTTCTCTTCTCCTCCTCTCTTTCTGCCCTCCTTTTAAAAACCTGAACGAAATGAACTAATGAGCAAAATAATGCATTAAAGAGAGGATATTCCAAACTGATGTGCTTGTCCTTACAAAACAAACCAAATAAAGAGAATTGTCAAGAAATCAGCTGCCTGGACAAAATGTCAAGAGCATCATATCCTTACAGCAGGCTACATCTACTGAGTCAAAAAAAAAAAAAAAAAAAAACCTAGAATACTTCATTTATTATTTACATTTGCTCTTTGTGTGTATTGTTTGGGTTTCTGAGGAGTACCGAACCACATGGGCTTTAAAGTTATGGTAGAATGAGTCAACATCCTCACAAATATGCTCAACACTGCTTTGCCTTTTCAAAGTCGGAGAAAGATTTCCTTGTTTTTGTACAAGTGATACTGCATTAAGCATTAAAGATGTAGAGAGTCTTTATATAAATGTACTAAAGGACAAGATTTTTCACATTTTTATCTTGCAGACAGTGGAGATACCCCACCCCCGGGGAATTACTGGTAGACTTTCTATTTAGCCTCCCAGTTCTTCACCTCCGAAGTTTCTACTATTTTGAGTCTCTTTCCTGTTTCATTTCACCACTTGCTCTTGCCGAGGTTGAACGCTTTTCCCCTCCTCTCCCTCTCCGCTTTGCTGCTCTGTTTGTCTGTGAAACTGCTTCTGAGCCTCTCTTGCATATCTTCCGAACCATAATTATGGACTTGATTTGGTCAGTTGGTCCCTCAACACAATTGATAACATTTGTTCAAAGAGAAGACAGGCTTTAGGCGAGTCGATTTGCCCTGTTGGCACGCACGCAGCTGGATATCTCATCGACTTGAAGACTTGATGATGTGTCTATCTCTGCTGCCATTTGTGGATTTTAAGCACAAATATTTAATTGGATTTATGATAACGGGTTCCTGCTTTTTGAATGCAGCTGGTTGCTGGTGTTATCTACAATCAAGGAAGTCGTCTGCAGCAAATTTGGACCTGATCATGCTGCTTGCCTTAAGATGGCTTGGTTCCTGCCTCGAGTACCCAGACTCAAATGCTTTGGGCAGAATGGATCAGATTTTGGGGATTTTACTTAGGCACGTTCCATTGGTGTGGCCATGTAATTTGGACATTTCGGAACCGTTTGGACCAACACAGACTAAAGGTAGATGTCATTAAGTTCTGCCTGTCCCCAAAACAATTGTGTGTTTATCTGAATTTGGCTCCCCTGGCTGGCCTTGAAAACCACCATATCTAAATTCGCCTGGAGAACATGTAATCATACGGTACCTTATATCATCTTATGGTACCTTATATCATACCTTCATGATGCAGGTTGCCCTCTTCCTGCATCTGGAGGTGTAGATGTCTGTGATGGTAGGGAGGCTGACTACAACAGCCTATTGTGCAACCTCCACCACTCTCTGCAAAGCTTGTCTTTCTGCTGCTATAGGCTTAGACTACTGGAGGACAAATTGACCTTATTTCTTAAAATTAATTTTTACAAATTAATATTTTGCATTTGAAATTATTTCTATCTTAACATGTGATTCTCAACCGGCCAACACTGTCCCCTTCATGCTTGCTCAAGATGAGAGTCTGCCATATATATATATATATATATATATATATA
>NC_056499.1:29829316-29829696 GCF_014905685.2 Nematolebias whitei
ATATATATATATATATATATATATATATATATATATATATATATATGGTAGTGGTGGCACAGAGGTTAGAGAAGATTGGCCTGTGATCGGAAGATCGCCGGTTCAAGCCCCGACACCGACAACAACAAAAATGTGGGTAGGGTTGGTGAAGCACCCACACCTGCCCCCACCGTCATTTGCCCCACTCTGGGCCCTTGAGCAAGGCCCTTAACCCCCACCATCTGCTCCTCCGGGTGTCCTAGATAGCAGCTCTCTGCTCCACACAGAGGGCTGCGGTAGCTTGGTGGTCTATATATATATATATATGAGTGTTTCTGTTCAGTGCCCTGAGATGACTTCTGTTGTGACTTGGCACTATATAAATAAACTGAACTGAAATT
>NC_056499.1:29830096-29835060 GCF_014905685.2 Nematolebias whitei
ATATATATATATGTGTGTGTGTGTGTGGGTGTGTGTGTGTATTGCATGAAATGAATGTTACATATCTGTTGTGTTGAGAGTACATCCATCACTGCATTCAAGACTCAATACTCCTTCACTCCATAAACTCAGCTGATTGACACAAATCCATTACATTTAGACTGATGCTGAGATGTTCTTTTGTACTGCTGTAATTACAGGCCACTTTTAAAGGCATGAGGGCTTTAGTCAAGAGGTTGCTAATTAAATGATTTCTGCATTAAGTTTATTGACTGTATGCTTTTATTTGATGTACTAAAGGGATGTGCTACTTGTAGCTACTTTGAGCAAAACCTAAATAGCTTTGGCAAATAATGATCCCAGTGGTAACAGTTAGCTTGAAAAACAGGGCAACACTTTAATTTCAATTTGTTAATATGCCTAAAGAAAAAGCCCTAATAATGTTACCAGCTAGATGCACAAAAATAAACTCCACTACAAAAAAAAAAAAAAAAAAAAAAAAAAAAAAAAAAAAAAAAAAAAAAAACTTACTGGCATGCATACAAACTGCTCACCTGAATCCCATCCAACACCTTAGGGATAGACTGGCTGCTGACTGTGAGTTGACCAACCTCACTATTGCTTTTGTGACAGAATGGCAGCTAATCCCTGCAGCCAGCTTTATAAATCTTGGACTGTGATCAGGGCTTAAAGCTTGAAAGTGTATACCCATCCCTTACCTAAATCTCTTCCAAAGTTAGCTCTTTCTACAGCCTCCAACTTTGTTAAAAAATATGACTTTCTAGAACCTCCACACCCCGTGGGATGCTGAATTGCTCTCCATTTCCTCTGCAGTAGCCATGATCTAGCTGTGGGTGATGCTGGTAAGAGCCCATCCTCCTCCAGCACCCCTCCATCTACCTCCACTTTTGCTCTCAGCAACCTGGGCATATGTCATATGTTACATGTGAAGTGCATAGAGAGGGAACAAAACTGTGGGTTTAGGTCCACTTTAAAACAACAACAAAAAAATGGGCATCTAGTAAAGTCCATTCTATGTTTGTACAGACACATGAGCACCTCATCACCATGCCGGCAGCCATTGTTACAGCTCTGTTTTGTAGCCAGGCCATTAAAGCTCTCCCAGTGAGAGTGAAATAATTATGATGCAGGACTGAGATCCTTCTACTCATTCTTTAAATATGTATACTCTCCAGCTGTGTCAAGAGACAATTGAAACAATGAAATCTGACAAAGTGGGATTATACAGACTATATATAACCCTGACCCCAGGCTGTCAGTGCATCTTGTCCTCATCAGCTTTGCGTCCTTCCCACATTGTAACAGCTAGGTTAACTGTAGCCAATATGAAATTACACTGCTCTCTGTGTCTTGTCTTATCTCTTCAAACATCTGTCTCACTGTGCCTATACATTTTTCCATCCTTTTTAATCTAATCTAAAGTAGCTGGGTAAGAAAGTGTTCATGAACTCCTGAGAGGCTGATATTTCATATCATTTAAGGGCCTGGTACCTCTGACTATTATACTAATAAATACAAATAGTAATGAGCAATAAACCAATAGGAATAGGATAAATTGCATTTCCTGTGAAAATACAGTGTGAATGCTTATTGCTAAAAAACTTGCTGAAAAACAGCTAAAATTAGCTAAAACATGCTGAATTTTAGCTGAAAAGGAAGAACAAGCTTAAATTAGCAGAAGAAAGCAGAAAGAACACATGCTGAATTAGGGTTAAATAAGCAGAAGCACAAAAATTATGAAATTTGCTAAAAAGCTGAAATTATCAACAACACCAAGAAAAAGCAGCTGAAAAGCATTTGAAAATGCAGAAAGAAGCTTAAACTACCAGAAGGAAGTGGAACGAGCTGAAATGAGCTAAAAAATATGGAATTAGCTGAAAAAGTTAAAATGGCATGCAATAGTGAACTGAAACTAGTAGAAATCAGCTGAAAGGAGCACAACAAGCTGAAATTAGTAGAAAGAAGTTAATTAGGCTGAAAGTAGCAGAAATTAACACAAAATCTTGAATTTATCTGAAAACAGATGAAATTAGCTAAAAATGCTGAAAAGGTAGCTGAAAGACATAAGCTTAAATTAGCAAAAGAAAGCAGAAAGAACATGTTTGCCCAATGATGATGAAAGAAGCAGAACTAAAGACAAAAAAGAAAAAACTACATGAAAAAGAAAAAGACAAATTAACCAAAAAAACAGCTGAAATTTAGCTAAAAAGCAGAAAGAAACGTAAATTACTAGAAGGAAGTGGAGAGAGGACATTTTTGGTGAATTAGGCTGAAAAAGTTAAAATGAGTGCGAAAAATGTGGAATTAGCTGAAAAAGCTAAAATTAGCATAAACTGCTAAATAGTAGCTGAAATAGCAAGAAAAGCTGAAAACTTGTAGAAATAAACAGAAAGGAGCATAACAAATTGAATTAGCTGAATATAGCTGAAAAGAAGTTTAAATTTGCACAAGGAAGCTGAAAGAAGCTGAACCAGAACAAAATGTGAAAAAAGCAGTAAAAGGTTGTAAATAGGGATGGGACTGATCCGATCTAGTATCCGTATCGGGCTCCGATAACAGCATAATTTACGTATCGGATTTTCCGATCCAACCTGCCGATATTTCCGATCCGTGCATGTCTGTGGTTGTGCTGCACGTTGGCTTCAAACTATGGAATGGATTTCCTGAACTGAGGCGTGTTTCATGAATCCAGAGTAATAAGACCCACCACACATTCAGGAAATCCATTTCATAGTTTACAGCCAGCTACAACGTGAAGACTGAGTTAGCAGCACTGTGGCTAACGGCTAACCAACTTTTCATCTAAACATGTCCGCTGTGTGGAAGTATTTTACACTAGAAACACCACAAAACAAGACAGCAACGTGCAATGTCTGCAGAGCCATTGCACCACATTAAACCGCGGTAAAGTTAGTTTTACGATGGACATTCGATCTCCGGGGCTTCAGCGGTATGTTATTTTCGTTCAGTCCGGAGAAGGCAGTCTGATTTCAGTCAGCCGCGCTCAGTCTGACCCGCTCTGTCTGTCCATCTCTGAGGAGGGGCAGACTGAGCGCGGCTGACCGAAATCAGACTGCTTGCTGCGGATTGAACAAGAAAACCACATCGCTGAAGCCCCGGAGCTCGAATGTTTACCGAGAAGTTGCTAAACTTCATCATAATTAATTACCAACCACTATCAGTTGTAGAAAACGAAGGATTTCGCAGCTTGATACTTGGAGCCAAGATATAGTTTACCCTCCAGGAGATATTTATTAGTACAACAGTTGACAATCATAAAAAAAAAAACATGATTTGAAAATTACAAGAAAATCAGTGCCTTGTGAAAGTATTCGGCCCCCTTGAATTTTTCAACCTTTTGCCACATTTCAGGCTTCAAACATAAAGATACAAAATTTTAATTTTTGGTGAAGAATCAACAACAAGTGGGACACAGTTGTGAAGTGGAATGAAATTTATTGGATGTGTCGAACTTTTTTAACAAATGAAAAACTGAAAAGTGGGGCATACAATATTATTCGGCTCCTTTACTTTCAGTGCAGCAAACTCACTCCAGAAGTTCAGTGAGGATCTATGAATGAGCCAATGTTGTCCCAAATGACTGATGATGATAAATAGAATCCATCTGTGTGTAATCAAGTCATTGTATAAATGCACCTGCTCTGTGATAGTCTCAGGGTTCTGTTCAAAGTGCAGAGAGCATCATGAAGACCAAGGAACACACCAGGCAGGTCCGGGATACTGTTGTGGAGAAGTTTAAAGCTGGATTTGGATACAAAAAGATTTCCCAAGCTTTGAACATCCCAAGGAGCACTGTGCAAGCAATCATATTGAAATGGAAGGAGTATCAGACCACTGCAAATCTACCAAGACCCGGCCGTCCCTCTAAACTTTCATCTCGAACAAGGAGAAGACTGATCAGAGATGCAGACAAGAGGCCCATGATCACTCTGGATGAACTGCAGAGATCTACAGCTGAGGTGGGAGAGTCTGTCCATAGGACAACAATCAGTCGTACACTGCACAAATCTGGCCTTTATGGAAGAGTGGCAAGAAGAAAGCCATTTTTCAAAGATATCCATAAAAAGTGTTGTTTAAAGTTTGTCACAAGCACCTGGGAGACACACCAAACATGTGGAAGAAGGTGCTCTGGTCACATGAAATCAAAATCGAACTGTTTGGCCACAATGCAAAACGATATGTTTGGCGTAAAAGCAACACAGCTCATCAACCTGAACACACCATCCCCACTGTCAAACATGGTGGTGGCAGCATCATTGTTTGGGCCTGCTTTTCATCAACAGGGACAGGGAAGATGGTCAGAATTGATGGGAAGATGGATGGGGCCAAATACAGGACCATTCTGGAAGAAAACCTGTTTGAGTCTGCAAGAGACCTGAGACTGGGACGGAGATTTATCTTCCAACAAGACAATGATCCAAAACATAAAGCCAAATCTACAATGGAATTGTTCACAAATAAACGTATGCAGGTGTTGGAATGGCCAAGTCAAAGTCCAGACCTGAATCCAATCGAGAATCTGTGGAAAGAGCTGAAGACTGCTGTTCACAAACTCTCTCCATCTAACCTCACTGAGCTCGAGCTGTTTTGCAGGAAGATTGGGCAAGAATTTCAGTCTCTCCATGTGCAAAACTGATAGAGACATATCCCAAGAGACTTGCAGCTGGAACTGCAGCAAAAGGCAGCGCTACAAAGTATTAACGCAAGGGGGCCGAAAAATATTGCACGCCACACTTCTCAGTTTTTTATTTGTTAAAAAAGTTTGACACATCCAATAAATTTCATTCCACTTCATGATTGTGTCCCACTTGTTGTTGATTCTTCACAAAAAATTAAAAAATTATATCTTTATGTTTGAAGCCTGAAATGTGGCAAAAGGTTGAAAAGTTCAAGGGGGCCGAATACTTTCGCAAGGCACTGTG
>NC_056499.1:29835160-29854001 GCF_014905685.2 Nematolebias whitei
ATATATATATATATATATATATATATATATATATATATATATTCCATTCCAACACCTGCATACGTTTATTTGTGAACCATTCATGGCAGACAGGTCCTAGGTGAGGGACCAGACAAAGTGCAGCCCAAAGACCCCAATGATGAGAAACACAAATGGACCTAGTGTTCCCTTGCCCGGACGTGGGTCACCGGGGCCCCACTCTGGAGCCAGGCCTGGAGGTGGGGCACGCGGGCGAGCGCCTGGTGGCCGGGCTTTTACCCATGGAGCTCGGCCGGGCACAGCCCGAAGAGGAGACGTGGGTCCCCCTTCCCATGGGCTCACCACCTGTGGGAAGGGCCAAAGGGGTCGGGTGCAATGTGGGATGGGTGGTGGCCGAGGGCGGGGACCCTGGCGGTCTGATCCTCGGCTACAGAAGCTGGCTATTGGGATGTGGAATGTCACCTCACTGGTGGGGAAGGAGCCTGAGCTGGTGTGTGAGGCTGAGAGGTTCCGGCTAGAAATAGTCGGACTCACCTCTACGCATGGCTCGGGCTCTGGAACCAGTTTCCTTGAGAGGGGCTGGACACTCTTCCACTCTAGAGTTGCCCCTGGTGAGAGGTGCCGAGCAGGCGCGGGCGCACTTATTGCCCCCCCAACTTGGTGCCTGTGTATTGGGGTTCACCCCGGTGAATGAGAGGGTGGCCTCCCTCCGCCTACGTGTGGGGGGACGGGTTCTGACTGTCGTTTGTGCTTATGCACCAAACGGCAGTTCAGATTATCCACCCTTTCTGGAGTCCTTGGAGGGGGTACTGGAAAGTGCACCTTCTGGGGACTCCCTTGTTCTGCTGGGGGACTTCAATGCTCATGTGGGCAATGACAGTGAGACCTGGAGGGGTGTGGTTGAGAGGAACGGCCCCCCTGATCTGAACCAGAGTGGTGTTCTGTCGTTGGACTTCTGTGCTCGTCATGGATTGTCAATAACGAACACCTTGTTCAAGCATAAGTGTGTCCATATGTGCTCTTGGCACCAGGACACCCTAGGCCGCAGTTCGATGATCGACTTTGTCATCGTCTCATCTGATCTGCGGCCACATGTCTTGGACACTCGGGTGAAGAGAGGGGCGGAGCTGTCAACTGATCACTACCTGGTGGTGAGTTGGCTCCGATGGTGGGGGAGGATGCCGGTCAGACCTGGCAGACCCAAACGTATTGTGAGGGTTTGCTGGGAACGTCTGGCAGAGTCTTCTGTGAGACGGAGTTTCAACTCCCACCTCCGGGAGAACTTTGAACATGTTCCGAGGGAGGTGGGGGACATTGAGTCTGAGTGGACCATGTTTCGTGCCTTTATTGTCGAGGCGGCTTACCAGAGCTGCGGCCGCAAGGTTGTCGGTGCCTGTCGCGGCGGCAACCCTCGAACCCGATGGTGGACACCGTCAGTGAGGGATGCTATCAGGCTGAAGAAGGAGTCCTATCGGGCCTTTTTGGCCTGTGGGACCCCGGAAGCAGCTGATGGGTACCGGCAGTCCAAGCGACATGCGGCTCGGGTGGTTGCTGAGGCAAAAACTCGGGCATGGGAGGAGTTCGGAGAGGCCATGGAGAACGACTTCCGCACGGCTTCGAGACGACTCTGGTCCACCATCCGGCATCTCAGGGGGGGAAAGCGGTACGCCACCAACACTGTTTATAGTGGGAGTGGTGCGCTGCTGACCTCAACTCGGGATGTTGTGGGTCGGTGGGCGGAATACTTTGAAGACCTCCTCAATCCCACCGGCACGTCTTCCACTGAGGAAGCAGAGCCTGGGGACTCTGGGTCGGGCCCTCCAATCTCTGGTGCTGAGGTCACTGAGGTGGTTAAAAAGCTCCTCGGTGGCAGGGCCCCAGGGGTGGATGAGATCCGTCCAGAGTTCCTTAGGGCTCTGGATGTTCTAGGGTTGTGTTGGCTTACGCGACTCTGCAATATTGCGTGGACATTGGGGGGAAGTTCCCCTGGATTGGCAGACCGGGGTGGTGGTCCCCCTATTCAAAAAGGGGGACCGTAGAGTGTGTTCCAACTACAGGGGAATCACGCTCTTAAGCCTCCCTGGTAAGGTCTATTCGGGGGTTCTGGAGAGGAGGGTCCGTCGGATAGTCGAACCTCGGATTCAGGAGGAACAGTGCGGTTTTCGTCCTGGCCGTGGAACACTGGACCAGCTCTACACTCAGCAGGGTCCTGGAGGGTGCGTGGGAGTTTGCCCAACCAGTCTACATGTGCTTTGTGGACTTAGAGAAGGCGTTCGACCGCGTTCCTCGGGGGGCCCTGTGGGGGGTACTCTGGGAGTATGGGGTACCGGGCCCTTTGATACGGGCTGTAAGGTCCCTGTATGACCTGTGTCAGAGCCTGGTCCGCATCGCCGGCAGTAAGTCGGGCTTGTTCCCGGTGAGAGTTGGACTCCGCCAAGGTTGCCCTTTGTCACCGATTCTGTTCATAACTTTTATGGACAGAATTTCTAGGCGCAGCCAAGGTGTTGAGGGGATCCGTTTTGGTGGCCTTAGGATTGCGTCTCTGCTTTTTGCAGATGATGTGGTCTTATTGGCTTCATCAGATCGTGATCTACAGCTTTCGCTGGAGCGGTTCGCAGCCGAATGCGATGCGGCCGGGATGAAGATCAGTTCTTCCAAATCCGAGGCCATGGTCTTGAGCCGGAAAAGGGTAGAGTGCCCTCTCCGGGTCAGGAAGGAGGTCCTACCCCAAGTGGAGGATCCAAGTATCTTGGGGTCTTGTTCACGAATGAGGGAAAAATGGAGCGTGAGATCGATAGGCGGATAGGTGCAGCGTCTGCAGTGAAGCGGGTGCTGTACAGGTCTGTCGTGGTGAAGAGAGAGCTGAGTCAAAAGGCGAAGCTCTCAATTTACCGATCGATCTACGTTCCCACCCTCATCTATGGTCACGAGCTTTGGGTTGTGACCGAAAGAATGAGATCTCGGATACAAGCGGCCGAAATGAGTTTTCTCCGCAGGGTGTCTGGGCTCTCCCTTAGAGACAGGGTGAGAAGCTCGATCATCCGGGAGGGACTCGGAGTAGAGCCGCTGCTTCTCCACGTCGAGAGGAGCCAGTTGAGGTGGCTTGGGCATCTGTTTAGGATGCCTTCTGGACGCCTCCCTGGTGAGGTGTTCCGGACACGTCCCACCGGAAGGAGGCCCAGAGGAAGACCCAGGACACGCTGGAGGGACTATGTTTCTCGGCAGGCCTGGGAACGCCTCGGGATTCCCCCGGAAGAGCTGGCTCAAGTGGCTGGGGAGAGGGAAGTCTGGGCCTCCCTACTTAGGCTGCTACCCCCGCGACCCAACCCCGGATAAGCGGAAGAAAATGGATGGATATATATATATATATGTGTGTGTGTGTGTAAACCAAACAAAAACAGCTACATTATAAAGTGATGTAAAATGCTAAAAACAGGAACACGTCTGTTGGTTTATGCCATGAACTTAGCAGATGTTTAAAGCCATTTAACATTTTATTTTATTTTATTCATTTTTGTTCATTAATTTAAAAGAAAAAAACAAATTCATCAAAAATAAAACATTGAATGAAAAGAGTGCAGAAAGAAGAAAAATCTTATATATGCCCCTTATTTAAAATAAATAATAAAATAACTTTAAACAATGACTTAAATTAATCACTTTAATATCCAGTTTAAAGATAGGAATAAAAAAAACAACATGTTTTGTGTTAGCAGAATTTAAATCTAACTTTAAAACTTATCCAACTTTAATAATACGTCAAGTTGCCTTTTTGGACATACATGCATATATTTGTACAAATTGTACTTGAGAGGAGATTATTACAGCCTCATATAAAATCAATGATGATCATGATATCGGAACGGGATCGGCATCGGCTGATATTTAGGTATCGGGATCGGATCGGAAGTAAAAAAAGTGGCTCGGTGCATCCCTAGTTGTAAACAGATCTAAAGATATGAAGGATGTAAAAATGAGTTCAGTTCATTTTCTATGAGAAAAAAAAAGTAGCAGAAAAGGCTAAATATTTCAAAAAGCTAAAGTTGCACCGATACCAAAAGTCACAGCACCCTTCTCCTGAACGAGCTGAACATTTTGATATATGATTTGATGAAATAGCACAGAAATTGTGGAAATGTACAGAAGAAAATTGGATCACAATAGTGTGAATGCTTCATAAATTTTCACACTATTAAAATATTTGATAACATTTTTCTCAAAAAGCTGGTTTTCTGGAAAACTCCCTCCAACCAAAAAAAAAAACCAAACAAAACAAAACAATAAAACAAAACCTAAATATCTCAACATCTACAGAAACTAGACAAATTGTCAAATAAGTAAAACCATAAACATTTTCTTTTGCATATTACTGAACTTTCTTGTTTTAAAAATATAAGAGTGATGACACAGGATGTGTTGGTGGAGTCAGAACGTATTAAAGACCTAGATTTTCAATGGGCACAGTAAAAAGAATAAACACACAATTTCCTACTAAAACATGTAACTTTGACTTTAAAAGCTGTCTCCTCTAAATCCCCTTTTCTTATTTATGTAAGGGGAAAGCAGCAAATAAAAATCAATATGTACCACTTTCTCTCATTTGTTATTTTCTCAGAACCCTCTCAAACAAGACCTCTCGTCTTTGGACAAGCTAAGCACATAAATTTTTGTTTAGAAGGTTAGGTCATCAATAAGGCTGTCCGAATATATAAAAAAAGCACAAACAGTGCCGTTTTCAGATAGCTAATGTTCCTTTGGCAAACGTAGAGGGGCAGTTTAGCATTCACACTGAAAGCTGCCAATGCAAAGAGCAGAAAGTGCTTACCTGAGGCGTTTTTCAGGTAGCCATTAGAGTCCACTGTGGTGTACATAACGTAGGGACCGGGCTGATTCACACCAAAAGGCTGGAAACACACACACACATGCAGACAAATGAATACAAAACAAGATTTTTTTAACATATATTTTTCTTATCAACTGTCCATCAGTGAGGGTGAAGGACAAGACACCAACGATGCAAATCAATGATCCTGAAGTTTTCTAGTTTTATTTCCACATTTAGTGACGGTCTGACCAAGCTGGCTTGAATTCGCCTGAGCCTCAATGAGAGTGACGTTTGCATGTTTATGTGTCCGTGTGGGTGTGTGCCTTACTCTGGTCTCATCTCCTCATTATGAAAGGATGACAGGGGATGAGGAGACCTGTCGAGTTACCCTTCACTTTGCATCAGCTAATAATGAGCCTGTTACACATGCAGTCGCACGGCAATGAGACTTGGTCCTTTATGCTGTGACACGCGAGAGTTGGGTGAGAGTGGAATGGAAATGAGATAAAAAAAATAAAAAAAAACAAGAAAAGAGATGAAAACTCTGAGGAGCAGACTAGTGCGCTGAACACATGAAGGAAAAGGAGAGGTGTGACTAAGAAGGAAGAGGTTGGGAGAGTGAAATGGAAAGACAGCGCAAACTGATAGATGGGAGAGGAAAAGAGTTGAAACAGCCGCAAGCACCACTCGTCTACTGCATTCGTCATAATCTTCACTTAGACAACAAGCGGGTGGAAGAGGAGACAGACAGAGAAGCAAAACAACCGGCAGCCTCTTGTTGAAGTCAAAGCTGATGTGTTTTGCAAAGGACTTTCCACAAGTGAAAGGTTGTATGAGGAGTAAAACCACTGGCTGTTTTTGTTCCCTGGTAATTTCATCTTCAGTCCACCTACATGCGATAATTAGCCATTAGTGCTCTCATATTAAACAAAATGTGCTCACAGCTGAGTATTTCATAAATCAAGTGCTTTTAAGCTAAAATGAGAGAGGAGGTGTAGGAAAATTTAAAACAAAACAAGCCTCAACATTTTTTATGCATAACATTCATGTATACACTGCCTGACAAAAAAAAAAAGTCGCCACCAAAAAAAATGGTCACACACTAATATTTTGTTGGACCGCCTTTATCTTTGATTACATCGTGCATTCACTGTGGCATTGTTTCAATAAGCTTCTACAATGTCACAAGATCTATTTCCATCCAGTGTTGCATTAATTGTTCACCAAGATCTTTCATTGATGACTAGACACTAGGCATGATGGGAGCATCACTTCACCTGCCTCTCTTCTTACCCTGATGCACCCATCACTCTGGAACAGGGTCAATCTGGACTCATCAGACCACATGACCTTCTTCCATTGCTCCAGAGTCCAATCTTTATGCTCCCTAGCAAATTGAAGCTTTTTTCCAGTTAGCCTCACTGATTAGTGGTTTTCTTAAGGCTACACAGATGTTCAGTCCCAATCCCTTTTGTACCATTCACATTGTGCGTGTAGAAAGGCTCTTACTTTAACTATTAAACATAGCCCTGAGTGCTAATGTTGTTTTTCTTCTATTTGATTTCACCAAACATTTAAGTGACCGCCGATCACGATCATTCAGGATTTTTTTCCGGCCACATTTCTTCCTGGAAGACGATGGGTCCCCACTATCCTTCCAGTTTTAATAATGCGTTGGCCAGTTCTTAACCCAATTTTAGTAGTTTCTGCAATCTCCTTAGATGTTTTCTCTGCTTGATGCATGCCAATGATTTGACCCTTCTCAAACAGACTGACATCTTTTCCACGATCACGCGATGTGTCTTTCAACATGGTTGTTTAAGAAATGAGAAGCAACTCATTGCACCAGTTGGAGTTAAATAACTTGTTGCCAGCTGAAAGATAATCACCCATGCAGTCAATAGAAGGCTCGTACCTATTTGCTTAGTTAAATCCAGGTGGCAACTTTTTTTTGGCTAGGCAGTGCAGTAAAGTCACAGTAGTGATTTTTCTTATAAATTGAATAGCCACTGAGAAACAAAACACTAATTTGGTATCAGATTAATTTCCTTTTGTACGTTGTGTTACTTAAATGTTTTAAAGATGCATTGATGCTCGTCTGGTTCTTATTTAACAAACTAATCAGCGTTTTCCCATTTCACCATGTGTTTTTTTTCATGTGAATGTGAACATAACGTATTTTAGACCTTGAAGTACAATCATACTGGATTCAGAGGGAAACTTAAGAACACGTAGAAGTCATGAGAATTTCAGCCCAAGCCCAGCAGAGATCAAAGCTGTTAGTGTCCTTCAAACATCAAATCCAAGGTAAACCCTCAAGATTTGGAGTTTGAATAACAAAACATTCGTTGCTGATCATTTTTGATAATGTTCTAATAATGTATTTTAGTCCAAATATGGCTCAAACGCTGATAATTACCCAGACTTTTTTTGATGAAACTGTTTGTTTGAGTTCACAAAAAGATGTTTATGTATTTTCCTGATTTTGTCTGTCCTTTAATACTTTCCAATCCTGCAGTAGCAGCACTCCAGCACAAGGAACCTTCACGACAGGTTACTCATAATACATGATTTATCAACAACTTAAAAAAAACAACCTCCCCCAGCAGTCTATCCTTGTTTCAAAATCCCTGAAACACATCCCAAAAAAGGTGTGGCTTTAACTCAAAATGCTGTAAACATTAATCTAGTCATTTTAAGCCTTCTGTTCACTGTCTTATTAGACTTGGCCTTTTAAGAGCTAACTGTTTCATTGTTCAGCTGAAAAAACTGATTTTAAAATCAATTCTAGGTTTTTCCAAATCTTGCCTTATGCTTCACAGGATTATTTTTTAGACTCTTCAAAAACCTTCAGAAACATTTCTTTCCGGGTTTCTTCTGAGCATCATACTTTGAGCAACTCTTCAGTGTTTTAGGACCATTAAATATCTTCCTAATATATTAGGATTTTAAAGTGCTTTAGAACTTTGTGTGGGCTTACTTAGCACTGATGAACTGCATATATGCAACAGTGAAATGGGAAATGGTCTGTAGTTGTATCATACTTTTGAAAACTTTGTTTTTTATAATGAGCTTCACGTTCACACACTGCTGCCAGGAAGATGCAGCTTTTGAAAGTAACTTGGGGTTCACAGTCTTGTTCAACACATGAACCTGTGAAGGAGCTGAGGACAGAAACGTAACCTAATCCTTAGTATGAAACTGTCTCTTGTCTGAGACATGCGCACTAATGACACGTGAAGCCGTTTGAGTCTACATGTGCCTCTGAGTTTTTAGTAAAATGTTACAACTCAGATGTAGATGATGTAGATGAACCAGAAGGAGACATCGTAGTAAATATGTACATCTTTTATATAAATTTATTGTGAAAAATATTGCTTCTTTAGCAATTTAATACAATTATTTATATAGTTTGCTTTTGTTTCCGTACTTATTCCAGACCAGTCCATAGTTTTCAAGGCCAAACAGACATCCTGGTAATAAACAAAACTCAATGATTTGTTTTGGTTGTTGTTGTGGTGGTGGTAAACAGAACAATGTTTGATTTATGTAATAAATATTGAGTATAAACAGTTATGACAGCACTGGTAGGTGTCAGGAGTAGCCAGCAGAAAAGAGCAGGCTACTTTTCATCAATAATTTACTGAAAAATCAATGAAAAGGTAGGAATTGCAAAAAACAGCAGGATGTCAGAACACAGGCCTGGCTAAAAACCGTACACTCTGTTCTCAGGAGAGGTGACGTCTTAAGATGCTTTCATACGTGCACTGCAGCCCTGAAATTTTCTGGTGAGGATCTAAAGGGGCTGTTTGTAAAAATGTAAATGTCTGCAACACTCACTTTGCGTTTCTAATGGAGTTCACTCAACCAGTTAGCCAGCATTAAAATGAGAAAACACTCAAGTGAGTCTACAGACAAACATAATCCTCTATGGCATTTACAAAAAGTGATACTTGTTGATAAGGGTTGCTTCTTCTTTTCCTTTTGCTTTCCATCAATAAGTGATAGAGCAAGGGCACTTCTTCCAGCATTCTGAACATACTCTACAAAATGATGCAATTCCCACAGACTTTCCAGTGTAAAATAACAATAGTCCAGCAGAGAACCAGAAACTGGTCAGAACCAAATTATCTACAAATTACCAGGCTGGAAACAATCAGATTAATTTTATGCAATAAATCCTACTTTGTTTTAACCTTTAAAAAATGGAATAAATTAAATGAATCCAAAGCATGCCAATGTTAAACCAACACGCAAGCAACATCTTTAAAAATATTCAGTTTGCTGATCTCATGCTACTGATTATCCACACTGCTGATTATTTCATGATGCTGATCTCATGCTGCCGATTATCCACACTGCTGATTATTTCATGATGCTGATCTCATGCTGCTGATTATTTCATGCTGCTGTATTCATTCATACTCATCTACTCACACAGACTCATGTTCGTGCTGTTGTTGTTCAGTGTATTGTTTTGCATTATTAGTGTTTAGCGTATTCTTAGTTTATATCTTAGATCCTTATTACTGTTTCTTTTTACTATTTATATTTTGGCTATTGTTGGATGTAACTGGGATCCCGTGTACACAATTTCGTTCCACCTCATGTACCACATGTGATGCGAATGATAATAAATCCTACTTGAACTTGAAAATCAGTTGTTGCAAACATAATGTAACAAAGAAATAGGTTTTTATGGTATGTTTAGAAACATAAAGACATATTTCTTACCTTGACATCTTCAGGGCAGTCGTTGGAGCAGAGGCCGCTGAGCACTGAGGAAGAGGATGACACACAGATTGTCAGAGTTAGACATCTTTCTCGTTCACACAAACACGTCTGTTGTGGAAAAAAGTGAATTCTGTACCGCTGCTGTTCTGAAAAGATTAGTGCATCAAACAGACTGATTTTCTTACAGTGATGACAATCTTCACCAGAGAAATAAACATTAAATATGTTCAAACTCTACCCAAATACTGTCATATTTACACAATATTAAACTGAATATAATATCAGTCTTGCCTTATATGTGAATGTGGACAAGACAGAAAGAAATCAGAGGTTAAAATACATAAAAAATAATGTGCAAACCAATAACATGAATGTGTGCTCTATGAGAGTATTTATTTGAGTATACAAGCGAAGCAAGAACAAAGTCCACTGAATTGTAAATCAGTTATTAGAGAAGTGACTTTATTAGCATATAATAAGGTCCAGGGTCTGCGGATGCTTTGATTCGGTTGACGGAGTCAAGCTAAAACCTAATTGTGTTTATCAGGTTGGACACAGTGCTGCATTAAACAAAAAACAAACTCCAGGCACTGCCAGAGAAAACATCTCCTTAAAGAAACATGTAAAGTTTACTTATAGTCAAAATAATTTTAATTAGGTATCATTCACACTGGATAAAAGCCAGACTATAATGTAAAAAAAAAAAAAGACAGAACGTGGGCGGTCTTTACAGGGTTTTAGTGAGATCTTCAGATGCATATTAAAAATGCAGTGGGCTCCCCACTACACATGATCGAGCATGTTGGGCTGTGATAGGTCATGTATGGTTTTTGAGCATGCACAAAACTGTAACAATGTGAAGATTTATTATTATGGTACTAGTGTAATGAGGTCCTTGGTGGAGTTTGGGGGTGGGTTGTTGTGACTGCATAGCGATGATGTGATGCAGGGCTTGCATACGCCAACATGGTTTAGTTGCTGAGAATTTGAAGCGGTACTGGACATGCTGGCCTCATGCCTGGGTTATAGCTCCTTCACGCCCACACTACACTGGTAGTGCTTCACTTGCGGCAGTGCAGCTGTGTGCACTGCATCCCAACTCGTGCCAATAGGATTGTGCTATGCTCTCACCAAACAGGTGCAATGACCAACCTTTGATGCTTTAATTCAAATTGTATTGCGATGAAGGAAGCAGGGCGAATGTTGAGGTTCTGCACAGAAAACCTCTTCACCTGTATCCTCTCAAGATGATAGAATGTACTTCCTACTCTACTCCTCTACTCAAAGCCTCCTATATGCATGGCACATTTCCCGAGATCGTGACAAGGTCATGGAAACAATTTCAATTCAATTCAGTTCAGTTTATTTATATAGCGCCGCCATGTCACAACAGAAGTCATCTCAAAGCACTGAACAGAAATATTCATATACATAAAAAACGAGTTAATAACATTATGAGGAGCAGACTGCTTTGAGTCTAACTTCATTGCAGACTCTCATTTTGAACAATAATAAGGCAACAGTGGAAAGGAAAAACTCCCTCATGAGGAAGAAACCTTTAGCAGAACCAGGTTCAAGACAAGCAGGCATCTGCTTCGACCGGCTGGGTTTGGTAGGAACAGATACACAATGGCAGGTCAAGAATCACATGTTAAGATAGAAAAAATATCAAATGAAAAATATTCAATTTTAACAATTCATTTAAGGAAATAAAGTCAATTTGTCCTTCAGTAGTTTAAGCCTATAGCAACATAACAAGCCAACCCTAACTAAAGGATTCATCAAAAAGGAAAGTCTTAAGCCCAGTCTTAAAACTGGACAATGTGTCAACTGCACAGACAGAAACTGGAAGTTGGGTCAATAAGAGAGGAGCCTGATAACTGAAAGATCTTCCTCCCATTCTGCTTTTGGAAACTCTAGGAACCGCAAGTAAGCCTGCAGTCTGAGAGCAAAGTACTCTGTTAGGAAAATATGGAACAATAAGACCTGTAATATAAGATGGAGCTAGGTTTTTGAGGGCTTTATAGCAAAAAACGTAAAACAACCTAATATAGATGAGATATCCTTCATGCTTGCATGATGTTATCTTCTAGGATGTAGCGGAGGATGCAGACAAAAAGCAGGGAGAATCTACTCGGTGAGGACTATTGGTATCATGATCATGAATAGCTTAACACGGGTTTCACAAAAGGGTTTTTCAATTTTGCTGCAATTCAACCATAATTTACTGTTTGGAAAATGTGAGAGAGTGAGTTGTTGATTGTCTCGTGTATCTCTATGTGGCCCTGTGATGGACTTGCAACCTGTGCAGGATGTACCCTGCCTCTCACACAGTGATAGCTGGACATAGGCGCCAGTGACCCCCGCAACACAAAAAGGAATAAAGTGGGTAAAGATAATGGATGGATGGAAAATGTGGCAGCCTCATCATTTAATATGGAAGAAAAAAACTTCAGGCTATGGAGCATTTATCCCTGTGATGTGATAACCACTCATCCATCCTTCCTTCCTTCAAATCCCCTTTTCTAAACAATTTGTTTCCATGCCTCCTCTTTCCAGATAATCAGTGCAAGTACTAATTAGTGAAAGCAAATCTGTGTGATAAGAGTAGAGTTTGAAAATACAAGATAGTTGAGTACAGAAGTCAAGTCTGTCACAATCAGGAAACGAGTTTCTCATCTTTTAATTTGTCACAAGTCACCACAATAAAACTGTTATCTACGATCTGACTTCCTGTTTGTTGAATTGTGCACCATGATGTTGTTCTAACACTTTGAGGTCTATGCGTTTACCTTGAAAGATTTTCACATAATTTTTTAGATGTGCAGTTGTGTTTCACTTATAAACAAACAAAAAAACAACTAAAGGACAGATAGTGAGACTATATCACTTTGAAAAGCACCAGGTGCCACAGTCAGAAAACTATAAAACTTCATAAAACTATACCACAAGTCCCCTCCATACACAGGGATGATATGATGACTTGTTATTCATGGAGTACATGCATTACGGCACATCATTACCTTTAACCCAAGTAGTTGTTTTTAAACAATATAGTCTTTGAGAGGATTTTCAGAGTCAGAGTCAGAGAGTCAGAGTTTCTTTATTGTCATTCGCACCTCATGTGGTACATGTGGTGGAGCGAAATTATGTACACAGGGTCCCAGTTACATCCAACAATAAAATGTATAAGAAAAACAGTAACATCTAAGATATGAACTAAGAAAAACATCAACTAAATATACACTAAGCACTCATAACATAAAACATTGAACATCACCACAAACATGAACATGAGTCTGTGAGCAGATGTGCACGCATGAACACATCAACATTGAAACAGATCAGCAGCAACATGAAACAGATCAGCAGCAACATGATATGGTTTTTTACAGTGATTATTCTAGTTAGAGATTCATGAGTCTAACAGCCTCAGGGTAGAAGCTGTTCCTCAGTCTAGTGGTTCTACACTTAATGCTCCTTAACCTCCTTCCTGAGGGGAGTGGGGCAAAAAGTGTGTGTGCTGGGTGGGTGGGGTCCTTCATGATGCAGGTGGCATCATGAAGGACCCCATGATGCATTTTAGCAGCTTTGACAAGAAATAATTAGTCTAAATGTTTCAAATCCATGAAGACAGTCAAACAATATGTAAATAAGAACAGCCTTGTTAGGAATTCAACTGAATAAAATACAGTATGTGCAAAAAGAAGTTCAAAATGACAATAAATAAATAAAGCTTAGTTTGCTCTTGTGCACAAATGAAATGTCAAATAGGGGAAGAATGTTCTCAGCCATAACAATAAAAACATCCATAACCTTTTATCACAAATTCGCTGACAGCCAAATAATTGAAATCAAAAGACCCATTCATGATATTAGAAAAGTGTGTTTCATCATGGTTTTGAGTGTCTCAACTTGACAACTCCCTAGAACCACCTGCTCTTGCGCATTTCAGTATCTTGGTTGAAGCATAGGCACTCTCGTATACTCTATGCAGGATCCCAATAAAATACTATGACAAAAATAAATCACCACAACCTCGCTAGGTAAGTTTTGCTCATGCTCAAAACCATTACTGACCTATCACGCTTCATCATGTGTAAGAGAGAGACCAATGCTGTCTTACTGCACACCTGAAGACCGTGCCAAGATCCTGCAAAGACCATCCATGTTCTGGCTAATTTTCCAACACTACAGTGAGGTTGTTATTCACCGTGAAGGAGACCTTAAGTTTCATTGTTCAGAGTAGTTTTATTTCTTTATGAACTACCTTAGCTGTGATGGACTTGCAACCTGTCCAGGGTGTCCTCCACCTCTCACACAGTGACTGCTGGACATGGGAACATTCATTCAAACTTTATTCATACAGGTTAATCCCAATGAACCTCGGGGACTCAATAACAAGAGAAACCTGATTCAGACAGAGTGATGACAACAGTAGACATAAAAAACAACAATAGACAATCATAAAGAAAGCATACAATTTGAGAAGAACAAGTGAAAGTAAATGGTATTAAAAAATGAAACAAAAAACTGCTAGATTATAAGGCGATGTAGAAAACTAAAAACAAGAACATGTCTGCATTGATTTTTGCCAGAAACTTAATATTTGAAGCCACTTAGAGAGGACAAGGTCGAAAGCTTCAGATCTTTTTGCAAGATATTCCAGGAAACAGGAGCGGAGCAGGAGAAGACCCTTTGCCTAGTTCAGTCCTCACTGAGGGAACACTGCAGGTAATAATGTACTGAGAGCGCACACTGTAGCTGCACTCACGCAGAGACATGTAGGAGGAGACGTATGAAGGCAGCAGACCAAGAAGTGATTTAAAGATGAAAATGTACCAGTGAGAGAGTCTATGTGATGTTAATGATGACCAGTTAACCAGTGAATACAAGATACAATGGTGGGTATGGCAATTACAGCCAGTTATGAATCTTAGTACACCATGATTGGCAGCATCCAGCATCTGCAGAGAGCTTGTAAGAGCAAATAAATAATGTCACCATAGTCAATGGAGGGAAGGAAAGTCACAGTTACAAGGTGTTTCCTAGCATTCAGGGTTAAACAGGATCCATTTCTGAAAAAGAAACCCAATTTAACTTTTAGTTTCCTTACCAAGTTTTCCACGTGGAGCTTATGTGGTGGTACCAAATGGATCTCATTAAAATTATGTGATTTACAAGGCACACCGGGTCGTAGATCTTACAAAAATACTTGTGACATCTGAGACAGGCTTGCAAAATTAGAAAAGTTTATTAATTTCCATTTTTATTTATAAATACTTTTTTTTTTAAATACTTTAAATACTTCCTTAAAATCCTATGAAAAAAAGAAAGGAACAAAAAAACCCAGGAGCTGAGGTTACCAGAAGAAGGCCAAACCAGCACAGACCCCAGCAACTGGAAAAGAAAACAAAATTAATAAAAAGGGCAACAAACAAACTGTCTAATCAAAAAGAAAATGAAACACAAATTACAAATGCACCAAATAACTTACCAAAAAATAAATTGCCAGCCCAACTAAATATCTAAATTATACACTACAGTTTACAAAGTAAATGGACAGTGAACAAACAAAATAAGGAGAAAACTATTTAAAGAACACAATAGAACTTTAACCATCAAATACTCATTTTAAAAGTTGTAGTCCAGACCCAGGTGTGTGGCCAATTACCCACGCCACTGACATGAGTGCTCAGGGACCGCGTCCCAAACAATTCGTGGAGGAGAAGTCCAGTGAAGCAGCCACAGGCATCTGAGGACAATTAAGTACAATGATCTGGAGAACCCAAACAGCAGTGGTCCTTCACAGAGCCAGAACACCAGTAATCTTCCATAGAGACAACAGTTGTAACCTCAGTGGAGACAAAACAGTGATCTTCCGTAGAGACAGAAGAGCAGTGGTCCCAACCTCAGCAAAGGACCTGCTGACACACACATATGCAGACAGCACAGGAGGAGGAGGAAGAAAGCAGCAAGCTTGGTGTTCACCCCACAAAGGCCATAACATCACACACAACACGATCAGCTGCTCAGCCACAACCAAACCCCACAGGTTGCAAGCCACGTAGTGGGAGCAGGAGGAAAAACAGGTGCCAGAATAAGCATCACCACCTCCTTTTATACTCCGCCTACCTCGTTTACCAGGAAGTGACGTTTCTCTAACCAGGTATATTTTCATACTGCTACACTTAAAAGAGAGATGTGAGTCGACCAAGATACCCAAACATTTGTAGGAATCGACAAACTCAATAGGAGCGCCATTCGAGGATAAAATCGAAGGAAGAACTGCTGGGACCGACATGTGACCCCGCGTCTCAAAAAGGAAGTGGGTAAACATAATAGATGGATGGATACTAGCCTAGCTAAAAAAAAATCCTCTGATGTCTGTGGTTTCCAACTCTACAAACTCCTGTCTTTCATCTGTCAATCAGCGTGCCTGTTTTCACTCAGTAATCACCCTTTCAATTACACAATTCTCTCGTTTTCTCAATTCTATCAGATTATTTTGTTGATTCCTGTTCACTATAGTTGTTGTGTACAACATGACCTTCTTTGGGAACCTGTCCATTCTGCTATAACAATTAAAGTTTTGCTATCAAACATGTTTCCCACCTGCCTGTGTTTGGGTCCATTTAGACAATTGCACAGCAGCATATTCTTACTCTTGGTTTCGTTGTTAGCATTATAGTGCAGTGTCCACCTTAAACTCTTTCAATCACAATCACCTTGAGGAGACAAAAAATAAAGATAAAAACTGAAATTGCTTTCTGAGTCCATAAACTTCTCAGGCAGCTGAAAAATCAGTTTTATGAATTCAAAGCACTCGTGTCGAAATACGCTCTCTTATCATGTTACAAAAGTGAAGAGTGTCCCTCCCTCTGCCATTTTTAAACTTGATCCAACTCCAAAACAAACTGTAACACATTATACTAATGTAGTATGCAAATGAGGTAGGGTTAAATCACTGTATATACCACTGCTCCATTTTACTGAGCTCTGATCCTTTTACATGGTATCTCCTCTGTCGTCACTCTGTGGGAATAAACAAGACATTTTTTTTCCCCAAGGCTTTGATTTAAAAGAAAATTGTTACGTGTTGTAAAAGCAAATTGGCTGCTTTGAAGTTCACAAGCTTATTAAGAATATGCTGGAAGCAAGAATCAGATGGAGCTTCCATTAAAGATAACACATGTAGATGTTGACCCTCACCGACCATCATGCACATTACAGTAACTACTGTTTGACAATGTAATATTTTAGTAAATAGAGATACGATTAAAAAAAAGAAGCATCAAATTATTTCATCAGGTAAATATACTCCTTTTTCTTGGACACAATCTAATTTTGTTGTCATTTAACATCTTTCAAGATTATGTTTTGCAATGCTCGCTGATCATACTCCAGAAAACTCAGGTTTAATTAGGAAAAAAAAAAAAAAAGCTAAATATCTTTTAATTCAAGGATATTAAGCCCAGCTTGCACTGAAAATAGACTATTAGCAAACACTGAGACCTATTCAAGGGGACCTCCTGCCTCTTATTGACAGTTTTACTATAGAGAAAGACCATTTTTTTAGAAGAGTCATGACAGAGTTTGGTTCTATAAAAATTAACGTTTTTGAAAAGCTGAGTGGGATTCTGACCTCTGGTTTGAATGTGGTCAGAAACAACCAGTTAAGTACTTACACTGCTCATCAGCTCTGAGCTGAACACTGGATCAACCCATCATCATCATCTATGAAGGACACAACAATCAATAAATCATAAAGACTGGCTTATTCATCACTTGTTTGAACTTCAAGCCGTTAAGGGTCAGGCGACTTTCATCCCTGTGTGCAGCACAGTGCATGCACACTGTGTCAGTCGATAACAGAGAGGGATCGTTTGTCTGAAGTGCAGCTCATTTGAAAAGGAAAGGAAAGATAACTTGGGTCACGGGAAAACTGACTCAAAATCACAGTGTCATGACCTCATGGCACAATCCATTATTTCCTCTGCCAAAATTAAAGAAACATAATTTGAGGTATAAAAATGTTTCACTATTTTCCCCTTTAGCGATATGACTCTTTGTAAAGAGAAGGTATTTTAAGACTTTAAGAGACGCTGCTGAATAACTAGATTAAATGACCAACATCCAGGATCCTTTTATGATTCTATTCCTTATCTGTGCAGCGTTTAAAGCTAGAACAAAGTGAAGGAAAACGTTTTAAACAAAATAGAAAGAGAACAGATTACAAACACACTAGTGGACGAAAAATAGAAGGTGAAGAGAGACTTATCACTTCGACTCGTATAAATAAAAGAACAACTAAAACTAAACACATTGAGTCACTTTCAAGTAGGTTTGACCTATAAGAAACATTGCGTCGATATCCAATTCAAAAGGTTTTTGGGAAACAAAAAATGTGGATCAAGCCAAATTTGTACTGATATGATGTGAAGAATGTGCAGAATGGGACAATTTTTAAAGTATTTTGCCCTAAAGCACTGATGCTATAAAGCTAAATCAGACCTGCATTAACTTGTTTCACAATATTTCACTTTTTACTCTTTATACAAACATACACATGCACACACACAAATATTGTATGTGACAGTAGCAAATTAGTCTGTAATACTGAAAACACACTATAAGGTGAAATAAATGTGACAAAGAGAATATGAATGCAGAAAGTAAAAAAAAACAAACAAACAAAAAAAAAACAAACACAAATAAATAAAGAAAGGTCAGATACTGACAGAATCAGTACCAAAGGTCTTCACATCTCAATGGGCACACTGGAACTCTACAAAGTACATGACTCAGGGTAGGGTTGTCGTACTTAAGACAGAGAAGGAACCCGAACTACCAGCTTCATCTGCGAGCCTGCTTTGGTTAGAGCAGTCGTCCTCCAATGCAAGAGTTGAGGGTTTGATTCCACCTGCAGTCACATGCTGAAGTGTCCCTGGGCAAGACACTGAACACCTCATTGCCTCTGATGTGTGTCCCAGCAGTGTATGAATGTGATAAAACGCTGATTATTCTTTGTAGAGATCTAGTAAGAGTGCTGTATGAATGAGTAATTGAGGGCACGTATTGTAGTATAAAGTGCTTTGAGTATCTTGATAAGATAGAAAGGCGTTATATAAGTACAGTCCAATTACTATTTACCATTTATCTGTACTTCAAACCTCGGCAGACAGAATAAAACAAGTACATAACAGCTCCTCTATGGCTGGAACAAGATCCGTGGAATAGCCCTCAAAACTTTCTGTGGGGAACAGATGTAGTTTGTTGCCAATATAAGTTTCCCTCTTCCTC
>NC_056499.1:29854101-29854870 GCF_014905685.2 Nematolebias whitei
GTCTTCCCTTAACTGAGCCAGCCCATTTCCTGCTGAAATATTAAGATTGATGGCAGCTCTTTTGTGGGAATAACCTAATCGAGCGGAGGCCGAACTGACCAGTGTTGGTCTGTGAGTGTGTGTTTTCATTCCCGTGACGAGAAGAGAGAGAGAGAGACATATTTAGTGTTTAAAAGCGTGTAAACATGGACATATTTTCATTTGCAACCAAATTAGAGAATATAATTTCAAATATTTCAACCCTTGTAAACAAGTATTTTCATTTGGTCTTGATTCTGAACAAGACAATAAGAGAAATGTGAAAACACCTGAGAAAAAAATAATTATACAAAAATAATGATGTCAAAGTAAAAGTTTTATGTTTTTGTTGGCAAGACTCAGCAGCTGCTTGACTCTCACAAAGGCTGAAGTAACTGGATTTATTTTTAATTGAATAGTTAACAAGCTGACCTCCCTGGCATGATCTCCAAATCTTTTTCACCCATGCTGGCTTGTTTGCATGCTGCGATTTTATATTTTATTTTTTTACTCTGGACTGATAAGTACTGAACATTTTCAGTGCAACAGGAACTCAGCTCAGTTTAAAGACTTGGACACAATAACTGCAGTGGAGTTCATGCATGAATAACTTGAAAAAAGAAGGAGAGACACAGGTTTAAATTAGTGTACATGTTTCACACCTATTCACAAGTGGGACATCTCAACACAGGAAATAGGGCCAGATCCCATGGTAATCCAGGAGCGTGGCTCTTAAACACAGCTGAACCCC
>NC_056499.1:29854970-29877573 GCF_014905685.2 Nematolebias whitei
ACTGGCTCTGCCCTTCCAACCACGCCTACACCCATCCCTCCCCCCCCCCCCCCTCAAAAAAAAATCCTTAAAAAAGTGATTAAGTTGCATTTGTGTGGTATTTTTTTAACAAAAGAATACAAAGAAGCTACTTGCTCTTTTGAGTTAAGACTGTTTAAAATATTCAAATGTATGTTTCATCTTCTCAGGTAGAGAACACACATTTTATACACAAACTAATCATCTCGTTTTTGAAGAGTTTCATTTGAGAAGAGAGTGTTCCAGATTGAATAACCCATAAACATGTAGAAAAATAATCAACTTTTGTGCGTGACCAACACAAAGCTAATACTATGCGAGTTTGAATAATAATAAAAGGTACATTCTATGTTCAGGTCCGTTTTGTGACTTTATCTAAACTACTAAGGATTTCATGATCTAAACCTGTTCTGCTCCTCATTAACCACCCCAGTGTCGGACTGGTCCGTCAACATCTGCGTTTTTGTTCAGAACTTGATGTAGAGCAGGATCTAAGCTTTGCTGTTCCAAGCAAATACCAATAACTAGTTTGACAAATTTATCAAATCTTCTACACAGATATGATAGGTAACAATAACTCTCCTAAGTATGATAAAGTTAGGATAAATTCCAGTTTGTTTTAATCTGTTACCCCACCAAAACAACATCATACATCAAAAATACAGAGCGTAACAGATTTTATAGTCAAACGTATAATTTTACAATATCGTGTTAAAGGTAAAATTATGTATCAGTAAATCTTCAGGCTACAAGCAGTACCAGTTTTTTTTATTTATTTATCATTCTTTATACTGAATTTAAACAATATTGCGATGCCTTATACATACATCTGAAATACCATCATGCCAATGTACATATTTACAAACAATATTAAATATTCTATGCTCCTTTTGCTTTATCTTATTCATATGAAATCGACTTGATGGAGGGACAGTAGTTGCTGGAGGATATTTGACCGAGCTTGCAAATGGCATGAACAAAGCCTACTTTTCTGGAGCAGTAAGTGGAACAACTCGCATACTGGTGGAGGACCGACTCCCTGCTGCATCCATCCTTTTAGGTCCCTGATGAGGCTGGGATACTCAGAGGACAGACAGCTGGAGAAGGTACTTGGAGAGAGACTGAGGCTTTGCTTAGCCCACTGCTCATACATCCTCCTGAACCTCCAGTCTCTGTAAGGGTCTACAGCTTTAAGCTGAATCCCAGTGAAACACCTCACCTATTATATTCACAACAGGAAATATTTCATACAAATATATATAAGAACAAAACACTAAAATAAGTTTTTGTGCCTGAAGGAGTCAATGCCATGGCAGATAATATATTATGTTTAGCAGCACTTTCAGTATATCATCACAAACCAGAAATGTAAAGCAATATAAACTTTAAAGTTTAAACAATTTTATTAAACTATATTTAACAAACAAAAAAAAAACCAGACAAAATATAAAAACAATACAATTGTTTGCTGATGCTCACACAAGCACCTGCACACACTCAAACCAGGGGTAAAATTTCATTAGCAAACCTCGACAGACAAACATGACAACACGTGTCAGTTTGTGTGGCTACAAGTGCAAGTCAGAGAGACTCGAGTTGACACAAAAACTAGATCCTCACTCACACATTCAAGACCGCACAACAACAACTGACAGTCGAGCAGCGTTTGCTCCGAGATGCTCATCACTTCTCATTGTCCTCAGGCTGCCTTTGCTGACTGCAGGGCTGCTCATAGGAATGCGCGCACACACACACGCACACACGCACACACGCAACTGACCTGCATCTCTGACAGACAGTGAGCTGACATCTGGTCTAAAGAAGCAGTGAAATGTCTAGAAATGACCACCTGCTCATGACTTTGAGATCCATGTTACAGGGATGACATACAATTTTGTTGTTGTTGACAACTTGTCCTGAGCTTATCTGTGCACATACACAACAATGTTTAATTACAGCGTAATGTATAAAATGTTTACAATAATGGACAGTGGGATTGATTCCAAAAAGTCCCATTATAAATACTTATTTACAAAAATATTTTACTTAGGGTCAAATCCCCATTGGATCAAATGTGATAATTCTTGTTGTGTTTGCTGGTTGGTCTAATTATGATGTGGTGCGCTGCTGCTGGAATTCAAATCAAAGAACAAGTTTTGTTCTGTTAATTTTGATGCCATCCACTTGGATGGTGGTCATCGGGGCTTAATTTTAGCCAGAACCTGCCAGAACAAGATCTGAGAACTCTCTCATTTTGACAGGATGTGTTACGCAAACTGTTTGTTTGGATCCAGCAACTTGAATCTCTAACCCTAAAAGTCCAAAGTCATCGCGCATTTTTATTTTGATTATTAAAAATACAAAGAGATTTTGCCCTTAGCCCAGCGGACCCAGTCTGTGGAGTGGATGTTCCTGCTGCAGCACGTGCACCAGCTAGCGCACATGCTCCTGCCCAGCAGAGACACGGACGGCATGTCCAGTGGGGATGAAATCGTATCTTCATCCAACACCTTCAGTGGCGCGCCCTGCGGACAGGGCACGTTACACACAGGAGCGTCTCCAGACAGCTCTACAGAGAGTACGCACAACTGCTGATGTGTCTGAACTCCTGCATACATTTCAGACATAATAAATAAAAAAGCTTACAGTAAAAAATAAATAAATAAATAATACAAAAAGAGAAATGACTGATGTGTATTACTCACATTACATCACGTTTCAAAACAACAGCGCTAATTTGTCAAAATAACAGTGATCAAAATGTCGAAAAGACAGTTCAATTTACTTTCATAAAATAAATGGATGGATGGATTGTCCTTAGGTGGACAACCGAGAATTGAAGCACCTGAAGGCAGTGGCAATCGAGATTGGAGCAGGAGCAACAACTCAGGACTGAATCCAGCGGAGAAGAGTTTGGGTCGGAATCGTGCATGAAGTGAGGGGAGGTGGGGGTGGGGTGGGAGGGTTAGGACGCTTGACAGAATCGGAGGTGCTCTATTCACACACAAGCTCTCTAAAATAATAATTTAATCAAGTGTTTGCAAATGTAGGTAAACATAGCTGTTAGCAGCCACTGTCCAAAAGGATGGCCCAGCACAGAAGAGCAACACCATCAGGCCAGGACTCTGCGGTCTACACTCATCTCCAGGCCAGAGGTCACTCTTTCAGGGATGAAGATGTTCACATCCTGAGAGGAACGATGGTTTGAAAGAGGAGTAAAGGAGGCCATCTTTGTGAAAAGAAATCGTCCATCATTAAACAGAGGCGGAGGCCTCTGTGTTCAACTGTCCCCCTCTTACAATGCTGTTATTGCTAGTATCACTCAGCCTCCTGTGAATAGTAAACAGCCATCAGTGCGCTAATGATCCATTGTTAGGCTGATGGTCCTTCTTGATCATGTGAGCAGCTGGTTTTTGTTGTCAGCAGCAAACTGGTTGATCCACTCTGAGAAGGTGCTATTTAAGAGATTGAGCTGAATACAGCTCCTCAGACTGAGGAAGTCTTTCGGATGAGAGACGAAACGTTTCTACAATTTTTTTTTGTCTGTTTGTTTTTTTTATTTTGTTTATTGAATGTCCAGAGGACCAGACTGAACTTTTTTAGATTTTTCTACCTGGATAATTGAGCATGCATCAGGATGTTCTGTGTACTGTTTTACATTATTAGTCTTTAGTCTTTATATTAGATATTTTAGCGCAACATTGGGCGTTCGTTTAGCATAGGTCTTAGTTTATATCTTAGATCCTTATTTACTGTTTCTTTTTACACTTTAAACAATTTGCTATTGTTGGATGTAACTGGGACTCTGAGTACACAATTTCGTTCCACCTCATGCACCACATGTGATGAGAACGACAAAGAACCTTGAATCCAAAATTTTCTGGGGGAGGACCCACATACACCCCCCCTCCCGCTATTTGCTTTCCTGTACCAATTGGTTTTACAAATTAAGCCCTGGTGGTCATGATGTACAAGATGACCCTGGGTTCAGACCTGATGACTGGTTGCAGCTTGTCGATACTGGCAGCCGAAAAACTTCAGTAAAACACATTTAAAAATATAGATGTACAGCTGATACGTAAAAGGAAATATAGAGTTTTAGTATATTTAAGTTTCAATAACCTTCTGAAAATCAAGGTTTGATGTGTAATAAAACAAGAAACAGTGCTTTTGTTTGTCTTTGATAAAAGTAAACAACAGAAGATTTTCACGTTAGTTTTTACCCAAAGACAGATGGGAAAAAAATTAGCAAAGTGCATAATCTTTTTGCTCTTTTCTTGAAGCGTGACTGGGTTAAGATTGTTGTCTGCGTCTGAATATTAAAATTAATTTGCGAGTAACAAGAATAGCAATCAGCATCATAAA
Organism: Nematolebias whitei; assembly: GCF_014905685.2. Classification (NCBI taxonomy): domain Eukaryota; kingdom Metazoa; phylum Chordata; class Actinopteri; order Cyprinodontiformes; family Rivulidae; genus Nematolebias; species Nematolebias whitei. The sequence goes on from NC_056499.1 coordinate 29,859,354, forward strand.
TCAAACGCGGTGATCGGGTTAATTTTTAATTAGGTTCTGCTTTTGTTTTCATCGTCGCAAGTGCTATCCATAATGGGATAAGTGAGCAGCCATTCAGATCCTTCAATTCTCAGTGGGTTTGGTCCACTCTCATAAAGAAGAACTTGACAAAGCTGGAAAATAATTAAAGCTGGCTTCTGGTGCTTTGTCAGTGGTTTCTCCTTGATTATTTTCAGGTAGATGTTAAAACTGCAATTATATTTACACACAACTAAAATGGAAATAAATTAGGACCACATGTGTAACGTTTGAAAAAAATTCAAATATCTACACACCTTTTTTGTTAAGTATATTTATATTTCACCAAAATGTTTAAAAAAAAAAAAACTTTTCAAATAAAGAAACCATTATACTTATGGTATTTATGTATTATGTTAAGGAAATCTTGGTAAAAGGTTATGGATGTTTTTAACTACTATGGTTGAGAATGCCAACTCTGCCCATGAACCATATGTTTGGGTTAGGAGAAAGTTGGATGAGGAGCCGAGTGAGGCTGCAACATGCGGCTGTCACTTCAAGGACACCTCCGAGTCTCAGCGCCTCATCCAGCTTTCTGCTAACCCAAACATATGGTTCATGGGCAGAGTTAGCATTCTCAGCCATAACAGTCAAAACATTCATAACCTTTGACCAAAATTTCCCCAACACAATAAGCCCAATGTCTACATTTATATACAAAAAGACAAATATGTCACATTTTATAACTCAGAAATAGTGAAGAATGTGGAATTCCACATTTATATAATAAACCAACATTTCTCTTGTTACTGAAAGAATCACTGCTTCCTATTGACAATTAGTAAAAAGCCTGCACCATGTGACGTACATCTTATTTTCTGAGTCGCTTGATGTCTCATTGTTAGACAGAGACAATACAATGTCAGCTGTCAACATTAGCTGGTACAGGATGCTATTTTGATAAACGTGGAGAGGCACACGCCGTACACTGCGACACAGACTGAAGGTACTCACAACAATGACAATATACAGCCTGCAGTCAAACCCTGCTCTGGACAACAGAACCCCACTGAAAGACTCAGTGTAAATATTATTGATGAAATGAAAAAGGGTGTAAAGAAAAGCATATACTGACAGATGTAAGGACAGAAAACGTGAGGTTTGAAGACAAGAATCAAAAATAGTGGCAGCTTGGTGACAGCAGGAGAAAAGGTAAGAGTAAGATGTAAAACAGAGGCCTGACAGGGTTAGAACAGAGGAAATGAAAGAAGCTAGCACAAGGAAAAACGAGACAAAGACAAGAGATCAGGAAACGTGGAACGAGGACCAAAGAGGTCTGGATCTGATAGGAGAAATGATGAAAAGACGTGAGAAGTGAGAGAAGACGTATATGGGCCTGAGAAAAGCTCCCAGATGTTTCTCGGTGCAGCTAATCTGCATCCTAATAAGTGAGCAGGAAACTAATCAACTCATACAGTTCTGCCTGTCAGTCTCTCTCTTCATCCGCTTCCCACATACAAGTACGCACTCACACAACACACACTTGGAGACACTCATGCATGCATCGCCCCTCCCGCTCTCTTCCCCATCACCCGTCATTTTATCCTTCTTTCTAATTCTGGAGTTTATGACGGCTGCCATCTCCTCCCTCTTCAGCAGTAATCATCCATCTGTCCACCAAGAAACCACTTTGCTTCGTACGGCTTAATACGGATCCACTTTGCTTTGTGTAAAACTTGACAGTCACATGTGTTCGTATTATAATCCTGGACCAGCCAGCCCAACTGTATTTAGAACCATCTTTTCAAATATGGGGGTTCCTACGACTGAGCAAGTTCACAAGAGATCACAAACTCAACACAAATTAAATTATTATTGTTGTGTGTGAATGTTTTTGTAATGTCCTGAGACAACTTCTGTTGTGACTTGGTGCTGTATAAATAATCTGCACTGGACTAAAATGATTTGGACTTTGACTAAGTCTATAAGACGGATTTTAGTTTGCAGTGTTACTCAGACAGCAGTCATTGTTTTATTGACCTGCTGTAGTATATCAAAAACTTTATATGAACCTGTCAAGAGGACACTATGGAAGGGAATTAAAATGTTCATATTGTGGAAATGTATTTGAACCCAGTGGCATCAATCAACAATGCTGTCATTGGGTTTTTGGAGCAAGGGCAGCAGTTAAATCAAGTCATTTCAGCAAAAATATGTTAAGAAGCCCTTTAAGTCCTCCTAATACACAATCGACCTCTGTCCCACATACTAAATACTGATGCACCTTCTTGTGTTTGAAGCTTCTTATGAAAGTAGCATATGGCCATGTTTAAAAATGAACAATGTATGCAAACAGTAGCAAAATACAAGTTTGCATGGGTAATACTGCTGGTTAAATCTGCTGTAGTTTTCATGCCAGAGATGAGGTGGAACAACTGACTGCTTAGTGCAGAGGGAACAATCTGCTCCTCAACACCTCAAAGCCTAAGGAGCTAATCATCAACTTCAGGAAAAAGAAAATGGCTGTCCCACCCCTGATTATACAGTAAAAGTGGAGACAGTGTGGAGAGAGTAGCTGACTACCGTTTTCTGGGAGTCCATATTGAAGGGAATCTGACCTGAAGCGTGAAAACCTCTGAGTTGCTGAAAATGGCCCAGCAGAGACTGTACATCCTGAGAGTGCTCAGGAGGAACATCACCCAGAGACTGCTGGTGTCTTTCTACCGATGCTCCATAGAGAGCATATTAACATACTGCATCACTGGGTATGTTTACATGGACATAAGTAGCCGGATCAAATGGCTGGTCGGAATAAAAATGTGTAATGTAAACACTCCATTCGGGTTATTTTTTTGTGTATTCGGCGCGATCCGATATAATTTGTGATCAGAACGAAACGGGTGGTTTACGCCGACTCGTAACCCGATCGGTGCGCAAGTAAATGCTTGATCTGTTCGTTTTTATCTTATCGTGAAAAACTGACCGGACTGCACATGTGCAACTTTGCCATTTCTGCCTGGCTAATGCTAATAATATTAGCATGTCAGGGGAGCAAAACTGGTCGGTGAGCGACACAACATTTCTACTAGAAACTTTGAAAGAGCTCATAATGATCTGTATTACCTGTAGCTTAATCAGGGAGTGCAGTAACGTCTCCACCATCATTAAAACCTGTCGCGGGTCCATTTTGGGTGCTCAGGTTTGTTTACGTTCACCCCGGGAGTAGAACTTCTTCTTCGGTGTTTTTTTTAAGGAGAGTTTACCACTCTGCGCATGTCAGTACTGCTGTTCAGAACAAAGCCCGCTGCATGTAAACGCTCGTCATGAACAGATTGTGCCCATGTAAACAATACATTTTAATTATTCAAACAGAACACATTTCAATCCGGTCAAAGAATTCTGCGCATGTAAACATAGCTACTGTGTGGTATCTTAACTGCACAGTGGCTCAGAGGAAAGCACTCCACAGAGTTACATATCAACACAACCCAGAAGATCGTGGGCTGCCCCCTTCTCTCACTGGACGATCAAAACTGTTCTCACTGCATAGAAAAAGCCCACATCTTAAAGGACACGTCTTGCCCTGGACATGATCTGTTTGAACCGTTACCATCAGGGAAAAGGTACAGATCAATCAAAACAAGAACAAACAAATTTAAAAACTAGTTTTTACCCATCAGCCGTTACAGAACTTAACAAAAGCTGTAATAAGAACTGAATAAGTGCAATAAGGGACACCTAGAATCTAGGGGTGCATCGATAAATCGTCTGGCCACCCCAATTTCCTTAATTTTGGTAGATTGGAAATCGGCCGATACTTACGGTACACAAGTAATCAATTTAACAATTTTGTATTTTTAACAAGAACTGTCTAAACTTGATTTATATTTCAGAGCACTACCTCATGGTCAGTTAAAGTAAGTTTATATTGTTTCTAGGATATTGTTCAAAGGTATGTTTTTCAATAAAATAAGATAGAAAAATTGAAGGTGCATTGTGACCTTATAACACCTGACAGTGTCACTTATTAAACAAAATTGGTATAGACCAAAATCAGAATCGGTAGATCAGGCTTTTTAGAGGTCGGTGATCGAACAGACACTGCAATCGGTGCACCCCTAGTACTATCAATAGGCAACAGCAAAGACGTCACTGAATTTTTGGGGTACAACAGCACATCAGAGCAGAACAATTAAAAAAAAAAAAATCCACACCAGTCACTTTTAGATAAACTTTTCTTGGTTTTGAGTTGAATTACCATCACAAACAGGACTGACACACTTAATAACTTGGAAGGAACTATCTAATGCATTTCTCACAGAATGACATCCAAGCTGTCAAGTCTTCCACTGGTCAGCATCTCCACTCATACATAATAAATGCTAATACTGCAAGAGTCAGTTCTGGTGGAATCTGTTCATTAAAGAACTACAGTGTGTCAGGTGTGTAGAAGGATAGGATGCCAGATCAGTGCAGGTTCAGGTCATGTCAGTGTGAAGAACCCAGCAAGAGTCCAGGCTGGCTGAAAGGCGATGCTGCCTTTTAAGGTGTGTGATGGAATTTGTGATAAAATATCCCAGAGTCCATGTGGATCTTTGCTTTCACTCACAAATTGAACATACTCCTACACTCTGACTGACACAGTCAATCCTTTAGCTTTTGTTGTTCAATATTGCTCAGGGATGGCTGAGGGATGTCATCTAGAGAAAATAGGATTCCTTCAAACAGGAGGACAGGATCAGGCTGTGTACAAAGTTCAACCACTGGCTGACATTACGTGTCAGGACTGAATAAGAAGTACACTCTACCAGTCTCAATGATTTAAGTGTAACAGTATTAGTTATGCTATCGAAGGCACTTGGATATAAAAGAAAAAAAGAAAAAACAATTTTCCCTATGGGGAATTCAGGGTAGGTGCAGGGCTATTAAGCTGCATTTGAGCTCACTTTCTCAAGAAGGAATGAGATGTTGACAGGATGTAACACTCCGCAGATCTATTTTGTTGGTGCTTACTTTGTAGTCAGATAGATGTAGTAAAAATGCAACACACCAAACACGTATGAAATATTTACAGCCAAACAAATCTAATAACTGAAACCAAATATAAAAGAGAAGTTGAGAAGCTGACAGTGCCTTGCATCAATATGGGGGAAGAAAATTCTTGGAGAGAGTGCATCTCTATGTGTGTTTTGAAGTACTGCAGTGAGACAAGACATGGATACCGAAAAGAACAGCAGTGTTTAGAGAGACGACACCAAAGGAATTCATGTTGAGGCATTAGGAATAAAGACGTGTCAAGGTCACACACTAGCAACTGCACAAAAGCTGTCACAAAACCTAAAAATACACTAGGCTTTGCTTTGACGTTCCGTTTACATACAAAATAATACCGAATCATTAGGGGATTTTTTTACCTTTTCACTCCTGCATGAAACTGAATTGTTGATCCTGATGCTGAGCCCACGGTGCCTGGAGAGAATCTAGATTACATTGTGTCTCTTCTGATCCCGCCACTTCTTTCCTCCTCACCCCAAGAGATTTCATTTACATGCAGTTTTCAGACATATCTCAACGTGGCTTCTCTATTTACCCCAAATCCCTGAACAATTGTGTCTTAAAGTGCTCAAGATGAGCACAATAATGACAGTGACCAGGAGTTTAACTGTGATGTGAATGAACGACTGTTGTCCAGTGGCTCCAATTTTAATTCAAATTCAATTATACTTTATTAATCCCAAAGGGAAATTATTTGTTGTTGTAACTCGTCATCCTCATTTCATTAAGAGATGTTATAGATGCTGATGGCTGTAGACAGGAAGGATCTCTTGTAAAGGTCCAGTCCACAGTGGATCCTAAGAAACTGGCTGCAGATGCCGTCTGATCAATCCACCCAGACTCGGCTGGCCTCTCGGTTCCCCCGGGCTGTAGGACCGCCTGAATGATGGGCAGAACTCCTCCCAGCGCGATGGCCACTCCTCCCAGCAGTCTGCCGAGCTCCTCGTCGCTGCAGACAGCCATCTGTAGGTGCCGAGGGACAATCCTGTCCTTCCGCTGTCATGAGCCGTGTTTCCTGTTAGTTCCAGGTTCAGTGGTCAGGCACTCAAGCACGGCTGGCAGGTAGATGAGAATGCGTCCACAGAACATCCTTTCAACTCATTTGAGATTTGGGGCTGCAGCTGAGATATTATTTGAGCTTTTGAGATGTTAATCAGCTGCTGCTGGTTGTAGAAAACTGCCTTGTTGCCATGGTTATGCATCATAACAAATGTCCAAAACTAAAAAAAGTTTCTGTAAAAATCCTTCCAGCTACACAGCATCTGATACCAGAGGAAACAATCATCCAAAAAAATGTGATTTACATCCAGAAAAAAGAGGAATTAAAGTTTCCAAAAGCAAAATCTCAGAATGAAAGTAACAGAGCTGCTCCAACATGCAGCCACCTTGAGCGCCGCAATTCTAGAACATAACAGGTATGAAATGCTTCAAAACGTTGGTCACGGCACATTCAAAAGGAAAGACCGACATCAATGGCCTCTGTGAGTATACTTTTTAAGAAGAATCTGTCCGTACTGGAAGAACTCGTACTGTATCCGTCATCCTCGCAATGAGAACACTTAAGGGCCCTGCATATTCTATCCGAAGCAGCAAAATCGGTTCATTGATTCACTGACGCAGTTGCGTGATGAAAATCGAGTCATTTTGTTCTCAGAACAGTTTCGCCCGCCCCTTCTCGACACAAGACCCGGCCACAACTTTTTCCTCACAGGTGTACGTACCAAGTATTGTGTGATTGGTCAGAAGTTTGTGGGCGTGCTCGTCAATGCAGAAATGCGTTCAAACATTCAGCTGTATGAATCTTCAAGCACACCAAATTATTAAAATGGCCAATAATTCCTGGATGGAGATCGTAAAACCATCCCTTTGAAACTAGATTCTGATTTAGTTAATAAACCAGTTACAAACCATCAAAAATTCACATCTTCAACAAAAGCCTGTGTCAGAAATGTGTCTAGGCCTGAAACTGTTCATTGAGTAATTCAAATAGTACAATTACAAATGAACTCTTGAGGCAAAGATCTTTGATGCAACGTTTCATGAACCCTAAATGACTGCTGTCCTGTTGTCACTGCGTTTCACAAAAACTGGTATTTCTTCACATTATAAACAATGGAGGAAGATGAAAGATGAACCTAAATTCAAAATCAAAAGACCCAAACTGCTAAGAGTTTGGGAGCAGTCAAAAGTCAAAATATTTTACACAGCGTCTCTATTGCCCAACTTACTTTTTTAACATAACAGTTTAAGTCCAACAGCACATTGTAGAGACAGACTGATGCTTTTCTGATTAAACATGGAGACAATTAATCTTTACAATGAGCCCAACAAGCAGATGCAGCATCCCGAGTCATCATGCAGAAACGAGAGTAAAAAATGGTGAAAATATAAAACAGGGCAGTATCTATGCCAACAACAGATGGAACAGTCCAGTGGCTCTCTTTATGCATGTGTTTACACAAACTGAGAGGGAACAAAGTCACTGACATTTAAAAGAATCTCAAGCTGTTGAACTCTTAATTTCTAAAGGAGAGGAAGTATAATTTCTCAGTTATGTCGAGGAGCTCTCCTGAAACGGAGTCAAAAAATATATCCAGAAAAAACAGACAAACCATTTAGAAATGTCAATGGACATACTCAGGAAAGTCAAATGGAATTGAAGGTTATTTTTCCCCATCATTCCAAAATCTGTCTCGCCTTGTAACAATAAAAACTACACCAGACTGTCATTAACATCCAAACCTCTGAGCCCTGGACAAAGGAATGCAAGTTCAATGTGGTCGTTTGCCATTTATGGTGTAAAAATGAAAATGGTTATCAATAAACAAATAGGAAATTGTCGATTTTTTTTGTGTTTTTTTATTATGTGGTGTGTACACAAGAATGACTGACAGCAGAGAGGTGCCATTATTTTTACAAATATGTCAGGGGCTTTCTGAGAGAGAAAAACTGAGAACCACTGACATATGCCAAGTGTGTCCAAATACTTGATTAATTATTGAAATAATTGGTAGAATACTCAATATTAAATGACCACTTCCTTAGGAGTATATTTACATCCCTCCCCTGCTTTACACACCAACACAGACCTGTTTAGCTTGTGTAGTTTTGTAAATCATACTAATGTAGCGCCCATACCATGTAGCTAAAGAGTTAATCACTAGGTTAGATTGAAATGTAGTACATTGGTCGGGGCCCCTGGAATGTTATTTTAAAGATCGCCGTACTAACAGCTTACAGGAGATACAAGTTACTATTTATATTTAATTTAATGGCGGTGCCTCCACTTAGCAGGGAATTATGACGTTACACTTTGCATAACCCACTAAGAATTTTATTTGATTCACAAATAAAATTAAACAAAACAACAACCTTTTTAAACATAAAATTCAACCCCAAAATAATCCATTGTAGGCCTGAATCTATGCTTGGGTGCATGGGAGCTAAAAATAAACAGCTCGTTTGCTCACTGAGCAAATAAAAAAAAAAGTACGTGCATTGGTTTAGTTTTGCACTCACAAATCCTTCAGAGTTTGAGATTTGGATTGAGAAAATGTAGTGGAGATCTCTTTAATACGGCACTGAGTAAGGTAAGAAGGCAGGTGATCTCACATGAACACCGAGGTCCTTCCTGGCAGTAACCTCACAGATGGGAATCCAATGGCTGAATGGGGAACTTCTAACTCATCCAGCAGGTCCCAAGATTAGCTTCTGGTCCACTTTCATATGATTCTTAAAATCCGTTAGTCGGCCACTCTGCATTAACCATTGTAATAGAAAGCTTTACTCTGTTATTGTCGCACGTCTGCGATGCTGTACTCTCTGCCTTGTCTGTTTTTTTCACAGTCACATTTCATGCAGCGTACCATTAATCCCGCCCACTCCCATCTGATCGGGCAAAATAAAATGCTTAATCTAATACAAAACAAAACTGAACAAGATTGACACTTAGCACAACTCAAAGAGTAGGTTGTAACTTGCCACATAGCACACATGTGCATCACTCATCAAACAAACTTTTATGTGACCTTCAAGGAACATAGTAAAATTGACAACTGCCTGTTTCACCATGCTTAAACTAGATTTTCTTGACCAAATATGAACTCTTTTTAAAATTATACATTTCTAAATGACAAAGGAGTTTTATATCTTTCATATTTATTCCACTTTGATCTCTTAGACATTGTTTTTAAACTTAAATGACATTACTATGAATTTAGTTTGTACTATATAGCACAGTTCAAATTGGGCTACACCAATAACATGGCTGTAGTGAAATTGATATAGGTGCAACGATGAGACAATGTAAAAGGAGAAAGTGGAGGAATGTGAGAAGTGGTGCAGAGTAAATATCTCTGCATCAATATGAAGAAGCCCATGGAGATAGTTGTAGACTTCAGAAAACAAGTCTAAACTTTAATTCCACTCATTTTATTAAAGGAGCAGCTGTATATATTACCTGTTTTATGTATTTTGGTCTATATTTCCAGTGACTTAATGTAAGTGAGCGACGTGGCCAGCATCATAAAGAAAACTATCAGTGAATACATGTTCTCAGGAGGCTGAATTAGGCTGATCACAACTCTGTTCTAATGGTGTTTTACTGGTGGGAAGTGAAAAGTACATCCACCTCTTCCTTCACCACCTGGCACATGAACTGCTCTGCTGCTGACAGTAAGGTGCTGCAGATGGTGGTTAAATCTGTCTAAAAAAATAACTCACAGCAGTCTCCCCACTACTGAGAACATCTACAGCAGCAGGTGCTGAAGCAGAGGAGCTTTATCACCGAGGACCCCGCCCTTCCTGTATGTGAACTGTTTGACCTCTCCCTTCAGGTAGGAGGCTACAAAACATTAAAGTGAGAACACAGAGACTCCAGGACAGTTTCTTCCCAGAGGCTGTAAAGCCCTGCAAAACTATTTGTCTCACCAAATGACCCTTCCCTTTCATCTCACTGTGGTTCTGCTGCTACATTTACCAAGTTGCTTTGCTGTTCATTATTACTTAAAGACTATTAGCAACCTTTTAAAATTACTTCATTCTTTCATATTTTTGTACTTTATTGCTTTAATTGAATTGGTAGTGAGTAGCTAGACCTGACTGCAGATTGTGCTCTCGTGTCAGCAGTTATCTAATGCTGATAACGCTGAAAAAGGTTGACAGTAATGACACTAATCCACTAACCTCCCACTTCTCCACATACATGCATGCATCTTCAGCTAATTACTGTTCTTTGTCACTTGCTTGATGGCTGTCACATTTAGAGCCTGCACCGTCTGAACTACCAACACCAGTCTTATGCTCTACAAGCTCCAGTCTGTGTGGTTGGATAAAAACAAAATCAAGTTTATTCAGACGTCTGCTGGTTTTTATCATTGAAAAGTGACACCCTCTCAGTTAAAACTATTAAAAATGCACTCCTAATATGACTGTAAGTTTTCTCATTTGCATACTTGTAACACGGAGGAGTCAGTGTGCACCACCTTCTTTTAAAAAAAAAAAAAACAACTAAAAACAGGAACAGTTCTAAAAAGATCTAAAAAGAAAGTGATGAACGATGCTGCTTTTCCAACTAATGAGCAGAACAGAATGACAGATTAAAAAGAGCAAATACCCACCCAGGAATGAAACTATTTTTGTTTTCCTCCCGTGTCAAAAGGTATCAGTGCTGTAGCAAAAATATGACTAGAAAAAAATAAAATAAATCTTTATCATCTGCAGAGTTGTGTTAAAAAAAAAAAAATAAAAAAGAAGAAATTATACAAATTGAGAGAATGGGTGTGAAGTAAAAAAAAAAATATATAAATAAAACAAAATACTCTGAGTATTGAGAGCAGACATTTCAGTTCTCGTATTCTGACGTTAAACAAAGGGATGAAAAAGTTGAAACATCATATTTCAAAAACAATCTGAGCAATTTCTTTAGACTTATTAGTAACATTTTAAAATTACTTAATTATTTCATATATTTGTACTTTATTGCTTTAACTGAATTAGCAGTGAGTAGACTTATTATGGTGTTTCAGTGACGTAAGCAGAATAAACCACAGAAATTGCATTTCCTGTGAAAATGCAGTGTGAATGCTTATGGCTGAAGAACTTGATGAAAAACAGCTGAACCTAGCTAAAAAATGATGAAATGTAGCTGCAATGAAAGAACAAGCCTAAATTAGCAGAAGAAAGCAGAAAGATCACGTGCTTTAAAAAATGTTCAATACAAAAACAAATGGACTTTATTTGTAACAGAAGACGTTTCGCTCCTCATCCTCAAATAAAGTCCAGTTGTTTTTGTATTGAACATTTTTTGAATTTATCATGTCCTGGATGACTGAGAATCCTCACCAGCTAGATCACGTGCTGAATAAAATGAGCACAAAAAAGAGGATATCAGCTAAAAAAAAGCTAAAATTAGCAACAACAAAAAAAATCTAAAAAGTAGCTGAAAAGGCAGAAAGAAACTTAACCTATGAGAAGGACGTGGAAAGAGCTGAAATTAGCTAAAAAAATGTGGAATTACCTTGAAAAGCTAAAATGTTTGTTTTTGGCAATAGCTGAAATAGCAGAAAAAGCTGAAACTACCTGTAAAAAGCTGAAAGGAGCATAACAAGCTGAAATTAGCAGAAAGAAGTTAGAAGAAGCACAAAAATATTGTAGTTAGATGAATATGAAAGGAGAAGAAAACAGCTGAAATTAGCTGAAAATAGCTGGAAAAAAGTTCTAATTTGCACAAGGAAGCTGAAAGAAGCTGAAAGAAGCTGAAGCAGAACAAAATGTGAAAGGAGCAGTGAAAGGCTGTAAACAGATCTAAAGATCTGAAGATTTGCAATAACTTTCGAAGATGGCTTCTATGTCAAATATCTTTACTTGAGGTGCTTAACAGTAAAAAAAAAAAAAAGTAAGAAAAAAGATGAACAAACCCTGTACAGTGCATATGGTAGGAATCATAATAAAACATTATTATGTTCAAGTTGTAGCAACGTGCTCTACTTGTAGTTTTGTAATCAATCACATAAACTAGGCTAAGAGTAGCACATATTTTGTTGCCCTTATGTGTTTGCAAGAGGCACTACAGAACTAGAACACAGACCCTAGTAAAGCAGTAATAGCAAATAAGAAATGGTCTTTTGAGTGAAGGAGCAATTATGATGGAATCTGTGCATAAAATGACCATCTTCATTGAATGGAGTTGGCATGGAACAGAGCTTAAATGAGCTCTTCTGTTCAGCAGCAACCGAATAACTTTAGAGTAGAAAATCAAAATTATATGACAGATAATAGTTAGAGCCATCTGCTTTCCAGGTTGGGGAAAATACTTGCTTGTGTTCACCGATTCTAATTGGTCTAGGAGGAGCTGTTATGACAAATAAAAGACAAAGTTGTGTATAATGTGATGAAGATAGTGAGAGAACTAAGAAGCCTTTTGAGAAACTTAAAACTGTCACAGATACAGAAGTTTAGAGATGTACAGAGAAGGGAGGAAACTGTCACTTACCCATCACTTTTACAAAATAAGCATCAGCCTCAAAGTTGTTCTTCAAAGCATGGATCATCAAGTCCTTTTGGTCCTCTGCTTTGCTCAGGACAAACATGTCCAATATTCCCTGTGGATAAAAGAAGGCATATTTAAAAACAACAAAAAGAATCACACCTATATGTGTGAATCACACAGAAACTAATCTCATAATGAGACTGACGTAGAATCTCAGCACCTAGACAAATACTTCATACGCACTCATTTAAGATACATTATATTGCTACAGTGGGCAAAAAAACAAAACAAAAGACAAATTATAAAACATAAAAAAACAAGAAAATATGACAGTGTAATAATCATATTAGGTATACAGGTTGTAAAACCACACAAGCACAGCACACAAAATAAAAAAAAGCTTCTTCATATAATACAGTATCTGCGGAAAACAGTAAGTTAGTTATAATACTGCAACGCTTAATAAATTCAAAAACCGTGTCTTCAATCCATTTCTTGAACAGTACACTGAACGTTAAAGCAAAACTAGAAACTAAAAAGCTGTTTTTATGATGTGGACAAAAGCTTGTTCACGTTTCTGAACTGGAACATAAAATGTTCTTATTTGCTCTGTAAGATCTATTCATTTTGCTCTGCTTTATGCACTATTATGTTTTGCAGTAGACTTGATAATTTTCACAAAGTCAGGTCAATTTATTTGCACATTTATTACAGCAAGATACATTTGTAAACAATATTTATAAACAAAAGGCATTACTGAAAAGGTTAGGGTGAGATTGATGAGAAGTGCTAATTGGTAAGGTTCAGGTGCCACTAATGGAACAGACAACAACAAAATACATAAACAATATCAGCTACTCACGTCCTCATAGATGTCAAAGAATGTTGCCATGACAGCATTCCGGATCGCTCCCAAGTCTGACTGGTCCCAGTGGATGTGGAACATTCGTCCAACACTGGCACAGCTGAGGTTGTTACAGGGCACGTTCTCTAACAGGAAGGCCCGCTGCACACTGGGGGGGAGGGGGGGGGGGGGGGGTCAAAAAGAGGCAAAACACAAATTATTATTTAAATCCTAGATGTTGGTAAAGAGAGGCCTAATGTCATTCGATGCTCAGTCATCATTGACATCACATCTGACATTCTGTCAAAGAAATCCTTAAACATTTACTGAGCTTATGTAAATGAGCTGGGAGTAATGTGCAGCCAACTGAACACTTTAATCTTTTAGGTTAGGATCAAAGTTTAAAATTCAAACATTTAAATTATTTTTAAGGAGCACTGATGTCATTTAACAAGAACCTCCCCTGGCTGGAGACCAGAACAGTTTGAGCTGCTTGTTGACGCTGAAAAACACACCAGATATCTGATTTGAGGGATTATTTTGTATTTTTAAGAGGCATTTAATAGCTGTGTTTTCCATCTAAGCAAGTATGCAACATATTTTTATTCCATGACATTGCATTTGTTGTTGTGAACAAGCATGGCCTCTTTCTGCAAATGCAGCAAAACCCTTCTACTTGCACTTTGTATGCTCAAACTGAGACAATAGTGTCTCTTTTCTTAGTGGAAAACTGATTTAACCTTTTTCTTTATTTTGTTTTAAGACACAGTCCTGTATCCAAACTCAGAGCTCTTCAACAGACAAAAATATAGTAATTTAGGTCTAAAATAGAACATTTTAAAAACATTTTCTCTCACAAGATTTTGATGAGCCTCATTCATCTCCTCTACATTTTATCAACAAAAGTCTCTGGGTCATAGAAGTGAAAGTTCTTGACATCTAAGTGTATTTAGGAAATTCTAAGATTTTGAGAGCCCTTCAAAGGGAACATATATGTGTATTCTGCTACAATAAAAGAAAAAACAACTTTTTCTAGTAGTAACATGTTCCTACTTCACAGTGTGTGTAGTGTTAGTTACTCCCTTATTCTACCTGCTATAAAAAGTGGCTAAAAATACAAAATCTAAAGCATATTTGAGCACAAAAACAGAGGCCAAGAATAACATGACATATTTATTCACACACAGTGAAATTTTGAAAGCATGGTCTCAATAATAAAAGACAATACTACTTAATAGCTGTCTTTAATCAAGCAGATAAAGTAGTCAAACTGATACCTGTACATACTGGTAACTCCTGCACTTTGAGCTTGGTGCTATCATAAAGACTCGCTGAAGGGGAACAGTTTGTGATCTAGTGTTGTTATTGTGTTTGTTTTTTTTCTTTTTTCATGAATTGTGTAGGAATAATTTTGTTAGCCACTTTTAATAACTCCATTTATATGCAACTGGCGTCATTCATCTTCTTTATCTGAGTTATGGGAGGCTTGATGTTTTACATTGTGCTTCAGTACAACTATTTCAGTCCATAAAAATATGCTAATTTAGGTTGTCAATCATCCAGGACCAGGTAAAAAAATAATAATAAGTAAAAGAGATAGACATTAAAAAAAGATTAAAAAAGAAAGCTTTCCAAATGAGAAGTAAAATGTCTTCAACATTTTTATGGAGGTCCATCTGCTTTGTTTTACACATATTTTTTTATGGTTTATTGAAAACAGTCTAGCCAAAATATTAGTAATGCATGTCGAGAAAAATGGAAGGCCATGACTCCTTGCTTCATGACCTTACACATCATTATTTTATGTACAGCAGTCCCTCGTTACTTAGCAGTTTGTTTTTCATGGACTCGCTCTAGCGCATTTTTTCAAAATAAGATTGGACATGACACACAATTGGCTGATTGATGGATGAGCCATATGATTAGCATGGAATTTTTATTTAAAATGAATTATTTTAAATTATTCATCCATTTTCTTCCACTTATCCGGGGTCGGGTCGTGGGGGAAGCAGCCTAAAAAGGGAGGCCCAGACTTCCCTCTCCCCAGCCACTTGGTCCAGTTCCTCCAGGGGAATCCCGAGGCGTTCCCAGGCCAGCCGAGAAACATAGTCCCTCCAGCGTGTCCTGGGTCTTCCTCTGGGTCTCCTCCCGGTGGGACGTGTCCGGAACAGCTCAGCAGGGAGGCGTCCAGGAGGCATCCTAACCAGATGCCCGAGCCACCTCAACTGGCTCCTCTCGACGTGGAGAAGCAGCGGCTCCACTCTGAGTCCCTCCCGGATGATCGAGCTTCTCACCCTATCTCTGAGGGAGAGCCCAGACACCCTGCAGAGAAAACTCAATTCGGTCGCTTGTATCCAAGATCTCGTTCTTTCGGTCACAAACCAAAGCTCATGACCATAGATGAGGGTAGGAACGTAGATCGATCGGTAAATTGAGAGCTTTACCTTTTGACTCAGCTCTCTCTTCACCACGACAGACCTGTACAGCGCCCGCTTCACTGCAGACGCTGCACCTATACACCTATCGATCTCACGCTCTCACCTGCTGCACCTGTGTGCAGCCCACAACTGCAGGAGAAGCTTCCTTCTGCAGCGTGTCAGATCTCCGCTCTGTAGCGGATAAATGGGCGTGGCCAAGAGCACTGGCAGAGTGCAGCAGGAGGCAGAGAGCTGAACTCATGACATGCTGTGCTCTTTTACTGTGCATAGTTTCATTGTTTAGAATATTGCAAGCGTGTGTAAAGGGTTGAAAACACCTTTATGTATATATATATATATATATATATATATATATATATATATGTATTAAAATAAACTACTACTTATGACTTGTACTACTATTCCTACTTTGCGGATTTTCACATTGCAGGACTTCATGGTATGGATACCTGCGATAAACGATAAACCATTTGTAATATGCCAGTAACTCTGTCTAAAGTACTTTTACTTTATGGATAAATGTTCAGTAATGCTGTCTGTGTACTCCATTTGTAAAAACAACCCCACACGCTCTTGAGGCTAGTTGTTTCCTTTGGCAAACAGAATACTTTGACAAAATGTGTTATTATTGTTAGTCTTAGTGTTATTAGTGTTTGATGTCAGTTTATATTGTACGATCTGGACATGTGAAAATTTATGAGCGAGCGGGTTTGAAGAACAGATTATGAGACCACTAGCTGTAATTAATTATACTGAAACAAGCTGAAGGTTTGTTAAAATGTCACACTGCACACTCTGTTAATCCTGAACCTGTGCAATGACTTCCTCCCACCTCACTAGACCTAAAACCAACAGTCACAAATGACACGAATGTCACAAAAACCTGTTACTACAGCACCTGTTACTGTTACAGAGGAAAATTCACTGACAGATTTTCAGCCCAATAGTGTGCGTGTGTTAAAGAAAACATTACTTGTAAAATTTGGGAATTTTCACGCTGAAACATTAAAATGCATTGCCTGCTCACCAACATGTGTGTCCTCTCTCAGTTATATACTCTAAAAGAGTCTTTTTACAGCACTGCAGGGGTTGTCAGGGTAAAATGAACTCAAGGTCGTAATGCAGATCTCACACACACACACCAACTGCACATGGTCTACACACTGAAACAACTTTGCTCTGTGGATCTGTTTTGTGTGAACTGCAGCAGACTAGACATTATTTTACACATAGGCACACATAAAAAAGTAAAAACATCATATTCAGATAAAGTTATTACTAGAATGATCAAAGCTCAATACTTCAACCATTTGGTAAAGGACATACTGGTACTTTGGTACAGAATAAGAACATTTTAAATCAGATTTGTTCATAGCATGCCTAAAGATTTTAAGTTTTTGAGTTAACTTTTGCTGTCTTTTCAAAATACATTTCATACAGGACCAGATTTGGATTTCAGTGTTCAACATTTAACAATAAAAGGTTATTACTTTGGTATATATATCATTTCTTTTTTCTTTCTTTTTTCTAAAAATGGCACATTTAAAAGACCACTTGTTCATGGTCAAAGTGTTTTTTTTTTGTTTTGTTTTTTCCAAAATAGAACAGAAATGGAAAACAGAAAAGTAGACCCTAGCTTTAGAAAGAGCATCTGCAGAGAAGGTGGTCAACATTTCCATAAATAAGTCACTTATTCAAGTTCATTTTAACAATCACAAAGGACAACACTCTTTATATAAAAAAGGCTTGTTCCAGTGGTGAAGCAAACATCATATTACCCCTGAGCTTTCCTTATGTTTACAAACTAAAACGCCTGCTGTGAAATAAGCCTACTGTTGAGGAGCTAGAGAAGAAGAATCTGTGCTTCTGACACCCTAACCTCACAAAGACAATTTTCTGTTTAATTTTGTATCAAGTGCATGTGCCTGATTTTTACATTCACACTATTGAGACCAGATAAATGCCAAAACATCTGAAAGCAGCACAGGTCTTCCTTGTCCTACTTCACAATGTCCCTTTAACGTTAAGTAGGATTTCTGTCACAATATATGTGTATGTATGTACGTGTGTGTATATATATATATATCCATCCATCCATTTTCTTTACCCGTTTATTCCATTTTTGGGTCACGGGGGTCGCTGGTGCCCATGTCCAGCAATCACTGTGCGAGGGGCGGGGTACACCCTGGACGGGTCGCAAGTCCATCACAGGGCCACATAGAGACAAACGAGACAAACAACCATTCACTCTCTCACTCACACCTAGGGGCAATTTAGAGTTACCAATCAGCCTAACATGCATGTTTTTGGACTGTGGGAGGAAACCGGAGTACCCGGAGAAAACCCACGCATGCACGGAGAGAACATGCAAACTCCACCCAGAAAGGCCCCTGGACC
>NC_056499.1:29877673-29887673 GCF_014905685.2 Nematolebias whitei
AAAATATATATATATATGTATATAAATATAATAGGTTAATCATAAAAGTAGTACTCCCAACCACTTTGAGCATGTACATATTGTCTTTTTCCAATTTGTGTATTCTGTTTCTTTTTTGATTATTTCATATGTGTCTATTTTCTGGATAATTAGAACATGCTACTGGATACCTCAAATTCCACCCCCCGCCCCGGGGGAGTGAGGGGAATTAATGAAGTAAGTAAGTAAGTAAGATAGAACTTTATTGATCCCGCAGGAAATTAAGTACATTTGTAAATAAGTCTGTCTGTCTGTTTATGTATATATTTATGTCAAATGAGGTGATGGAGTTTCATTGGGTTATGTTAGTTGATATGAGGGAAATGCAATGTGTTTCTGTAAAGTAAAATGAAAAAAATTATGTTCCTAATGTTGCTGTGGGAAGAAGTAAAGATACTCTGTTAATCTCTATAGTTAAGTGGCAACTCAGATTCATTTGTATGTCTACTGAAACAAAAGAAAAATGAAGTGCTTCACAGAGCAAAGATCAAACCTCACATGAAACAAGAATGAAAAAAAAAAAAAATCATTTTATTTGAATCCTGTTCTGTGTCTTTTGAACCTTAATACCAAATGTATCACAGCCTTAATTTCATGGTAATATGTCTGGACTAATTAAAGCTCCCAGTTTTATTTTACCTTCCAGTAAATACACAAATCTCCTTAAAAATATAAGTGGAACAGCTAAAAACAAATTATGTGCAAAGAATGAGCTGGTTAAACATGTTTATCTCATTTTTTCACACGTTGCCATTTCACATTGTCAGAAATAACTCCAGCCACAAACACAAGACCACAGTTTATTATAAAAAATACCTTTTCAACAAATTGTTTTTATGTCACGAGGCTGAAAAGATACTCGGTTCTTTTGGATGCAAAAGCTTGATCGTTGCAGCACAACAAAACGTGTTATATTGAAAGGATGTGACGCAAACTTATTTGTCAAACTAAATTTATAATCAACAAGAAAGCAACAACAGTTTAAGTAAAAAAATAAAATGTATGTGTTAATACTGATATCCTAATGATAAAGCTGAAGGTTTGCCTCAGAATAGATGTGTCATTCAAGGTCAAAACGAGTCGATATAAAAGATATGGCTTGCGCAGAGGCAGCATGTGTCTGTGATAATATTAGTGTAGATGTTTGAGGTTGTGCCCCCAGGGGCTTTGATTAGAAGATGAACTTTGCGTGAGCACTGATGTATGCTGTTTGAGTGTGACGGGAGTTTTCCATCATTTTTCACTCTGCCCACCTCTCCTCTCTAATTGGACTCCAGAGGGTCAGTCGGCTGGTAGGAGGCTGTCCAGCTAATCACGCTGAAGACCCTTTTCTCGTCTCACCTCAAAGACGCAGCGAGGCCACTTTGACCTGCCCATTTTTGCACTTTTCTACATCTACCATCCACTAATCACTGAACTTGCTCAGAGTGAAGAGCTTAACTAATCTGACTGCCTCCTTTCTTGGTGCTCTTTCTTTTTTTAACAACTCATTTCTTTGTATGACCCCTCTGCTGGGTATGTTTGAGCTTACTATGCTCACTTTCCTGCCTTGCTTCAATGACACCACCAAGGATTATGGTAAATGTTGTTCAGCTGCGGTAAATTTATATTTCATGAACACATTTATAAAATGAACTTTTCAGTTCTTAAGCCGACAATGACACACCAATGAACAGTTCTGCTTTTGCCTTGACAAAATGACGTTCTGTTCATAAACGCTTGTCCAAATTTCAGGCTATAAGAAAAACTTTGGATGAAAGTTCCTTCAAGGATTCTAAACTAAGTTTGACACGTATAGCTACCCAAAACATGCAATAAGTATCCTATGAGGTTTGATGCAGATTATTTTTTTAATCTAAGAAGTTAATTTCATCAGTGTCTTTCTGTAACCATGGAAACACATTCTTTCTTTTTTCGGCTGCTCCTTCTTCAGGGGTCGCCACAGTGACGACACAAAGACTTGGCAATTATTTTTATGCCGGATGCCCTTCCTGACGCAACCACAGACCACCGAGCTACCACAGCCCTCTGTGTGGAGCAGAGAGCTGCTGTCTAGTGTGCCCGGGGGAGCAGATGATGGGGGTTAAGGGCCTTGCTCAAAAGCCCAGAGTGGAGCAAATAAGGGTGTAGACAGGTGTGGGTTTTTCACCAATCCCACCCACATTTTGATGTTGTTGGTACCGGGAGTTGAACCAGGGATGTTCTGATCACAGGCTCACCTTCTCTAACCTCTGTGCCACCACTTCCACGTTGTATGTATATGTTATTATTATTATTATGCAGCACGGTGGCGCGGTTGGTAGAGCTGCCACAGCTCAACGAGCAGGTCGCCCCAGTTCAAATCCTGGCTGGGGGCCTTTCTGGGTGGAGTTTGTATGTTTTCTCCATATATGCATGGGTTTTCTCCAGGTACTCCAGTTTCCTCCCACAGACTAAAAACATGCATGTTAGGCTGATTGGTAACTCTAAATTGTCCCTAGGTGTGAGTGGGAGAGTGAATGGTTGTTTGTCTCTGATGGACTGGAGACCTGTCCAGGGTGTCCCCCGCCTCTCACACAATGAAAGCTGGACATGGGCACCAGTGGCACCAGTGACCCCTGTGACCCAAAAAGGAAGAAGCGGGTAAAGATAATGGATGGACAGATGAATGGATGGATTATTATTATTTTATTTATTTTAATTTTTTTTGTTCAAGCTTTGGAATGAATTTAGGCCTTAGGGTTGCGGGCACCATCTGTCTCAGACTGTGAGTGATACTCCAGACACAGTGTTCTAAACACTGTTTTGCTAAAATTACCAGACGTGGTGACTGAGTTTTTGTATGGCAACAAACAGCAGTCATTTATCTTATATAGAACAAAACATGGGCCCTGAAAAAAAACAAAAAACAAACAAACAGATGCAGTATCATTACTGTCTGATTAGGGTATGTTAGATCAGGGGTGTCCAATCCAGGTCCTTGAGTGCCACTACCATGCATGTTTTTCTTGTTTTCCTGCTCCAACACACCTGAATCAATGGTTAAATGAGCTTTTCATGTTCTGCAGAAGCCTGTTAATCACCCTTCATTTCAAATCAGAAGTGTTGGAGCAGAGAAACACCAAAACCTTGCAGGATAGCAGCCCTTGAGGACCAGGGCTGGACACGCTGTGTTAGATAATCTTGTTTTTTTGATACATGGACATATTTTCTAAGATTCATGATTAATACACTTGTGCACTCAATTCAAGTTAAAATTTCAGATATTAAAAATATAATTCTTTGGCCTTTAGGCAAACTAACAGCTTGACTTCAGGGATGATGACGGCAATTTTACTTGCAAACACTTTACACTTCTTAATAATAAATACAATTTTAAATGGCATGATGACATACTTCATTTTAAAGTCCTATTATTAGTTTAGTGCCCTGTTATATCTAATAAATGTGCATCTGGTCCTGCTCTACACCTGTGGATTTGAACATTTCTGTCAACACTGTATTGCTCTGTACTAAAGTGAAAAATAATCATACTTTCAAACTAATGTGCCAAAAGCAAACATCCCCTCTCTTTAGCTCTTAAACTGTCTCCCAGAGAACTGCCTTATTGTGACTACTTGTCATCTGAGGACAGACCAGACTCTCAACAACTAAACTACACTTTGGAAAGTAGTTGTGATGCAGGACAAACACAACAAATGCCACAAACTCCTCCACTTTCCATTGTGGTTTTAGCTACAAAACCGAGAGACGAACACAGCCCTCCTGCTTTCAGCATCCAGAGAAGGATGGATTTTAAATGGCATCGCCTAGCAACAGCCTGCTAAGCTCTTGGCAGCTGCTTGGTTGGGATGAATACTGATAGATGGAAGCATGCGCAAACACATGGGTGCATATATACTCACAGCTACAATAAAAGTTAACGTGATGGAACCTGTCAGTATTACAGATGCTCATCAGAAAGTACAAAACAGCCATTTTCTGATAAATTAATGTTTAAAAGCTTGACAGTCTATATTAAAAATGAGAGGAAAGGCAGACATAACTGGATGGATTATGACTGCATTAAAACAATCATTTTCTCATTATTACACATAAAGGTCTACCCTAAACAGACGCTAAACATCTAATGCAGTTGTGTGCAAAAAATAACAGTACAAATAAAGCAACATTTTAAGTTTCTGAAGTTTTACTGTGTGAATGTTTACGAAGCATTCGCACTATTGTGATACATTTTTCGGCGTGATTCTCGTCCCGTAGTTTTCAAGCTATTTCAACAAATCATATATCAAAACGTTCAGCTCGTTCAGGAGAAGGGTGATTTGACTTTTAGTATTCGTGCAGCTTTAGCTTTTTGAAACATTTAGCCTTTTCTGCCATTTTTATTCACATAAGTAATGAAATTAGCTCATTTTACATCCTTCAAATCTCTAGATTTGTTTACAATCTTTTACTGCTCCTTTCACATTTTGTTCTAGTTCCGCTTCTTTCTGCTTCCACGTGCAAATTTACCGGTAAACCATTTTTCAGCTATTTTCAGCTAGTTTCAGCTGTTTTGTTCAACTGTTTTGTGATCGTTTCAGATTCTTTTTGCTAACTAAAACATTTTTTGCTTCTTCTAACTTGTTTCTGCTAATTTCAGTTTGTTCTGTTTCTTTCAGTATTTTATGCTAGTTTCAGCTTTTTCTGCTATTTCAGCTACTATTTAGCAATTTCAATGCCAATTTTAGCTTTTTCAGCTAATTCCACATTTTTTGCACTCATTTAAACTTTGTTCAACAGCAGAAATGTGCTCTCTCCACTTCCTTGTACTGTAATTTCTGCTTCTTTCTACCTTTTTTAGCTACTTTTCAGCTGATTTTTTTTGCTAATTTCAGCATTTCTTCAAGATAATTTCCTCATTTTTGTGCTCATTTCTGCTTCTTTCAGCCTAATTGGGCAAACATGTTATTTCTGCCATTTTATGCTAATTTAAGCTTGTTCTACCCTTTCAGCTACCCTTTTTTTTATTTTTTTTTTTAGCATTTTTTCAACTAATTTCAGCTGTTATCAGATAAAGCCAAGTTTTTAGTGATAATTTCTGTTAATTTCAGTCTAATTAACTTCTTTATGCCAATTTCAGCTTGATATGCTTGTTTCAGCTTTTTTCTGCTAGTTCCTGCTATTGCAGCGACTTTTCAACTATTTTTGCTCATTTTAGCTTTTTGGTTTAGCAAAATTCCAAATTTTTATACTCATTTCTGCTTATTTAAACCTAATTCAGCAAACGTGTTCTTTCTATTTTCTTCGGCTAATTTAGATGAGTTCTTCATTTCAGCATGTTTTTAGCTCATTTCAGCAGTTTTTCAGCAAGTTCTTCTGCAACAAGGATTCACAATGCATTTTCGCAGGAAATGCAATTTCTCTAGTTATAAATGATTTTCGTAATACTTTAAAACTTGTAAAATATAACCAACCCATTACATGAATTAGGATAGGCTGTGTAGGCGGATAATTTAAAAAGTAAACTAAAAACTTAATTATCTTGTGTGAGAAACACTAACACTATAAAAAAAGAGCTCAGAAACCAGACATTCTGTAACAATTGTGCCATCTTAATACAAAAATGACTTATGTCAAACAAGTAGCTACACAGGATCTGTGGTGAATGACACAACAAGTGACTTCCAGTCAGATGTGGCTTGAACTGGAGACACGTGCATCATGTATGTTAAATTCTAAGTGACCTGAATTTTGCATCAACTCACAAACAGACAGGTCTTGTTCAGTGTAAAACTTTGGTATTGTTATTTGGAGAATAACATTGGCACAACACAGGTCATATCTCATAGGAACAATTAAAAGAGGTTACACATCTAAACTGAAACATACTTTCAACATTTACTTGACAGAAAATGTTTTAATGTCAGTACAAACTCCAACCAACACACCTATCATTTGACAGCACGTACGGATTTTGTTTTTCAACATTTGTTCAGACAGAGCAGTACGATCAATTTTATCCACATCTCAGAGCTGAATTATTCCAGTGGTTAATTGTTGTTATCTTCACCCACCTCAACTTCAAAACAATGCAACATTTTCTGAACCCCAGAAAAGCGGTGCCAGAACTAATCAGGTTTTGTTTTTTGTTTTATTACCCAGAGACACTGCAGGCAAAAGCAGCCTGAATGTTTTTTTTGTTTTTTTTTCTGCCACATATGACTCATATTTTTTTTTTTAAAAAGACAGTGTGAACATGACAAATCTGATTTTTTTCACAACCAACTCAGGTCGTTTTCATACATGGAACTAAACTGGGTTCATATTCTATGTTTTTCAAAGCAACCTCTGTCTAAATGATCACATTGCATTTCATCTGACTCTTACATCAGGGGTATGCAATTTGAACAAAGTATTTATAATAATGATACTAACCTTGTGCAGCTTAACTCTTGAAACTCTGCATGTCTCGAGCATCAGAACAGAAGTCCACACGTTTCTTTTGTTTCTTTCAATTTGTCATGTCCTGGATGACTGAGAATCTACAGCAATGTATGGTACCAACATTAGCGTCGGACAGTATCGATGCCAACATGATGGGATCGAAACTTAAGTTTGTTCTTACATTTGGCATGCCACTCCTTTTCCAATAATACAGTCAGAGTAGCCGGAAAGAGGCAAGATCAAATATAAACAGGGTACCAAACCATCATGTAAAATAATAATTTATTTGGTTCTGCTTGAACAACTACTTCAGAACTGATGCCATATGCACTTTGGCATACACACTTAATTATTCCCTAAAAACACAGTAGGCTGCATGTGAAAAGTATCTGTAATGTGTGTGTGGGGGGGTGAGGGGGGTGGGGGGGCACACTGGTGGTGTGTGTGTGTGTGTGTGTGTGTGCATGTGCGTATGCATGCACACAAACACACAAACACACCACCAGTGCGCAAAAAAGTGTACACTAGTGTACAACAAAGCAACATTTCATCTAAATTTCCTTACTTTAATTCCAATTTAAAGCATGTTCCTCACCAAGTTTGTGTAAATTCTGCTGTGGGTTTTAAAGACATTTAAACTTTAATGCACCTTAACACACAGCGCCTTACACTTTACAACGCCTTACAGCGTCACACACTTAGCTTAGCACTAAAAGATGCTACAGACGTAGCGCTCCACTTCTTTCAAGCATCCTAATCATGTACAGTACATAGGTCTATGATCCTAAGCCTTCTGGTCAACAACTGCCCACACTAAACTCGTTAAGCTGACGAGCGAGCAACACAGGGGTGTCTCCACCTCCTCCAACTGTGAGTGTCCTGCCAAGGCAGGAGACGCAGCAGAGAAACACTGGTTGCTGGAGAGTTGTAGATAACCAGGAAAACCTGAAGTGGACTTTTAGTGGTTTGAGTATTCTCCTATTAATCAAGTGGAATGGATTCATTCACGAAAAAATAGAAACAGTGCCGAGTGAACTAATGTTTCATGGTAAATGTGGGGTGGGGTGGGGTTCCAAATGAAGCTTTTTTTGAATGTGGGGGGACAGGCCCCCCCACATATAATGGTTGCGACGCCTATTTATGGTGTGACATAATGTCGTCTTTTGTGCATGCAGGTTCCTTCAGGACCATAAATTGTTCATACAGGAGTCTGATGACTGTCACATTTAAAATATAATGTGAACATGCCCACGCATGCACACATGTGCACACATACACAAATGAGCATTAAGCTATGCAGTGTGAAGATAGTCAAATATGCTAGAGACAGGAACCAGCTCCCACTGACCGTGAACAGAAAAGTAGGTTAAAAAAAAGATTGATGGATGGACATAATCAGTGGTGGGCACAGTTCCGCTAAATCGCTAATCGGAACTAACTTTCCATTTAAAATGAAAATAGACAACACCCACAGTATGGACTGTTCATTCTATTGACACCTGGCAGGAGGTATCACAACGTGAGGACCATAACCTGTTCTGCAACAGTTTCCCCCCACGAGCTGTTAGACTGCTGAACTCAGGTCACTAATGAAGCACCCACAATAGCAAACACACACACAGCCAACCATTCCTAAAAGTCAAGGTCTACTCCTACACTGCTGTGGAGAAATTAAACAAAATTTGGTTAAATTTTGGATGGTGCACTGTACAATTATGAATGACAATAAAGTCTGTATTATTATTATTATTATTATTATTTAGTGTATTAGTGTTTTTGCTAATTTTGAAAACCTTTAGTGGAATTAGTTTCTGCTAAATATAAAGCTGGATAATTAAAGTCCGCAAATTTTTATAAAGATTGTTCTACACACGGGCAGCACAGTGGCATAACTGGTAGAGCTGCTGCCTCTCAGTGAGCAGGTCCCCGGTTCAAATCCCAGTCCGGGGGCCTTTCTGGGTGGAGACTGCATGTTCTCTCTGTGCATACGTGGGTTTTCTCCGGGTACTCCGGTTTCCTCCCACAGACCAAAAACATGCATGTTAGGCTGATTGGTAACTCTAAATTGTCCCTAGGTGTGAGTGAGAGATTGAATGGTTGTCTCGTTTGTCTCTATGTGGCCCTGTGATGGACTGGAGACATGTCCAGGGTGTACCCCGCCCCTCCCACAGTGATTGCTGGACATGGGCACCGGCGACCCCCGTGACCCAAAATGGAAGAAGCGGGTAAAAGATAATGGATGGATGGATGGATGTTCTACACACTAAAAGGAGGATGGTGATTTAAAGAGAGCTAAGTTATGCAATGCAGAGCTAAGCAAAGCTAAGCGCCACTCGCTGATGTCACCAACCTCGCAGTGCTTTTTTCCTCCTCGTATTTACTGCAAACAGTCTCTGATTCATAGTCAGTTTACAGCCAATAACAGAAACTTTAACATGAATGCTAAACCAAACCAGAACAGGAGAATTACATGAAAAACCCATTTTCACAGAAACACTGCACAAATTATTCCTACCCAGCATGCTTTGCAAAGCTCACACTCTGTGATGTGCCTCTCACACAATTTCACACATCTTTACTTTTAAACAAACAGGATAATTACTGAGAGAATATTTATGATGATGCTCAGCAACTTTGTAGTTAGTTTATAAAAGTAGTTAAATCACAAAGAGGACCACTAAATGAGTTAATTCATTATAGTAAATGACAAAAGGAAGACGTCCGACACACATTGAATGCATCACTCTGCTTCAGCACAGCAGTTCTGCTCGGCCTCTTTGGATCCGATGGGACATATTAATTTCTGAAAGATCACCTCCGAACGGGACATGGACACTTTACTTGTGATTTATGAATCATTTTGAGTTGTGTTCATTTACAACGTTGTAACATTTAAGACAGTGTTAGTGTCAACGACAGCAGTATATGATTAAAAAAAAATATAGCCCTTCAGCGTTAGCTTCCGATATTATAAGCAAGTTAGGGGGAAGTAGAAGCAGTTGCAAACATTTTAATAGGACTTCAGAATAAAGCTTTAGCCCACTGTAACATGTTTACTGCAAAGAGTGAGACAGAAGTGATGAGATGTATTCTGTGATTGTGCTTTGAGCCTCCCCAGGCAGAGGTTAACAACATTATTCTGTTACTGTCAGACACTGAGCCTGACCTACAGCCTGAAGACTTCTACACATGGATGTGTCAGGCAGACGTGCCACATTTCCCCAAGGCTTATCCAGCCTTTGTATTGATTTGTGCTCCCTTGCACAGACAGCTATGATAATTGAAGGTGAATCTTCGGCACCAGTAACCAGTGCTAAGAAGTGCACAGGATTTTGTGCATATTGTGAAGTGCTGCCATGTAGCATCGTGTGGTACAGCAGAAATCACTTAAGTTCAGCTGTCTCCATCTGTGACCTCATTTTGTGCTCCAGAAATAACTTCATCACACCTCACTCAGCTACATGCAGGGCTACATGTAGCGCCTAAAATCCTGCATATACATGTGTGTGTTTGTAGAGCAGACCACTGGATGGCAAGGTGTGACATTTAAACTATT
>NC_056499.1:29890173-29904754 GCF_014905685.2 Nematolebias whitei
ATCTGTCCATGAACTGAATCTCAAGAAAAGTGGATCATGCAGCAAGACAATGACACTAAGCACACAAGTAGTTCTACAAAAGAATGTTTCAAGAAGAAGAAAGTTCATGTTCTGAACTTAATTCAGTTGAAATTTAGTGGAAGGACCTGAAGTGAGCAGTTAATGTGAGGAAACTCATCCACATCTCAGAGTTGAAGCTGTTCTGTATGGATGAATGGGCTAAAATTCCTCCAAGCCGGTGTGTAGGACTGATCAATAGTTACTGGAAAGTTTCCAGTAACTATTGATCAGCAACTAAACGTTTCCAGTGGAAACGTTTAGTTGCATTTATTGCTGCACAGGGGAATCACACCAGCTACAGAAAGTAAAGGTTCTCATACTTTTGGCACTAACAAATATGTAAAATTGGTTAATTTTCTTCAATAAATAAATGACAAAATATAATGCTTTTTAACTTATTTGTTTAACTGGGTTCTCTTTATCTACTTGGACTTGTGTGAAAATCTGATGATGTTTTAGGTCATATTTACCAAGAAATCTAGACAATTCTAAAGGGTTCACAAACTTTCAAGCAACACTTTAGGCCTTAAACTGTGTGAGAAGACTACAGGAATAAATAACTGTTTAGACATTAAATAAAAAGGAATAGTCTCGTACTAGAATCAAGTTTGGGGAACTTAAAGGTACCAAGATGTGGAGTGCTCAGTCGATTAATACGGCAGAGGAAGACCATTGTACAGAGATTTCAGAGACAGACAGATTGGACAAGCATCAGTAGATGTACTCAGATGCCTGCTTTTTGTGTGTGTGTGTGTGTGGGGGGGGGGGGGGGGGTATGGACATAGGCCTCCCTTGGCTAATGGATATTGTCCTTCTAGGTTCATTTCCACATTGGGGCTAGAGATAGTAATCAAGGGAAAGATGACCACCAGAAAGACAAGACACCTGTGAGTATGCATCATGGCCAATGAATTTTTCATTCAACCTTTATTTAGACAGGTTAATCCTATTGAGCCTTGAGGACGCATTTACAAGAGAGACCTGATTTCAATAAAGTATGATGAACACAGTGGGCAACAGCTACAACAATAGACAGTTATAAAAAGGCAGAGATTTATTTATTTATTTATTTGACAAATAATATGGCAAAAAATAGTAACAAAAACAGCTAGATTATAAGGCGAATGAATCTTCACCATCATACTTTCTTGTTGCATGATACAAACTTAAATGTGCAATTGCTTGTTTGTTTGTTATTTCACAGGAAATTTTATAGTTTGTATGGGCTGATGGGACCTTAAAAAGCCCGTAGAAATTAAATATGTGCTTTATTTGAGCTTGACAAAGTGCAGATTTTCTTCTTTATAAGTTATTATTAATGAAGACTCCAAATAAGCACTGAAAGAGGAAAGTAAAGTTGACTAAGAAATATAAAACTGAAGAAGTTTCTCAGCATATATATGGATGAGCAGCAGCTGAGTAACAGTTTGCCAAGTGTAACATAGGTTTAAACAAAAAAACAAACAAAAAAAAACTGATGATGCTATGCAGCATAGTCAATTTGTTGCATAGTTGATCCAACAATGTTTAGTCAGGTCATCTGAATGGTTTATTTTTTTGTGCTGAGACATCCAAAAGAAACCGTTTCCCAAAATAAACCATCCAGATGACCTAACTGAACATTGTTGGATTTTATACCTGGATTATTGAACATGGACTTTGGTGTTGCAAGTTAATAAAACTATGTCTGATGTGCATTTTCTATTACTAAATTAAAGGAGAAGGACTTAAACCTTTGTCCCATTATCCTAAGCCTAAAAAGGCAATCTGATAAGCTAATAAGTCTGTTGAGGACTCCTGTGAGAGGCTGTTTACAGGTGAGTCAAACGACCATATACAAAAAGTCTGTTGGAGAATAAAAGACTGTTTAGTAGGCTTGTATCTCATGTAAGCACCTTATTTTGAAGCATATTCTTTTGCATGGCTGTTTGCTCAAATGAAATAGACTTCCATAGTTTTCACGTGTAGGTTTTGAGATTAATAAGAGGCATCATTTTCCTTCTCTGATTTATCATTAAATAGGGCTTCCTAAAGAGTCCTAAACAGCTTCCTTTCAGTAGCAATGTTTGCAATGCACAAAGAGATTGGCAATGGTAGAAAAAAAAGGTGGGCTCAATTCACCAGAAGGGAATAATTATGACATCACTTAATATGTTATGGAAACAATCCTTTGGCTACAGTTATTTGCTAACAGGCTTCTTGCAGGTTCAAAACAACTCTAAAAATGACAGTGGAAGGCAGTAGTCCCCACCCAAGACATGTGATGAGTGATGGTTCCAAACATCACAACAGATGGATGACTGAGTGTAACCTCAGAGGTGAGATTTTCATTTACCTCAGTCTTCTTGCTTTTATGCAGCATCTTCCCCTGGACTTTACAATCTGTCTTGCACACTTGGCAAAACAAACACATTCTCCCCTTCTGTCTCCGTCTGGCAAACATACACAGAGCCTCTCATTCAATCCCTCAGAGGGCTCTAAAGCCTTACCAGGGAGGATTTAATTAGTTTTAAAGTAAATGGGTGAGCAAAGATGGGGCTATTATCTTTATGCCGAATGGCAGCGGTTGCGTAAAGAAAGTATCCCTGATGGCATTCATTGAAACATTATGGTTTTGATGTGTGCAGTGAGGAAGAGAGAAAAGGACCAAGGGAAGTGACAAAGCTCACTGCTCTTCTGTGCCCAGATGTAAAGTACAAGTATAAATCTGTAAGGAAGAAAATTTTAAGAATTTTGCTTGAACTGCCTCCTTACAGACATAACAACTTCCCTGATGTTCCCTAAAAAAAGTAGCAAAGGACATGTGAGTGGTGATAAACAATAACACAAAATGATCTACCTTATAGCCCATGTGACAGTTATCAGTTAAAATAAAATTTAAAGTCAAAAACTTGTCTTTTTATTTGATTATGAGGAGCCCAAGATACAGAAATAACCTGGCATAACAGTACTACAGTGATCCCTCACATATCACAAGGGTTACATTCCAGAGACCCCTGTAATAAGTGAAAATCCGCAAAGTTGCAGCATTATATATTTTTAAAATTATTTATATCTATTTTAAGGCTTTATAAACCATTCCCACACGCCCAAAAACCTTTCCCACTCTTACGTTTACCCTTTGCGTGCAGCACCGCATTGAAAACTCTTGTCCACGTCCACCTGCTGTGTGGGCCCCACCCCAGCCTGTATAAATTGTGCTGAGACACATGTTTATGTTGTTATCGACTCCCAAATAGCATTTTTCTTGGGCCATTTAGGAGCGAGTGAGGCCCAGATCTTAAAGGGCTGCACCTATACTCATAATCTGGGGTTACAGTATGTACCCAATGTTCTATTTTATATAGGCTTCGCCCTTTAAGGCTATTGCTAGCGGGTTAAAGGCAAAGCAGGATCTATGCCTCACTGGGTCTGTTCAGTACAACAGTCACAAGGATATCTACTTACACTCTTTGAAACTATCCGTATTGAGAACTAGTCATGCGTAATTACGTGCAACTGAATCTGTGCGCCTGAGACGCCCTGAGTAGCAGAGGGAAATAATTTCTAAATCAGACTTAAAGCTGAAATGTCAAACCCTGCTGGTGTGAGAACAGGCAGGATGGAGAGCGCACGAAAACATCTGCATCATCACTCTGACAAAACTCTGAGGACAGAGCGAGTCAGGGAGAAGCTGGAAACATCATGCAGATAAAAACAAAAGAACGAGCATGGAGAAGCCCAAGAAGCTGCTGTACAAATGTCCTGCACTGACACTCCTCCACGCAGAGCCGTGGAGGATGAGATTTCTATGGTGAAGTGAGCTCTGAGACCCTCTGGAGGCTGAGATCCAGAGGAAATATACACCTGTGAAACACCCTCAAACAGCCAGTGTGACAGGCACTGAGCAGACAGAGGAAGTCCTTGAAACTGATCTCTGAAATGTACAAACAGACGCTGAGAGTGGCGTGATGTGACCGTGAACGCAATGTAGCAAGAGAGCGCACGAACAGGGCAGGGGAAATGAGAGGTGGCTTCCTCCTTCTCTTGTGCAAACGGTAGTGGCTCACAGTATGTACCACAAAATCCCATGATATAATTAAAACTCTACAATACAGAATTATATATATATATATATATATATAATAAAAATGCTATAACGTGAAGCCGCAATAAGTGAATCGCGAAAAAGAGAGGGATGACTGTACACCCATTTTATTGCTTGGTGGAAATTTTTTTAATCTTCTGTAAATGTTGAGATAATAGTAAGAAGTGAAGAGTAATTATAGTTGAAAAGTTAGTGCAAAAATAAACCATATGTTTCTGTAGCAATGGTTTTAAGCTTATAACATTATACTAAGTAACAGTGTTAGGGCATCATTTTCTTTCCACCACTTTTGACAAAAAAAATAAAAAATGTTGTATAACATTCAGTTAAATGAAAGAAAGCAAAGCAACGGTCAAGGACTCCATCAGAAAATAAGCACTTGAAAACAAAATCTATCAGATTCAAGAATAAGCAATAACGTGATAAAAAGAAACATTAATTTTAAAGGCAGCACAAAAAAGGTGTGTGTGTGTGGGAGTGGGTAGTGATAGAAATAAAAATAAAAAAAGCTGAATATATACTCTAAAAAAGATTTCAGCTTGAGTGAGAAAATTCACAGAAACATGCACTAAGAAATAAAGAGCAATAGACTAATATATAGAGGCCGAGTATGTAGCAGTGAAGCTATGCCTTGATGTAATCTAATGGTCTAATCTGACTACTGCTCATCTGGTGAAATTACAGATTTTAGTGAAAGATAACTGTAGGTCAGGGAAAGTCTCTGAAGCTGCCTCGATGGTGATCTGGCTGTTATTTTCAATTCCTCAAGAACCACAAGCTAGTGTGTACATAGGACACATACACACACATGTAATTATATCTTAGCTGCTTGAGGCAGATCAGATTTTAAAGCTGTTCTTTAATCGGCACACAGCGTAATATAGTGAAAAGGAAAAAAAACCTGATTACAGCTGAGGGTAATCTTATTCTGTGAGGGATGATGGCTGACACATACAACCCTTACATTACGCATATACAGACCCACACACAAAGAGTTTAACTGTGAACTGTAATTGATGTTATTCCTAGAAAAAAGGGATGTTTGTTGTACCTAAACAAACATTGCAACAGCAGGTGGGAGATTTTTCATTAAACATATGTCATATGTTGAATCTAAACCCATCTGAACCTTCGATAGATGTCAAACGGTTTTATTGTTCAGATCTAAGCAGAGTATTATATAACATGCATAGAAAAGTACTGCTCAGAATCAACATTTTCATAATTATATGTTAGCTATAGATAAAATACACTAATGTAGCTAAAGACAGGGAAGATTTGAGGTTGATATTTCTTTTATAGAATATGATCTGTCTTTCTTATGGAATAAAGAAAACAAACAAATTAAAATCAAGTTTTCATTTTCATGTAATGATGGTTGCCCAATAATCCAGGTAGATAAATCTAACAAAGTTGAGTCAGGTCCTCTGAACGGATTCTTCTTTGTTGAAACGCTTTGTCTTTTATCCAGAAATACTTCTTTAGGGCGCATTCACACCAGCCCTGTTTAGTCCGCTTTAATCAAACTCTAGTATGTTTGTCTAGAAATTCGGGTTGGTTTGGGGATGTGTGAATGCGCAATCGAACTCTGATACGGACCAAAAAAAGCAAACTTTGGTCTGCCTAAATACCTAAGTCTCAGTTCAGTTAAAGTGAACTCTGGCACAGTTTGAATGCATTGTGAATGCAAGTCGACTGGAGACTGCTCTAAAAGCAGTAAGTGGACTACAGCGCAGGGCATTCTGTGTAAATACAACCAAAACAAACGTGCATTTCTCAAACCTCATATGGAGCCGTCAGCCGCCTTGTGTGAAAAAACAACATTCTCCATGGTCTTCTGCCTCATCTTCCACTCATGCTGAGTCCATTGTTGAAAAACGTTTGTTTGGCACATGTGCCACAGACAAAACAGAAATCCTAAAACTGCAAAAAATTGACACCACTCCATTTTTGTTTTTATTTCCAAAAGTAAGTTGGGCTCAGTGTCTTCTTCAGAGGTTTTCGTGTAGTTTTCTTCAGTAGTTTTTGGTGCAGCGTCGCCACAGGCGAGGGGGAGGAACACATTGGCTCGAGTGACTCAGTGCAGTGTGAATGCAAACCCCACAAGTTGGAAATGTAAACAAATATTCTGAATTTTGGTCCCCAGTCGAACCAAATCTACCAGACTATCAGGTGTGAAAACGACCTTAATCTGAGGAGTTACAGCATGTTCTCATAGTGGATCAAACAGTTTGCTGGGGACAGCCAAAACTATTTGTTCACATGCAAGGGAGGACCACCAGCCTAGCAGTTGATTGTTATGGGGGCCGAGATGGTGTAGAAGCAGAGCAGCCGGCTTGGGACCCGAAAGTCCCAGGTTCAATCCCCGGTCACTGCATACCGCGTGGTGTCTCTGGGCAGCACACCTCATCCCCAAAATGCCCCCTGGGGGCTTTCAATAGCTGCCATCTTTTACATCTTCTCGTGTGAACTTTTTATATTTATCCACAGAGATGATGTGATCAGTGAAATGTTGGACTTCCTGAGATTGAATTTTAACCCAGGTGTCATCAACATACCTGAACCAATGACTCGGTGGTGTCCCTGAAAAAGGATGCCAAGGGTGTTTTTCTACCTCCTCCATGAAAAGTTGGCAACAATAGGATAAACTGTGGGCCCCATTGCACAGTTTCAAGAGTTGGCACAGTTGCGCTGTGGAAAGTGTGGTCCTACTGCTAAGATTGATGTCTAATTTTAACCTTAAACAGAGCAACTCCCCTGATTCATCAACAGGAATGCACGTAAAGATTGATGTGAGGATGTGACATCAAGCGAGACCAGTGTTACATCAGTCTACATTGATGGCAACCCTCACCTTATCCCCAAAGTCCCTGGTGTTCTGTATGTGATGTTCTGAGCTACCAACTAAAGGGATGAGTACAGATGCCAGATAATTGGAAACATTATAAGTGATAGAGTTAATCATGCTAACAATCGGTCTTAGTGGTACATCTTGTTTGTAAATTTTGGGTAAACCATACTGACTAGGGGTGGCCTCCTCTGGGTACAGCCTATGGTACAGACTACGGTCAATAGCCTTTCCTGCTCCAAATTAGGGATGGGGCCGATCTGATCTAGTATCAAAATCGGGTTCCGATACCAGCATAATTTACGTATCGGATTTTTCCAATCCAACCTGCCGATATTTCCAATCCATGATGGATGTCTGTGGTTGTGCTGCACGTTGGCTTCAAACTCTGGAATGGATTTCCTGAAAGGAGGTGTGTCTCATGAACCCAGAGTAATAAGACCCGCATCGCATTCAGGAAATCCATTTCATAGTTTGCAGCCAGCTACAACGTGCAGTAGCACCTTGGCTAACGGCTAACCAACTTTTCATCGAAACATGGTCGCTGTGTGAAAATATTTTATACTAGAAACACCATAAAACAAGATAGCAACGTGCAATGTCTGCAGAGCCATAGCACCACATTAAACCGCAAAAAAGTTAGTTTTACGATGGACATTCGAGCTCCGGGGTTTCAGCAGTCAGTTATTTTTGTTCAGTCCGGAGAAGGCAGTCTGATTTTGGTCAGCCACGCTCAGTCTGTCCGTGCCGGAGGAGGGGCAGACTGAGCGTGGTTGACCGAAATCAGACTGCCTTCTCTGGACTGAACAAAAGTAACACACTGCTGAAGCCCCGGAGCTCGAATGTTTATCGTGAAGTTGCTAAACTTCATCACAATTAATGACCAACCGCTATCAGTTGTAAAAAACGAAGAATTTCACAGCTTGATACTTGCAGCCAAGATATAGTTTACCCTCCAGGAGATATTTATCAGTACAACAGTAGACAATCATAAAAAAGCATATAAATTGAAAATTACAATAAAATATATATTTAAAAAAAACGAAACAAAAACAGCTACATTATAAAGCAATTTAAAATACTAAAAACAGAAACATGTTTGTGTAGTTTATGCCATGAATTTAGCAGATGTTTAAAGCCATCTAATCACTTTAATATCCACTTTAAAGCTAGGAATAATAATAAAAAAAACATGTTTTGTGTTAGCAGGATTTAATTCTAACTTTGAAACATATCCAACATTAATAAAACTTACCTCATGTTGCCTTTTTGGACATGCGTATATTTGTACAAATTGTACTTGCCTGTAGAGAGGAGATTATTATAGTCTCATATAAAATCAATAATGATGATATTGGAACTGGATCAGCATCGACCGATATCCAGATTTACGTTTCGGAAGTTACAAAATGTGGATCGGTGCATCCCTACTCCAAATGTTTCAGGCACTTAATCAACTTTGTCTTGCAACCACTTCCTTGATCTTATTTCAGAGGCTCATAAGTAGTTAAGTCACTAAGGAGGGTCATAACTTTCTCATGATATTTTTTGGTTGAAAATAACTGTGCACCTTCCTTTGTCTGCAGGGAGGATGTTCTTATCCTTACTGAGTGTGGTAAGTGTGTCCCTTTCCTCTCTGCTGATGTTGGAAGGTTATAGTTTGGCATTGCTGAGGCAGGCTGAAACAGGGGGCTGTGATCAGTTATACATCGGGAAATCTAAACAGTCCCTGGCCAAAAGGATGACCCAGCAGAGAAGAGTAACATCATCAGGCCAGGAATCTGTGATCTACACTCATCTGCAGATCAGCGGTTACTCTTTCAGGGATTAAGATGTGCACATCCTTGATAGAGAGGAACATTGCTTTGAGAGGGGAGTAAAGGAAGTCATCTTTGTGAAGAATATATTATCATGGTTCAAGCTCTTTTGTGGATAAAAACAGTTCAGACTAAATATCAAACTGTGTTGGAATCTACAATGGGTTTTATTTAAGACTAAGGGCCAAAACATGCACTTCCTATTCACCTACTGCCACCACTTTAAGCACTTCCTACATCTGCAGTGTCAAACATCATCATCTACACCTGAAGAAACAATTTATCAGAAGGCATCTTGTGAAAAGCTTCTTGAACAGAAACAAGCAATAAAGGCAAGGAGGTAGAAAACAAAGTCTACTTTCATGTTGTTTTTCTTTTACGATTTGTGTCAGTGTCTCTTGCATTATGCTGCTTCATTTCTCGCCGGCATCCCAAAATGCTTGTGTTTCTGCAAACATAGTACATTCACACAAATGCCTTTCTCTAGCCTTGTATTCTTTGTTGTGATGTTCATCAATTTGAGCATGCAAATATGTGTGTGTGTGTGTGTGTGTGTGTGTTTGTGTGTGTGTGTGTTGGGTGGGAATGGAAGGGCAGTGGGGTGGGGATGGGTACAACAAGATAGGTGAAAGGAGGGAGTTAAAGTTTGGTCTGTGACCTGGATTTAATGTGGACCCAGAGGAAACTATTTATTTTGGTCTTCCAAAGGATTTTTAAAATAAACAAAGGTAAAAATAAGAACACATGGCACAAACATATACATACTTCCACAACTTCAATCTTCTCTGAAAATCAAACAGACCATTAAAAAATGTGGACATAGAACATCCACATTTTCCATAGTCAAGAGCATTCCTCATTTACAAGAACAATGACAAGCACTTGATACATTGCAGTTTTATTTTGGTGAATGAGTTGATGCTGATCATGAAACAGTAGGTCGTGACCTACAGGTTATACATACTCAAAAATGCAAAAGTAGACAATGGCTATTTTTTCCTCTTTTTTTTCCAGGCGGTTGAAGAGTGACTCTTCCTTTAGGACTACCTACAGTAATGAGTCAGTACTCATAATATTAGTTTCTGACAAAAATGGGTTCTAAAATAAACCAAATGAATGGGGACTTGTGATTAGAAGGAAATCTAGAACTATGTAGTTTAAATGGGCTTCTTAGAAATTTTTACAGGATGATGTTGGGGACAACAGCAAAACTAAGGAATGGAAACTGGCTGGTTGGCAATTTAGAAAGGTGGCATCCCTTCTTATTTGACCTGTGAATTTGATGTATTATCAATGGTAGAGTAATAGTGATGAAAACAACAACACATTTTTATGTCTAAGGTAAAGCAAACAAAACAATTTTCCCCCAAAGGGAAAAAAAGACCTCTAACACCACTAAATAATCCTTCATTTCTCTGTTTTTCTTCTGCTGGCTCCATCTGCTCATTGTTCCATTGATTCCAGCAGATTACTTTCATCTCACACTCTCTCTTCCTCTGTTTATCTGCCATGAACACTTAAATCTGCATTCATTTTGCTGGGAGGTGAAGCAGACTGGCAGGACTTTTATCTGAAAAGCGGCTATATATAACTAATTGGGTGGATAACGGAGAAGATATAGTGAGGATTGAGAGACAAAGAGGAACAGGGGTAGGGAGCAAGTGGGAAAGTGGGAGTTAAAATAGATCAGTTATGGGTGGTGCAAATATTTGGTTAGCTGAGAGAATTTTAGTAGTGGGAAATCAAAGACAAAGCAAAGACCCAGTGAATGAGGGACTGCAGAATGCCGATGATATTTAAGAGGTTATATTTGCAAGAAATATTTCATGAAATAAGCAAAACCAGTACTTATCCGTTTGTAATACATTGTGGTTTTACTATAAGACAAAAAAAAGAACAACAACAGGCTTAAAGCATCTCTATATAAAACACTTTTTGTGGATACAAATTTAGGGAAACAGAATAATTTTGTCTTCAAAAAATTTTCCTTTAAATTCTCGACTACTGTATTTTTCGGTCTACAATTCGCCGTTTTTTGCATAATTTGCATGCCCTGCAACTTATAGGCCAAAGCGACATATTTATGGATTTTTTTCAACATATTTATAAACCAATTTTTGGCTGAGATATGACCGTTTCCATTCATTCTGACTGGAAAAAAAAAATAACAGTACCATTTTCAACCACTAGATGGCAGCAGTAGTAGCAGTAGGGCATGCTGTTGTATCATGTAATAGGTAAACATGGCTATAATGACAATTAAAAAAAGTTTAAAGCAAAAACAACTGGACTTTATTTATTACACTTTATTGTTTTTGTCTTGAACTTTTTGGAATTTACCATGTCCTAGATGGCTGAGAATCTTCACCAGCTATTAATGACACAATTGGCTTGCCATAGTCTTCCACCTTCGTTCTGCTTGCTGTTTGGCGCAACCATCAAATCAGCTGCACCGCCCTGGTGAAATGCAGCTAATTTGACCATTAAAGTGCATTTATTAAGCAAAAGTTAGACTGAGACAGACTTTTACTATAATTTTGAGCAAACAAATAATTATTTTTTAGGTGTTTATCTTGTTAAATTTGCACAGTGACTCGTCGCGTGCACGCGTTTACTTCTGCGTATTGGCTTTTGAAATACAGCTAATTTGACCCTCAAAGTGCATTTATTAAGCAAAAGTTAGACTGAGAAACACCTTCACAATAATTTAGAGCAAACAAATAATTGTTTTTAAGTGTTAATCTTGTTAAATTCTTGTTAAATGCTCCTATGCATGCTCCTGCGGCCGCCATTTGGCAGCCCATCAATTTTTGGCACAACACTGGCCCACATTTCTGGATTCGGCCTACATTTTCGGGTTGTCAGCGGTGATGCGTAACAAACGTGACGCGTCAGCAGTGACGCATAATAGATGCGACATACATGGCGAAGCAACAAATTTATGGATTTTTCCACTTTTTTAGACATATTTGGACTGATGTGACTTATAGGACGGTGCGACGGGTAGGGCGGAAAATACGGTATCTTAATTCATTCAACCTTTATTTATACAGGTTAGTCTCAATGAGTCACGAGGACTCATTTACAACAGAGACCTGTTATAAACAAAAACCACAGATGAGGTACAGACAACAATAAAACAATCATATAAAAGCATATAAAATGAAAAGTAAATAAAATAAGTGATATAAAGCGGACTAAAAACCATGCTACATTATAAAACGGTGTAAAATACTAAAAACAGTAACATGTATTGTTTTTTTGCATTGAACTTAACAGTTGTTTCAAATCCGTCAGAAAGGTCAAAGTCGACAGCTTCAGATCTTCTTACAAGGTGTTCCAGGTTACAGTTACGTTTAATTTTTCTCTTTCTCTTAGGCAGCAAGAACACAATGTGGCAAAAAAAGAATGAAAGCGATCATCGTGGGAGCATAAATCCCTGCATAACATGCAAGACTGGCAGACTGGGAAAGTGACAAGAAACACAAATTTTACCAGTGCCTAGAGAGGACTGGCCTGAAGGTCAGTACAGAGGCATTAATTAGCAGCACAGGAGCAAGAGACCACCTGTCTGGTGGTCTACAACACCAGACAGGACTCAACATGTGGGTTGTGCAAAGATGCATCTCAGCCAGTCCAGCACATAACTGGCAGGATCTAAGATGCTAAGATGCAGACAGGCAAAGTGTATATGAAACACCATAGCCAAGTGATCGGAACAGTGCACAGGAACATCTGTGCCAAATATATCCTGAAGATCGCCACAGTCAATGTGAGAGGGAAAATGAAGACATGAGAATCTTGAAAAAAATCCAAGATAGAGATAAATAGATGTGGAAAGTCAAAGCCTCAGTGGTCATGGAATACTTGGGGGTCGTTACCTCCAAACTGGGAGAGAGGCTCCAGCAAATCCAAAGAACAACCTCAAAGATTCTTCGACTTTCCAGAAGAGCACATTACTAAAAATAATGATGATACTGCCTAGAACCATCAAATAATCCAAACTTTAAATGTGACCACCCAGAAGTATAAAGCATGACTGGAAAGTTTACATCCTTCTACATCTATGTAGAATGAACTTAAACATACGACAAGACATGTTATAGTTGGGTCAATAGCAGTCAGCAAGACAGAAGTTACGTCTGACACAAAAGCACAAGAACAGCTAGAAGTTTCAGTTTGTAGGTCTTTGGAAACTCTTAGCCAACACTGTACCAACGCTGCATACAAGAAGCATAAAACACACACACACTCTTACACACAGCAATCAGTATGCACAGACAGCCACAGCCTTGACCATACAGCTATCTTATTGTCCGCACGTGGAACAGATAATCCCCACAAGTCCTTCAACAAATATAAACCTCCTATTCTTGTTGCTCATGACACTTGTGGACCGAAGCACACTGCAGAAATTTTTATAGGATCGACTTAAGTGCCATGTTTCCTAAAGTTAAGGACCAAGCTCAACTTAGATGTCTGTTTGTCCACACTAAGCTCAAGTTAAATAGATATAAATCCCTTCCTGACTACATTTTAGTGTCACAGGTCCCAGCAGTTCAGTGAAACCCACCGTACAGATTTACATTCTGCAGCCAGAGAGAGACATCAGCAGTCACATCCATTTATTCTAAATCAAGTACAGTAATATACTTGTGATTTATAATTTTTGTAGTTTAAAACAACCATTGTGTATTTTTTTAAATAAAAAACAACTAGTGTCTATATATATATATATATATATATATATATATATATATATATATATATACAGTGAAGAAAATAACTATTTGAACACCCTGCGACTTTGCAAGTTCTCTCACTTAGAAACTATGGAGGGGTCTGAAATTTTCATCACTGTGAGAGACATAATCTAAAAAAAAAAGTCCGGAAATCACAATGTACGATTTTTTAATAATAATATTTTTTAAATAATTTATTTGTGTGTTACTGCTGCAAATAAGTCTTTGAACACATGCTCTCTGAACACTCTCACTCACTGCTCTTTGAATTGAGAAAGCTCCTCGGATGAGGAGCGAAACGTCTTCTGTTACAAATAAAGTCCAGTTGTTTTTGTATTGAACGCTTTTTTGAATTCTGTCACACATGTGCACTCTGTGATTAATGTGTGGTTGTGTGCTAAGCATTGTTGTGTATTATTCTGTGGTCCAGTTTGAACAAAGAGTGGCTTTCCATCGGCTCCAGCATTCTGCGACTTAAATTAGGACAAATGGCAGATAATGAATGGATAGGTGGATGTGTAAAGTGCCAAAAATAAATCAAATCTTTATTATTATATATTGTGTAATACACTATTCTATTATATATGAGAACAGTTTTGATCCCGATGGTTGCTGTGTACTACTTGTGGTACAAAATGGAGCTTTTTGCAGTGTATACCGGTACTCCGTTTGGGTTGGCATTCCAAGCAGCAGCAGCATAAACTTGCCTTTTCTGTCTGATTCTCTCTTCTTTTTCAATCATTCGTTGTTCCTTCACTTGCAGACTGAGTCATTTCTGCATTCTCCTTTCTGTCAAAGCGTTCTGGCTCAAATTAAAAGGGTTGAATGGTAGATGTTACCCAAAATTAACATTCAAGCTAGATGAGGCTTGCAACCTGTCTACAGCTTTTTTGCACTTTAGTGCACTGCAGCATTAAAAACATGACAATGTCCATTGGACATCAGTTTTTTTTTTAATTTACAAACCCCAAAAAAAGTATATACATACATACATACATACATACATACATACATACATACATACATA
>NC_056499.1:29904764-29907177 GCF_014905685.2 Nematolebias whitei
CATACATACATACATACATACATACATACATACATACATACATACATGCAAATAAGATTGTTCCAACCAGTTGTGGATCAATTTAATTTCTCATAGATTGTAAACTTAAGAGCTTGACTACACTATACTGAACTGAAAAGCATAAAAAACACCAAAATGACAGTGACACTGAGAGACATTTCTGCATATAAAAAAAAAACCTCACGTCATTATTAGTATATTATTAGTAATTTCA
The DNA here is from genome assembly GCF_014905685.2 of Nematolebias whitei. NCBI lineage: Eukaryota > Metazoa > Chordata > Actinopteri > Cyprinodontiformes > Rivulidae > Nematolebias > Nematolebias whitei. Next base: position 29,905,000 of record NC_056499.1, read on the forward strand.
CAGTAATTTACTGAATACATTCAGTTTAATTTGGGGGATTTTGAAACACAAAAAAGAAGCATTTTCAATTTGGCAAACTTACAAGATTTACATAAGCCTGTTATGTATGCATTTTGAACTATAAGACTTGAATATTTTTCATTTCTTGTTCCTTGATATACTAATGTAAATATAATCTAATTAAAATGTAGATACAACACAGCAAATTTACTCATGGTTATCAAATAGTAAAGTTCAAGAAACTGTGATGATATATAATATGCATGACACCTTTGATTTGTGCAATATTAATATCCTGAAACTAGAGTAGTGATTGTGCAAACAACAGTTGTAAGAAATGAAGACACTGTCATGGCATGTAAGAAGTAAGTCTTGCTAAAATGCTAAAGGGGATTTTGTATGCTCCAGTGGGTTTAGTGGCCTAAAAGGTATCATGTAAAATGTTGTTTAATTTAAGCAATATCTAAACTGTCAACACAATAAAAAGGGATTTTGGAGGAACTTAACAATAGTGACACCCTTTACCCTTCGAAGATACAGAATCTCACCACTAAATGTTCAAATATTTTAAAAGATTGCCAGAAAAGTACCTTATATTTTCTCACACAGACCATTCTGTTCTTACCTGTCACTTGTGTTGCGAAGGATCACTAAGGCGTCAGGGAATCCATCTAGGTTGTAGTCTCCAAAGTGCAGAACCAGTGGTTGGTTGATAGATCCTGGCACAAAGCCCCAAACCGTTTCCTTCTGTCTAAAGTCTGACAGGATGGGCACCCACTGCAAAAACAGATGGACAAGTAAACACCTGGCAAGCCATCCAAACTGCTTTTGTGCTGATTAGTATTACAGTAGGTGTCTCCAAGATGACTTTCAGTTGTGAGGACACAAACACAGTTCATAACAAACTCAATACTAGTGAGCTTACAATGTCTATAATGACTTACTTTACAGCTATTCATTGTTAATCAACAGAAAGATAAAATCAAATTGGAAGTCTGATTAAACAAAAAGGAGTCACTTTAAGAATAGCTGTTAATTTGTAGAGAGGCTACAGGTCAATGTTTGCCTCAGCCAAGTTGTATTTTTGCAGCTTTAGTCACTTCATGCCCAAATTTTTAGGTCCAGAATAATTAGTTTGAAACAGGTCTCTTATGAGCCACCTTCACCCCCTTTAGCCCGCCTCAGTCCACTTTATCCCAGGTCATAAATGAGAATCAGTTCTCAAACATCTCATCTGGTAAAATAAAGGTCAGATAAATACATTTTTAAAAAGCCTGATTTTGTCAGCTTTCTACTCAGATAGCTGCTCTGACAATGATAACTTAATCCTTTGAAGTGGATGTTTGAAATTATGATAAAGAAATAAATTTGACCAGTTTTAATAATGCTTTATATCATTGGCTACTTCAGGTCTGTTTTGAATAAATTTATATTGACAAGAGTGACAGACATTTGAAACACTGAAAATGTAATGCCTTTCTGGTTGAAGCTGATGCTACAGAACTCATTTACAAGACTGCATTGGGGCCCACCCTCTCTCCCGTCCCCCGTATTTTCCACTGTTGTTTGTGGTAATCAGTTTTGTTTGTTGGTGGCTCCTCAGATCAAAGAAGTCCTTTGGATGAAGGACGAATCGTCTCAGCAAAAAAAAAAAAAAAGAAACTGTCCAGATGACCTGACTGAACATTGTTGGATTTTATATCTGGATTATTGAGCATGAACTTTGGTGTTTAGAACCACTTTGGCATGACGGTCTCAGAGGAGTTGGCACGGGAGAGGGTGGGCCCCAGAGGCCATCTTGGCACCAGCAAACTGTTTTTTCCCCACTATAGAGCATGCTGTTTGTGGGAATCAGTTCTGTTTGTTGATGGCTCCTCAGATTGATGAAGTCCTTTGGATGAAGGAAGAAACGTCTCAGCAAAAAAAAAAAAAATAAACCGTCCAGATGACCTGACTGAACATTGTTGGATTTTATACCTGGATTATTGAGCATGAACTTTGGTGAATGGATATCTTGTTACGTCCACCAAAAATAGTGAATGCTTTGTGACTATGTAGCAGACATTTTGGACAGTAAAACTTTCCTTGAAGCCATCAAAGTTCATGCTCAATAATCCAGGTACAAAAAAAAAAAATCCAACAATGTTCAGTCAGGTCTTCTGGACGTTTCTTTTTATT
>NC_056499.1:29907187-29934200 GCF_014905685.2 Nematolebias whitei
GGTTCATGCTCAATAAACCAGGTAAAATGAAAATCCAACAATGTTCAATCAGGTGATCTGGATAGTGGACATCTGGACAGAGGACAGCCCCCAGAAACCATCTTATCACCAGCAAACTAGTTTGTCCACTGTAGGAGTTTACTGCTTAGTGGGGGAAACAGTTGGTTTGTGACTCCTCAGACTGATGAAGCCCTTCGGATGGAGGGCGAAACGTCTCTCAAAAAAATAAAATAAATAAAAGACCTGACTGAACATTGTTGGATTTCCTTCAAGCCACAGTAACAATTTGGATTATTTTACAAATGTTAAAAAAATTATGAAACAGTTTTTAGTCATTCTGGTTTTAATGACTGGAAGTAAAAAACATAATAAATACAGCATTTGTGACACAGGATTACTAAGCTTGTTAAAATCATGCATGTTTGATCTTAAAGAGACAGAGAGCAAGATGCTTCTCATTTGAACTATTCATGAATGTTAAACACAGAGAGCAGGTGCAGGGGAGGGTCACCAGAGACACACAGCAGAATTGTCATTAAGAGCTCTTAACAAGACCAGCACATGTCAAGAAAAAAAAACAAAAAAATGCCACAAGACGTGATGTCACCATTGCAGGTTTCACACTAAATGCAGCTGTGATATACAGACCGTGTTGCTATACACTTTAAAACTTACTATTCCAAATAGACGCACCGTTCCGCTAAGGTTTCTACATTTTCCATCTGTTTTAAATGTTTCTGCATAGTTCAATGATGAATAAAAATTGTTAGGAAATAGACATACATCTATCAGTAGACAGCAACAGTTGGCTGTCTAAGGTTATTGATGAAGTTTGATCTCCATTGCATTGTGTTATCACACCTTTACTCAAAGCAGCAAACTGACAAACCTTACAGTATGTTTCATAAGTTTGATGATTATCTGGTTACAAATGTATTTAGTATTTATCTGTATTTTTCTTTAATTGTTTCTCCTTTCTGTTTCTAACGGAGCTGGTGCCCGTCTCTAGAAGTCCCAGTGCAAGAGGTGGGGGACAGACTGGACAGGTCATAAGTCCATCACAGGGACACAGAGACAAACAACCAGTCACACACCTGAGTTAGCCATTTTTGCATTGGCTAATGTTAATTTGCGTTGGAAGTAGATGTATACTAGAGGATGACATTTTTTCGGGAGTACTGCGGGTCTCGTGATTCCAGCAGGATTCCGGCGGGACCAGAGTAAACCACATTATAACTCACATGACCGGGACGTGATCGGACTGAAAGCTAACGGGAGCAGACAGGAACGGGAACCAACCAATAACCACAAATGAAAATGAAACGAAACAAAAAAAAAAAAAAACGGGCGCAGCTATTTTGTAGTTTTATTTCAGTAAGCCTTCACTTTAACACAAGTCAAAAGAACTACATTGCCCAGAAGTCAACTGTTCCAGGCGTAGCTTTTCACGGAGCAACGAAGTCTGCAGCAAAGAAACCGAGTGGCTGAAATAGTTTGTAACGCAACGTAAGAAATAACTGTCTGTCTATCTTTTAAACTCACAGAATGGGCAGGAAAGTGTCAAATAACCCTGAACTTCACGAGAGTTGTGCGTTGGTGCTGTGCTGCTTTAAACGTTTAGTTTCAGCTGCAGTGAGGAGCTGCGGGGAGTCGGACTTTGTTTACCGTCAGTAAATAAACGGACTCATTAGTGTATTTTTCTCCATCTTGTCCCTTTTAATTTAAGAATTATGCTTTTACTGTGACATCCTGCTGGATACTGGAATCGAGGAAACTGTGAATAACCATCACTTTATTGCGTAAATAGTTACTGTCGACCGCAAGCCATGCTAGTACAACAACAGACTCGTTAGAGTGAAAGCATTCTCCGGTAAAAAAATATCCCAGTTTTTATATGAAAGACTGGTTGCATATATATTATAATAACTGTTTTAGTTTTAGATTTAAGATATGATGTGTACAATTATGTTGTTGTGTTAAATTTTAGGCCAAGAGTTGATTTTTCTCAGTTCGTTTCTTCACACCAGGGGCGATTCTAGAAGCCCTTTTTAGGGGCCTTAGCCCCCCAGTGTTGACAGTGGCTCTTGGCTTGAACAACGCAGTGGGTATTAGCATTAGAATTATTGTAGGGGGGCATATTGGTGCGAGGTCTGTGGCTCCTCCCCCATAACTTTTTGAATAAAGTAGCTGCTATTTCCTGCATTCTGGTGTATTTTAACATGTTTTAATACATCTATGTTTACCTACATAAGTAAATCCTTGATTCAATAACTGTTTTATAAAGCATGGCACAAGAAGTAGCACTAACCTTTTTGTTTCTCTTTAACTTAATTTAATTTTTCTACCTAACACAGGAAGCTGTTAGCTCTGGAAGCAAGCTGTTAAACACCTTTGGACACAAAGACCCTTGTCACACACTTCAAAAGAGCAGGTAAGATACACAAAATCTTGTAATCTCTGCCTGGTGAGGCTGCTTAAATAATTATAAAATATGATAAGTGAAATAAATAAAGAAAAAATGAGCTACTGTAATTTATAATTGCAAAGGTCACATTTTCTTGAGTTCATTTCAATTGTAAATCTCTTGTTTTTGATAAAATATTTTTTTCCAAAAGAAAGGCCAACAAATTGTAATTTGTAGTCACTGTAACACTATTTTGACTTGTGCACTGTCTTCTTTCAATTTTAGGTTACACAAGGTGCTGGACCGGTCACTGAAGCTGTGGAGAGATGAGGTGGAACACCAGACCTGCAATGCTCCAGTCTGTAAATGATGCTCTGAAGTCTGATAAGCTGTACAACATCATGCTTCGCCGAAACGAGCTTGTTACCTTGACCACATAGACTAAACATATTGAGGATGTCGTCCAATGTATAATAACGCCTTTAAGCATTTTTTTTGGTGAGTTATCTGCTTGGTACATTATTTTTCTTTTTAGTTTTGTTTGTTTGTTTAAACAATTTAAAACATGACATTAATGTCACTGTTTAAAAGAAACAATTGTTCAATAAATTAGTAAAATGCAACTTTTGTTTGTTGTTTGGGTTCTTTCATCCAAGGTAGACATGGTGTGACCCATGTACTGGTTTTGATTTTTTTGTTTTTACTGTAGATGACCTGGGAAGCACGGTGGCACAACTGGTAGAGTTGCTGCCTCTCAGCAAGCAGGTCCTTGGTTCAAACCACGGTCCAGGGACCATTCTGGGTGGAGTTTGCATGTTCTCTTCGTGCATGCGTGGGTTTTCTCCGGGTACTCCGGTTTCCTCCCACAGACCAAAAACATGCATGTTAGGCTGATTGGTAACTCTAAATTGTCCCTAGGCGTGAGTGAGAGAGTGAATGGTTGTTTGTCTCGTTTGTATCTATGTGGCCCTGTGATGGATTTGCGACCCGTCGAGGGTGTACCCTGCCCCTCGCACAGTGATTGCTGGACATGGGCACCGGCGACCCCCGTGACCCAAAATGGAAGAAGTGGGTAAAAGATAATGGATGGATGGATGTAACTGACCTTCAAAAGAGCTAAAAACAGGGACTCAGCAGCTGATCTCCATAGGAAAACTATATGGACCACAGGCCATGTATTATTTGTTTTGTGCCCTTTAGTGAAGGTTTTTGTTTGGATTAAGGCAATAAATGCCTCTATTTCACCACAGATGAACTGTTCCTGTTGCCATATCTTTTGAAATAAAACTGCAGAACACAAAATAATTTAAACAGGAATGGGTAGATGATCAAATCAAATTCAATTTATTTCCTAAAAATTAAATGAAGAGAAAAAACAGGAGCAGTACAGGAGTGGGAGTGATTCTGGACATGAGCAGGAGTCATGTTACCAGGATTGGGACAGGACAGGATTTTTTCTGTGGGACCAGGACAGGACAGGAGTGAAAATCCACTCGCATGTCATCGTCTAATGTATACCCATTGATTACCTTATGAGAGTTTCATTACAATCAGTCCGGCGGTTCATCAGATATTGTGCTAACAGACAAACAAGGTTGACTCCATCAGTTAATGCTAAAGATTTATTCAAAAGTTTGGTGTATTATGTCTTGTGTTGGGAGTTTTCGTCAGCTCCTACTACAACAAGGTTTAGCACATTTGTAAAACTGACAGATTTAAAGTCATTTTTGTTTTTCTAAAGTTAGTTGGCTTTAGGTGGGCATCTTGAAAGGGGTTGACTTCAAAGATTATTCAGTTGTAGAAGACATCCAATGATTGTTTTTTAACAGTTTTATTAAATTATGTCCACTGACTGATGAGTTATTCTGCTTAGAAGAGACTAATGAACGCATATAAACATACACACTTATATGGCCCACGACTAAAGGCACAAGGTGCACAAGTGATGGTAGTATGCTATGAGTAGTAGTTTATCTGTATTAAGTGCATTTTAAGACCAAGTAAGAACCATTTTAGTGCATTTTCAAGCCTTTGTATTTCTTTTTTAAGTTAAAAAAGCCCATAAACATACATTTACCCTTTATTAAATCTCTTTTATATCCTTTAGACAAGTTGCATCACAGGTGATTTCTTTGGATTCAAGTCCTTTGGTCTGCTCTCGGCTCTGCTATGACATTCACTCTCAAGGGAACATGAGGCCTTTGCTGGCCACGAGCCTTATCAGCAAACCACTGTGCTGGTGTAGGCCCCGAGGCAATCAGTGTGCTGTCTGTTTCTTTTTTTCTAACACTGATTAGAGAAGGAGAGAGGAAGAGCTCAGAGAATACCAACTGCATCTAGTCAATGCTGCAGAAAATGTAGACATGCACACACAAAGCTACACGTCCAACAAGGATCAGGATAAAGAAATTCATTTGAAGGTATAAAGTATGAAAACTCTTGTATGATTAAATTGAAAATGGCATTTTACTCTGCAAGTAAATATATATGAACTATGCTGGATAGCCTGAGAGTACCAATTTATTGAAAAAATGATCAAATAAAGCTTGAGATAACACACTTGAAAAGATTGAACTTCACAAACTTATGGCTCTAAATGTCCATAAACGTTGAATTAAAAAAAGAGACTACAATTATATATTCCTTTTCGTAATGAATCATTTTCATCAACTTTGACATACAGTAAGGCAGTGCATTAACATGTTTCTCTCTGGTTTAAATGCTAAAATGATTTATTTTTCTAAATGAAAAGACAAGTTTTTGAACATTACCTAATGACATTGATATGTGGTGATTATTTTGAGAACATATGGCAGACTAAAAACATGCGATGAAGGGTCTAATTGTGGAAGATTAGCAAAATGGGACCACAAAGTACAACAGCACACGTGGAAGTCATGACAGTTCTTTTTATACTCTAATCGAACAGATTGTAAAAAGCAATTTAGACCATTTTCCTTCAGCAAAGGGAGACAAAATTTCCCTGGAGTTTTGTTTTTATTGGCTTGCAAAAAATGCGTAATGAATATGAAGCAAATCATAGGAGGCCCAGCAGGTAAATAACACATTTCTCCATTGGGGTCAAACCTTTTTTTTCTAAAAAGCTGAAATAACTAATTAACTTGAGGGAGGAGCTTTTTAAATAAATCACGACCCTTTCTTGCAACTACTAAGATATTGGCATTTAATCAGTAAATAAAGCAAAGTATTTTAATAATGTCTTTACTGTAGTGTGTCTGGAGTGTCTATGAGTGAATGTGTTAGTAGAGAGATCCAAATGACCTAGTTAATGGAGATGAAGACGATGATGGGATTTGCGCTAGTGAGGTAATCTGATACCTTTAATGGCAGCGAGAAGAAGGATCCCGCATATAAATGGCTTTTTATCTAACAGTGGGAAAACACAGGACTGACAGCTTATTATGTGGGCCTGCATGCGCACCCATTTGCACGTCTGCATTGACACGGAGTGCAAAAAAAACATGTACAGAAACACATAAAAATGAAGAAAGGCACAAAGAAGAAGAAAATAAATAAATAAATTTCTGATGACTAAAGTGGGAGGGAAGAAAAAGCGACAGCATTCTAGCAGACTCCCATTGATTCGACTTGGCGGAGAGAGCTCCCGCTTCATTAGGCCAAGAAATTAAAATGTGGGTGGCCTGCGGTGCGTAGGTGGGAGGTGATGGAGGGATTTGTAGGGTGATGCGGGGAGGGTGCTGTAACATCGTCAGACAAGGCTGTCCAAGGCACTACGAATAAAATAATAAATAAATAAATAACACATAAAAGAAACGGTTTTATACACCCAACAGTGTAATGACTGCAAGCCTCCCAACATTAACTCTGGCACTAAAAGACAACATGTGACTGATCTGAAGGGTGGGAGTGCGTTGCTATAAGGCAAAGTCGTCGTGGACGTTGAGCTGGTTTTGTTGTGTAGAAATCTGATATTGATTATGTGTCCACATTTACATTGATCAGCAACAACACTAATAGAAGTGGCATGTGAAGTGAACATTTCATTAAAATGCAATGTTTTTCTGGAAAACCATGGGACCTAGAATTTGAGCACACATTACTTTGACACACACCACCTAGGTAAAGAAATATTACTTGTAGCAATTTCTATTATTTTGCAATTAAAATGGTTACTTTAAAATGGTAATGATCCCCAAATGTAACCAACGCTTGACAAGCAAGTAAATGCCTTTCATCACAAGGCAAACCTGTTCTGAAAACATGGTGGTGGTTTATTGGCAATTCCTTACGTTAGTATAGCCAGTGATTAGGTACAAACAGCTTGCATTTATCCAAACAGGTTTTGTTGTGTTCAAATGTAATTACTTGTTAAATTATACGGTGCACTTTAGGTACTCATAAAAGTAACTTTTCCACATTGTAAGAAGGTGATTAAGAAAAATGGATTGCATCAATTAGCTTGTTCTGTTCAGAAAGTACAGTTTCCTTAGGTTTTTCCTCCTTTAATTAGTCATTCATGTTTAAGAACCTTGTATTGCAATTAAAGAACAATGGCAGCAATGACAGACGTGTAAATTTACTTGAAATTTATGTGAGGCCATAGTTTATCTCTGAAAAAAAGGCATCTGGAGTCAGAGCCAGAGATGGAGTGGAATCATATGTTTTTTGTCAGCTGTGCAGGATGTGAACTCCGCTACCTGCTGCCAGGATCACCTCTTTGACCTCGGACACACCAGCTGAGAGGGAGGACTGAAGGAAGCTGTCCAGCTCACTCTGGCAGCATCAAAGAGAAGCAACAGGAGGCACTGAGCTTGGTCTTTAAAATGTGGATTATATGTTACAACAGGACAGTTAAACAAATACATTATATACCAGTACAAAAAAAATGTTAACCATTATGAAAAAAATGGTCCTCCAGAAGGAAATGTATGTATGTTAAAGGATGTAAAAAGATAATCTGATGAACAATAAAGAGGCAAAAAGTGTGAATATTTGCTATGTTATGATACTGTAGCTTGGGTAATGGTGGGTGCAGTGAAATTACTTGTTTGCCTTCACTATAGGAAGTCACGAGTAAAATAATTTTGATGAGTTTTGCTCAGACGATGCCTACCACAGTTCATCCTTAGCTTGCTGCCAACACAGTTCGGACCTGCTGTGTGATGGACTCTACAAGACTTCTAAAGGTGACCTTGTAAATCTGGCACTAGATGGTTAGCTACAGACCTTAAAATTTCAGCAAGATATGAGTAAATTTCCACATAAGGCAGGGGATAATTTAATATTAGTCCAGTAAATAAAAGTGTATTTACTCATTTAGAGTTACTTAAATCACCCATGGGGCAGCTGTGGCTCAGGAAAAAGAACAGTTGCTGACCAAGCCGATGTTTGGCGCTTCAATCTTGATTTTCCAATTCCACAAAGAGTCCTTGTGCAAACCAGAGAACTTCCGCTTGCATCCGATTCACTATTTGGTGTGGTGACAGGTTTTAAGTGCCAATTTAAGATGTACTAGAAGGATTCCCAGTAAGCTATTACGGTAGCTACTTTTGGTTGATACAACCACATGGAGCACAAACCTTGCCCTTTTTCAATTGGCTGTACATAAAACTTTTCCCAATGGCTAAAGTTTTTTTGTGTTCTTACATTTCACCATTCCATTACACCCTGATCCAGCATGTAAACTAAAAAAATTGCTTATTAAACATGAATGTTTCTCAGAACAGAATGCAATCAAAGATGACTGGCTTTGCAAGTAGTCATTCTGATCATTTGGTGTAGCAGTCAACAACAGCTGGCACAAAAGAACAGCAGAACCTCCCCAAGACTCATACTTCTTCACAGTTTCCACTGACACAGAGCCAGGGGATGTGGTCTGTGGCCAAACACTTGCTGCTTTAGATCACTCACTTATTGATTGTAGGTGAAGCATGTGGCTACTAAGAATCTAAACAGGTTAACCACTGCCCTTTTCACTCACAGTATCAATGTGTGCAAGTGTCAAACTCTAATTAGGGATTAAAGGCATATAAAACAGTATCAACCATATATTCTATAAAGTGTGTGCGATACTTTGTGAAAGATTAGTTTTGTCTTTTATAACTACAATACATTTTCCAAAAGTTATTCGAATAAAGTATAAATATGATTAGAGCGTTTTATCAAGGTTGAAATATTTATGTAGAGTTTAGCAATATTATTCATAAGATCTGCTTTAATTATTAATTCAAACTTGGCCATAGTTTAAAATAAATGTGTATTCTGGGATTGCTGCCTGCTTATTACTGTTAAAGCTTTTTTTTTACATTCTGCCTGACTTGGTGTGTGTGTGTGTGTGTGTGGGGGGGGGGGGGGGGGGGTACACAGTCTATCCACTACAATCTTCTTGATATTTGTGACACAATGACACTGCTGTCTGAACTCCTAGCCCATTGTGCTACAAAGTGTGGGAGGTTTAAAAAAAGGAAAAAAAAGTCTAGAGTGGTTATAGATGGCATCAGTGTGTGTCTATAAAGACAGAATGAAGCACAGAAACTGTTGAAAGTGCCCTGCAGACTTCTGTAATACGTAAACATAGAACTGGAGCTGCAGCAGAAATCAGCTGTTTGGAAACAAACCTCGGACACATGATTCTTCTCTGCAGGCCTTCGACAAATAAAGAGTTAGCAGATTGTCTAGAGTCAGATATTTGAAAGTATCTTATTGTGTCTTGCCCTTGTAAACCTCAAGTTTATTCTTAGTTTTTGCTCTTATTTCCTCCATTTTACATATCTGTGATGAGCCTGAAGAGATGCCCTCACTCAGAGGTATTCTTTGTCATTTCCTAAATGCTCCTAACTTTTATTTACGTTTATCTTTCCCATCAGTTTACTTGTTGATTTTCCCACTCTTGACCTCCCTACTGCTGTCCCATAATTTCACTTTTTGAGGCCAGATGCTGAAGGCATGAATGCAATTTATACAAACCGGATTCCAAAAAAGTTGGGACACTAAACAAATTGTGAATAAAAACTGAATGCAATGATATGGAGGTGCCAACATCTAATATTTTATTCACAATAGAACACAAATCACAGATCAAAAGTTTAAACTGAGAGAATGTATCATTTTAAGGGAAAAATCTGTTGCTTCCAAATTTCATGGCATCAACAAATCCCCAAAAAGTTGGGACAAGTCCATTTTTACCACTGTGTGGCATCCCCCCTTCTTCTTACAACACTCAACAGACGTCTGGGGACAGAGGGGACCAGTTTCTCAAGTTTAGAAATGGGAATGCTCTCCCATTCATGTCTAATACAGGCCTCTAACTGTTCAATCGTCTTGGGCCTTCTTTGTCGCACCTTCCTCTTTATGATGCACCAAATGTTCTCTATAGGTGAAAGATCTGGACTGCAGGCTGGCCATTTCAGTACCCGGATCCTTCTCCTACGTAGCCATGATGTTGTGATTGTTGCAGAATGTGGTCTGGCATTATCGTGTTGAAAAATGCAGAGTCTTCCCTGAAAGAGATGACGTCTAGATGGGAGCATATGTTGTTCTAGAACCTGAACATAGTTCTCTGCATTAATGGTGCCTTTCCAGACATGCAAGCTGCCCATGCTACAAGCGCTCATGCAACCCCATACCATCAGTGATGCAGGCTTCTGAACGGAGCGTTGATAACAACTTGGGCTATCCTTGTCCTCTCAGGTCCGGATGACATGGCGTCCCAGTGTTCCATAAAGAACTTCAAATCGTGACTCATCTGACCACAGAACAGGCTTCCATTTTGCTACACTCCATTTTAAATGACCCCTGGCCCAGTGCAAACGTCTGAGCTTGTGGAGCTTGCTTAGAAATGGCTTCCTCAAAAAAAAAAAAAAAAAAAAATCTACACTAGATAGTCACTATAATAAATATTTCATAATAATGGTGTGGAGAGGATGGCTGTAAGGGGAGAAGGGAGGCCAAAAGAGAAAAAAAAAAAAAAAAAAAAAAAATGGCTTCCTCTTTACACTGTAGAGTTTCAGCTGGCAACAGCGGATGGCACGGTGGATTGTGTTCACTGACAATGCTTTCTGGAAGTATTCCTGAGCCCATTCTGTTATTTCCTTGACAGTGACATTCCTGTTTGAGGTGCAGTGACGTTTAAGGGCCTGGAGATCACGAGCATCCTGTAGAGTTTTACGGCCTTGACCCTTACGCACAGCGATTGTTCCAGATTCTCTGAAGCTTTTGATGATGTTATGCACGGTTGATGATGATAACTTAAAAGTCTTTGCTATTTTACGCTGGGTAACACCATTCTGGTATTGCTGCACTATCTTTCTGCGCAACAATGGTGGAATTGGTGATCCTCTTACCATCTTGGCTTCTGAGAGAAACTGACACTCTGAGAAGCTCTTTTTATACCCAATCATGTTGTCAATTGACCTAATTAGTGTTAATTGGTCTTCCAGATGTTCGTTATATGCTCAATTTCCTTTTTCCAGCCACTTATTGCTACTTGTCCCAACTTTTTTGGGATTTATTACTGTGAAATTTTGAATTTTTCCTTTAAAATGTTACATTTACTCAGATTAATCATCTATGTTATATTACAAATAAAATATTGACATTTGCCATCTCCAGATCATTGCATTCAGTTTTTATTCACAATTTGTTTAGTGTCCCAACTTTTTTGGAATCCGGTTTGTATATATATGTATATAGCTAGAAAGGAATTCACTCTCTATATACTTTTAGTTGAATCTTTTCTTATTTTATTTGAAAAACAATGCATGTTGAAAGCAGAATATTTCAAACTTAATGCTCAGAAAATTGGAAAGGCATTCACTGATCTTTTCTTCTACAAAGATTAACTTCAGTGATGGTTGGTAGTCAGCTAATTTACAATTTAATATGTTTTCATTACCTCTTTCTAAGACACCTCTAGCTTTTCCTGGTATTGCTTTCACAATATGAAGTTTATTTCTGATGACTATATTTAAGCTGTTTACAAATTAAATCTGTACACTGAAACTGTGTAGTTATGGACTTTTTTTTTTTTTTGCAGCTTCGTCCTGCTCTTTGATGCAAATTTATAAATTTTACTTCAGACAGTAAATTCATATATTACTTGTTTATGTTCTTGCTGTTTTCTGTTTTGTCTGTATCAGTTATTAACAGCCTCAGTCAGGTGCTTTGAAAAGCTTGTGGTTGTAAAGGGTTAGCAGATTGTCTAGAGTCACAGAGAGTTACAAAACGTTTTCATCTGCGATGCATGTTGCTCAGTATTAAAATACATTAGTCCATCGCTACTTCACAGTTGGACTTTTGCGAACTTGCTTTTTTGTGGTTTTTCAGAGTAAGATTGAACACGAGGAAAAAAAATGTACAGGACACATGATTGCCAACTTTAACACTACTCATGATTGGGACAGTACAGAATACTGTACAGTAAAAAGTTAATGCAAAAATAAAATACTTTGGACAGGCGGCGCCATTTTGTAGTTTTCTCTCAATAAGCCTACACTGTATCCTTTGCTCATAAGGACTACATTTCCCAGAAGCCAACTGCCTTCTGCTGAAATATGTAGAGAGAAAGTTTTGATCTGATCGGAAAAAAAAGTTTGGTGCTTATTACAGTGACTTTGGCACCCAGGGGATGCAGAGAGCCGCATGGAACCCACTGGGAACCAGACCAGTACTGGAGCAGAACTGGACCTCCAGACCCATCGGTGAATCTGAGAGCTCCTAGCTGGCCCACAAGGACTTCCGAGCAGGGGGAGGCGCCGCTGTAGGTCCGGCTACTCTCTGGAGAACACCGGGATTAAAAAAAAATCTCTTTATCGGACCGTTCAATTGGACCATCGGTCCAGCACCGGCCATACGAAGGTTCATCCCCCCTCGGTGCTCAAAGGCTGCACTGAACTGAATCAGAATTGAGAGCCGCTGCTGTTCTGCCAGCTGGTGAATACAATTTAGTAGCTACATATATGTATGTTGTTCAAATGATGTAGGTTTAAGAGTTTAAAACATTGCACGAGTTTAGGAAGGTTTTCTAAAGCTTTAAAATATATATAAATACTAAAATTAATATAATGTCGCTACGCCGTGGATTTCGGTTTTTCACTTACTATGTGTGTGTGTGTGTGTGTGTGTGTGTGTGTGTATGTGTGTGTGTGTGTGGGGGGGGGGGGGGGGTCTGGAACGTAACCCCCACGATAAGTGAGGGATTACTGTACAGTCTTCAGTTAAAAAAATCCTTCTTTGCATCTGCTACAGCTGCATTTTTCTTTAACAGCAATGGCTGTCTCTCAAACAAATGGCAAAAAAAAAAGAAAAATCAAGCGTTCACTTCATCCATCAGTGCTGATAAGTCCTCTTTCTTCAACACTCCTCCTTTCACTTCTTCTTTCAATCATTCATTTCTCTCGCTGACAGGCAAAGAACCGCATGCGTGCCCACAGAGAATACACATCTGTCTGTCTCTGAACGCACATCTTTTATGTTTGTGTGTGTGTTTGAGGGGTGGGGGGTCATGCAGATAAGTCTGTAGTGTTTTTGTGTTGGACTGAGGGAAAACAAGTGGAGGCGAGTTTTCTGAATGCAGAGAGAAGAAAAAGAAGGGAGGTTCCAGCCAACTGAACAGAAACACAGAGAAATCACACAATATGTAATGGAGGTGGTGGTGGAGTTGATGTGCATGTTTATCTGAGTTTAAGAACAGCTGTGTTTTAATATGTTCATTCATATGCACTACATTAAATTTCGTTCAAATTCATTAATTTGATGAAACTGTGTGGGTTTGCGTGTGCATATCTGTCAAACCACAAACAAAGTGACAAGTGCTGGATCAGTCACAATGTCTTTCCAATCAGGAAAAACCTCCTGCAGTGAGCTAAATGGCTAATGCCTTCCTGAAATAGACAGACGTGGTGCTTTATGAGAGAGCTTTCCACAGAAATTATTGTTGCGGTGAGCTCCAAAGAGTATTATTGCTCTTATGGAAAATAGCTGCCTTCAAAAAAGGCCAAAGAATATTGGTGAAACAGTCAGAGGGATTGTTGGCCTTTATATGTGTGAGTTTTTTGATGTTCCCATTTATTTTCCAGTCTTTACAGAACTTAGTTTTAAACATACAGATACAAACAAGTACCGAACCACAAGAAGAAGGTGGTGACCTAAAATCATGCTGCCCTCAACATTATAGCAGCAACTGAAGTGAAGCAGACTGAGTAGCACTAAGTACTACGAATCCAGAAAACTGCAAGAAAATTTACACAAACAAAAACCCACACAAACATCAATGTAGTAAATAAAAACAAAAACTGATTGTTCCTAGTTTTCAGTTTAAGACTTTTTATTACCATCTTTTATTACCACCTAGTTATTATCTTAACTAGCACTGTCACAATAACAAATTTTGCTGGGCAATTAATTGTCTCAGAAATTATTGTGATAAATGATAATATTGTTTGAAATTTGACAATAAGTAGTAATTATTGTCAAATTTCAAAAGAAATGTTGATGTTATTTTGTGTGTAGTGCCTTTTTTGACCACTGGATGGCAGTATAAGACTGCTTGAACCGAAGGATGGATAGAGAGGGAGCGAGCAGCGTGTCTCTTTAAGAAAAATAGGAGGGAGGCCCTTTGACCTGACATGGGCTGTCTCTCCTGTTTTTCGGTTCTCAAAATGGCGGACGCTCGGTGTGGTTTGAGCTCTTTAGCATAGCATTTGTCACACAAAGCTTTTCATAAAAATCAGTAAACAAGTTCTCAGTTTCTTTTTGCAGAGAAAAACTATTTTTTAGACGAAGGCACGGGTTTCAACCATGAATTTTGGAGCTTTGACAAGACGGAGGTTTGTTTCCCCGAGGTTGGCCTGTTAGCTTAGCTTGTAGCTAGCCTCCCCCAGAAAATTTTGAATAAAGTAGATGTGATTTCCTGCATTTTTGGTGTATTTAAACATGTTGTTAAACATTTACGTGCTTGTTATATATATATATATATATATATATATATATATATATATACATATATAGACATAGATATATCTATATCTATTTTTTTTTTTGCTACTTTTTTCCTTTAGACTGTCCTTTTGGTTGCCATGTTATTTTATTTTAATTTGTAAAAAACAAACAAAAAAATCAGTATGCCTCTTTTATGATTGTCTATTGTTGTTGTTGTTGTTGTTGTTGTTATCCACTGTTGTCAAAGATAGTTAAAGAAATCAGGTCTCTCTTGTAAATGAGTCGGCGAGGCTCAATGGGATTAACCTGTATAAATAAAGGGTGAATTAATATTGTATTTGTTTTTGTTTGTTTGTTTGTTTTTTTGCGGACCCCCAAGCACCGGCTCGTGGGCCCCCGGGGGTCTGGGGACCCTAGTTTGAAAACCACTGGTTAAAAGCATCATTAATCAGTTCAACATTTAAACGAACTTAAGTTACAATATCTTATGTAATAGTGTGCTTTTTAATACATTTTAAGGAGTAATTTCCTTTGTACTCTTTTACTGTTACTTTTTTTAACTCATAACTTTGTATTCTGTTATACCTGCTGTTTTCCATGTACAGCACTATGGCCAACACCTGTTGTTTTTAAATGTGCTCTTAATAAAACCGACTTCACTACTTTGTCTCCAGCTGATTTCCATAGCTGCTTGCTGTGACTAAAAGGCAGTCCTACGCCAACAACTACTTTTATTTTTTCATACACCTTTGGCAGTACGCTTCTCAAGCTTCACACAGAAAGCATCATATCACGAACAGTTCAGACTCATGCAAATTTCCATGCATTATTAAATATTGGTGACTTTTGAACTGTATTGTTTTAAAACCATTTTGAACACTGTGGTATAAATAAGATTAATGTTTAATACACAGTAAAATAAACCAAGCTAAACACTCAACAATGTAATCTGAATTTTAAGAATATGATTAAACCATGGTAAAAAAATTAGAGTAACAACTTTAAAAACTGAAAATGAAAAATGCAGATATGATGCATTAACGAGAGCAGCACCCATGAGAATGTGATCCACATCCCAAAGAAAAAAGCAGCCATTGTATTTAATTTTATACATCTATTCCATTCTGGTACAACCTTTTTAAATTTGCATGTCACTTGGATTTAACAGAGATTCAAAAAATAAAAAAAGGGCAAACATCCTATTAGAAAAAATACATTTGTAAGACTGTTAGTATATTTGTGTTTTATAAGAACAATATACACTAAGTTTGACTTAAAAAAAGAAGGACCTGTAAATCTTTCTGTGCAATTTAGTGAAGAACACAACATGCAAAAGCCATTTACATAAAAATGACAACAAGCCATTTCATCTTTCTTTTAGGATCTAACCTGTGCTTCCTGTGAGAGAGTTTAAAAACGAACTCAGCAGCCAAACCTCTGAAAGTATCTCGCAGCATTCAAAGGAGAAAAGCTACCGGTAAGTAAAAGTATCAAAGGAAGACGAGTGGTGAAAACGACTGCGTGTACCTTTTCTGAACCTGGCTTGGTGAGGTAGATGGCACTCTGGTGACAGATTTCATCTGAACAGGCAGGGAGGAGGTGGTCCTGATAGCCATCGCCATCTGCAAGAAAGAAACGGTGTTAGATCATGAAGGAAAAATGTTAGATTGAATCAAAAACCTGCCATTAT
The DNA here is from genome assembly GCF_014905685.2 of Nematolebias whitei. NCBI lineage: Eukaryota > Metazoa > Chordata > Actinopteri > Cyprinodontiformes > Rivulidae > Nematolebias > Nematolebias whitei. Next base: position 29,923,201 of record NC_056499.1, read on the forward strand.
GCTTTGTCTTCTAAACCTGTGCCATTTTAATGTTTTCACTCCTTCCTGACACCTTGAATGTGTTCTGCAATTGAACCATTTCTAGCAACAAAGGAAATTATTGCGGTTTTGTTTTTCCTTGTGTGAAATTAATAAGCGCACATGCTTGTTTTGCACAGGCAAACAAATCTAAGCTTTACTCATGTCTGGTGTGTTTTATTAATGCCACTTTACATTATTTAATATTTATCAATTCCCTTTTTAATTGCTGTTAAATATAAATATTAAATGTGGCTATTAAAAAAAACCAACAATATTAGTTATTAGTTTGACATGACTGTCGACGAGGAAAAGAGTCGGCACAAGAGGGGGCGTGCCAAACACACCATCTTAGCACCAACATAACTGGTTTGTTCCATTTTGGAGTAAGCTGGTTGACAGAAGAATCAGTTTTGTCTTGTGTGTTTCCTTGACTGATGAAGCCTTCCGGATGGAAGGTGAAACGTTTCAGAAAAAAAACCTGTCCAGATGACCCGACTGAAAATTGTTGCGATTGTATACCTGGATTACTGAGCGTGGACTTTTTTGGTTTTGAACCAGTTTGACATGACTGTCGACGAGGAAGAGGGCCGGCTCCAGAGGAGGGGGCGTGCCAAAGACACCATCTTAGCACCAACATAACTGGTTTGTTCCACTTTGGAGTAAGCTGTTTGGGGGAAGAATCAGTTTTGTGTTGTGTGTTTCCTTGACTGATGAAGCCTTCCGGATGGAAGATGAAACGTTTCAGCAAAAAAAAAAAAAGAAACTGTCCAAATGTCCTGACTGAAAATTGATCAATATTAGTTATTATTCAAGACATGCAGAGTTCATTTTTAGTGTATTCAAAAATATATCAGGCTTCATAATTTTCTATTAATTTTACAGCTTTAAATTCCTACAGCAACCTTCACAATTCTTAAGAGTTAATCTTATTAGTTCTAACAGTTAAAAATCCTGGTATTTAAAACACCATGCTATAACTAATTACAACCCAAATCTGAACCAAATGAGAACATGTTTATATATGCATTTAAACATATCTTTAAACATGCTGTGCATTAAAAGCATTTCTGAACATGGGTAATAAAAATCTGTTTCAACACAGCAAGCGTAAGACTCCCAAACAGATGTTTTGCCATGTGGAAAGGGAAAACAGACCGACTCTGATGATGAATGACAGAGCAAAGAAGATGAGGAGGAGAACCTCAATGTGGCTGCCAGAGGCAACTGAGCAAGAGACAGAACAGCAGAAAATAAGACAGCTAATGAAAAACTGAAAAATTTAATAAGTCAACATTTAGTAACATCAAATTTTAAAGATATACTTGTACTCCATGGTATAAAATACACAGTCATACAACAATAACTTTACGGTGTAATGTTAGGCTAACATTACCTGACAAAAGGTGTTCTGTATTATTAACAAGGACAGAGAAACAAAACCAGAAAAATGAAAATGCAAGTGGAAATTTTATGAGACACAATAAATGAATAAAGGTTTCTAAAATCAAATATTTAGGGCATATACAAATTAGTAGTTTTGTTGTTAATATTTAATATCCCCTGGTACAGTGGGACAAAAAAGTATTTAGTCAGCCACTGATTGTGCAAGTTCTCCTACTTAGAAAGATGAGACAGGTCTGTAATTTTCATCATAGGTAAACTTCAACTATGAGAGACAAAATGAGGGAAAAAACATCTAGGAAATCACATTATAGGATTTTTAAATAATTTATTTGTAAATTATGGTGGAAAATAAGTATTTTGTCAATAACAAAAGTTCAACTCAGTACTTTACATAACCTGTGTTGGCAATGACAGAGGTCAAACATTTCCTGTAGAACTTCACCAGGTTTGCACACACTGTAGCTGGTATTTTGGTCCATTCCTCCACACAGATCTCCTCTAGAGCAGTTATGTTTTGGGCTGTCACTGGGCAACATGGACTTTCAACTCCCTCCACAAATTTTCTATGGGGTTCAGGTCTGGAAACTGGCTAGATTGCTCCAGGACCTTGAAATGCTTTTTACGGAGCCACTCCTTTGTCGTTCGAGCGATGTGCTAGGGATCATGGTCATGCTGGAAGACCTAGCCACGTTCCATCTTCAATGCTCTCACTGATGGAAGGAGGTTTTGGATTAAAATCTCACAATAAATGGCCCTGTTCATTCTTCCCTTAACACAGATCAGTCGCCTTGCACAAAAACAGCCCCAAAGCATGATGTTTCCACCCCCATACTTATGGTGTTCTTGGGATGCAACTCCGTATTCTTCTTCCTCCAAACATGAGTTGAATTTTTACCAAAAAGTTCTATTTTTGTTTCATCTGACCATATGATATTTTCCCAATCCTCTTCTGGATCATCCATATGCTCTCTGGCAAAGTTCAGACCGGCCTGGACATGTACTGGCTTAAGCAGAGGGACACGCCTGGCACTACAGGATTTGAGTCCCTCTCGGTGTTGTGTGTTACTGAAGGTAGCCTTTGTTAATTTGGTCCCAGCTCTCTGCTTCATCAGGTCCCTCTGTGTAGTTCTGGGATTTTTGCGTACCGTTCTCATGATCATTTTGAACCCACAGGATGAGATTTTGCATGGGGCCCCAGATCGAGGGAGGTTATCTTGTCTTGTATGCCTTCCATTTTCTTCCAATTGCTCCTACAGTTGATTTATTCACACCAACCTGCTTGCCTATTGTAGATTCACTCTTCTCAGTCTGGTGCCGGTCTACAATTTCCTTCCTGGTGTCCTTCGACAGCTCTTTGGTCTTGGCCATGGTTGAGTTTGGAGTCTGACTGTTTGAGACTGTGGACAGGTGTCTTTTATACAGATAACGACGTCAAACAGGTGCCATTAATACAGGTAACGAGAAGAGGACAGAAGAGCTTCTTAAAGAAGAATTTACAGGTCTGTGATAGCCAGAAATGTTGCTTGTTAGTTATTGACCAAATACTTATTTTCCACCATAATTTACAAATAAATTATTTTAAAATCCTATAATGTGATTTCCTGGATCCCCCCCACCCCCCTTTTGTCTCTCATAATTGAACTGTACCTATGATGAAAATTACAGACCTCTCTCATTATTCTAAGTAGGAGAAATTGTAGGAGAAATCAGTGGCTGACTAAATACTTTTTTGCCCCGCTGTACATGTACTCCAACTTATGGCGTGAACAAAAACATTTTCCTTTTTTAGTCCTTGAAATTTATTTAAATGTGAGTAGGTATTTTAATTTGTCATATTAATATTAGAGTACAGCAAACAAACAACTAAATGTAACATATTTACTGTAGATATGGTTCACAATGTATATGGAGGCAGAGAAATGTCAGCAATGAGATACTAGTAGAGGGGTGGGGGTATATCAAATGATGGGTAGAAAGAGTTGGAGACACAATGAGTGCTCATTTAACTCTACAGGGGTTCTCTTGTCTCTGTCTGATCTCAGAGATCTTCCACATGAACACGTACACCTCTCAAATAGCTCTGCCCCAGCTGCACTCTTCACCATAAATATCTTCACCCTATACATTCAGCAGCCTCTCTGGTATTCTTATGCCCTTCTCTCCTCCATTTCTCCTCCTCCTGCAGATCACCTATTTGCCTTTCAATCTTTTTCTACATCCAGTGCTTTCAGTCTTAAAGCTTTACTATTTCCCCCTCATTATTCACCCGCAATTTCCTTCCTCCCTCTCACTGCTGAAACATGGTGTGGTGGAGATTGAGTGAAGAACGGAAGCTGCAGTAGTGGTTTACTACAGAGAAGCCAGTGTGGAGAGGGGATGTCAGAAAAAAGAATGAGTGAAAGAAAAAAATAAGGGAAACAGAAAAACAGCTAAAAGCAGAAGAAAGCATGAGAAAATATAGAGAGATGCAGACACTGTAGCATTGACCAATGTGACCAAATGGTTTTCACAGTACACAGTGGACAATTCAGCACCAAATACAGTAGACATAATACCAAGTACTAACACAAGCAAACTTGGTGGGATTCATTGAACTTCAGTTTATACAGGTTAGTCTCACTGAGCCTCGAGGACTCATTTACAAGAGACCTAGATGCTGCCTGTTAGCACTATATTATTATAATTAATCTGAACTGTTGATATGAAGGAATCAGTGTACAAAAGCATTGCTGCACTTCTGGGTTTGAGAAAGAAATTCTGTAATTTTAGTTTTTAACTGGAAACATTAGGCAAGTCAAGTTGCCAAAACAAGAATACCTATATGAAAATGTTTCTTATTACGTCTTGATTTATTACCCAATTAAATACTTCCCAAATTGGATTAGTCCTAAAATCTAATTCCAAGTCTTCTGTAATGTAGTATTCCACTAGGCTGTGATTGTTGGTGACTAGTTTACAAATGATACGTCTTCAAATGTCTAAAAACATTTGCAGGGTTCTCTCACTCACAGCCTTGTCACTTTTGTTTTGATCATGTTAAGAAAATGTGTGCAACACATTTTCTATGAAAAAAGCACAGAGTTTTTTCTAGCATCTTTAGCCCATCTCAAATTGATTAGTTCCCATAATTTCTGGAACGCTCGAACTGTAGTTTGACACACGGACAGGAGCTCCCCATTTGACTGGAAGCATCCAAGACTACAGTCCTGAATATCCAGGTCTACAAACCATGCCAATGATAATTTTTAATTGTCACTGGCAACAATAGAAAATTTATCCATCTGTATATTTATCTAACTGCTTATCCTAATTTCACAAGTGCACTTAAGCAGATTAAAATCAAAAACACAAAGCAGCTGCTAAGGTAGGTGCAAAGTGGGCTGATGAGGATATGATGTGGGAGGAGGTGAGCAACAAAATAATCTGCACAGGTTAGAATACATATTGTAATAATAATAATAATAATGTCATCACAATGTCAGCACTGTATGTTTCCATACAATGGCGAAATTAGTCTCTGCATTTAACCCATCCACCACCAGGTGGTGCAGTGGGCAGCTATTGAAAGCGCCCGGGGGACATTTTTGGGAATTAGACGTGCTGCCCAGAGACGCCACGTGATGTGCAGTGACTGGGGATCGAACCTGGTAAGCAATGCATATGGAAATTGGTTGTGATTTTCACAAAAAAAAAAAGTCTGCTCAAAACACAGTCATACAGCTTGGTCGCTTGGTTGCTAACATTCTGAATTCAGTGAGACTAAACCAAAAACATTGCCTATTTTCTAAAAGAATTGAGCCACTGACTGGACTTTGTAACATTGTATTGTCGTAGCATAGTGATATACTTTTAGTACTATAAATTACATTTATTTGTTTTGGAAATTACACAAATTCAGAAAAGGGTTGGGATGTTGTGTAAAATGAAAATAAAATCAATGCGACTTTATAAAATTTGGAAATCTCAAATCCATATTGTATTCATAATTTAAATTATAAACAAAAGTTTGTAACTAAAAACTTTAGTAAATTAGAATTCCTGCCATCTTATCTGGGCCAAAACTAACTTAAAATGGACTGAGAGAGCTTTGGTAAGCCAGGGTCAGAGAGCCTTTGGCCGCCACCCATGGCATCATGCATCTGGAATGGCATTGTAGCTTCCATAGTATTGCAAACTCTGTGCTGATCTGTTATGGTGAAAAGGGTGCTTACCTGGAAACCGAAGCTCTCTGTTTAACAGTTCGCCCATTGTTTCTACCCTCACCTACAGTTAGAATTTTGGGTAGTGACTGAAAGAACAAGATCGTGAATACAAGCAGCTGATATTAGTTTTCTCCACAAGCAGTTGGACTCTTCTTTAGAGATAGTTTGAGAAGTTCAGTTATGTATTTGGGAAAAACTAGGAACAGGGTTTGGGGGCCCGTTTCTTTGTCATTCAGTCCCTATACAAGTGGGACAAGAGTTTGGTTGATATTGACGGCAGTAAGTTGGACCCTTTCAGGGTGGGAGTTGGACTCAACCATGGCTGCCCATTGGTCACCGAATCTGCTCATAACTTTCTTAAACAAAATTTCTCAGTGCAGCCAGGGGACGGAGGGAGTCTGGTTTGGTGGCCTCAGGATTCCACCTTTGCTATTTTCAGATGATGTGGTCCTGTTGGTGTCATCATGCTGTGATATTCAGCTCTCACTGGTGCATTTCGTAGCTTAGTGTGAAGCAACTTGGAAGGGGATCAGCACCTCCAAATCTAAGGTCATGGCCCTTATTTGGAAAAGGATGGATTGGACTTTCGGACTCTCTGTCGGGCTATTGTGGCGAAGAGGAAGCTGAGCTGTAAAGTGAGGCTGTCTGTTTACCGATCGGTCTCCTTTCCTACCCTTACCCACAGCACAAAGTCTGGGTAGCGACTGAAAGAACGAGACCACGGATACAGGTTGTCAAAATGAGTTTTCTCCACAGGGTAGCTGGACTCTCCCTTAAAGATAGGGTGAGACGTTCAGTTACCCGGTAGAGAATTGAAGTACAGCCACTGCTCTTCCACAGTGAGAGGAGTCAGTTGAGGTAGTTCGGGCATCTTATAAAGATGCCCCCTGGATACCTCCCTGAGGAGGTTTTATGGGCATGTACAACTGAGAGGAGACCTGGGGAAGTCCCAGGACACTTCGGAAAGACTATGTGTCTCAGCTGGGCTGGAAACACCTTGGAGTTCTCGCAGAAAAGTTGGAAAGAGATGTCTGGGCCTTCCTGCTTAAGCTGCTGCCCTTTCAACCCAACTCTGGAACAAGCAGAAGCAAGGAAAGAGGGGCAATGGACGGACAGATGTATGAACTGGGAGAAAGTAAAAACCTGTTCTGTGGTCAGACAAATCAAAATATGAAAAATATTTTTGGAAACTATAGATGCCATGTCTGTACAAAACAGAAGAGGGACCATTTGGACTGTTAACAGCACACAACTAAAAAGCCTGCCTCCCTAATGGTATGGGGATGCATTATTGACATGGGCAGCTTACATATTTGAAAAGCCATAATTGATATTTCAAATAATATACAGGTTTTATTATATTATCTGCTCCTACACAGACAGGTCTTTCATATTTTCATGAAGACAACGCTACTGCTACTGAAGTAACCAGCCTGCAGTCTCTTCCACCACCTCTCTCTGCTTGCAAACATTTGATGCATCATGAAATGAAAGAAATTGACAAAGAAGCTGACAAAGAAGACCCAGGACAGTTATCCATTGTTAGAATCCTACATCAGACAAGAATTGCATCACATTCCCACCAAAACCTCTAACAGCTGGTCTACTCAGCTCCTAGATGTTATAGGGTGTTGGTAAAAGAAAAATAAATGTTTAACACCGTCACAACATTCAAGATGTTTTGCTGCCAACAAATTCAAAATTGCCCCTTTTTTTTTTTGTATTAAAAAAAAAGCCCTTTCTTCCCTAAAATAGTAATTTTTTCTTTGTTTAAACATTTGCTACGTTTACTCATTCAGATGAAACTAAAATATTGGATTATGAGGTTTGAAAATATGTACAGTAGTCTTGCGGTTCGACTTTGCAGACTCGATCTTTTGCGGGTTTTGAACGTAAGAATGTCCATGACACACAATTGGCTGATTGATGGAAGGTGACCAACCAGAGTATTGTGCTGATGGGCAGACTGGCCATCGGGAGCACCAGGACATTTCCCGGTGGCCTGGCCTGGCTTGTTCAGTGATTGCCAAGGGGCCCCCTCCTTTCTCTTTCTGAGACGGTCTGTCACAACAGAGCAGAGACACACCAAAGGCGGGCACGCAACCTGTTGTGTGTCTCTGCTCTGCTGTGACAGACAGCCTCAAAAAGAGAAAGGAAGGGGAGGGCTGTTTGTCTTTTACCTAAGTGAGCCGAACGAGCGGCATTAATTGTTTATTTAAAATAATCAAGCGCGACCCAAACCAAGCCTTTAGTCCCCCTTGGCAATCACTAAGCGGGCCAGGCCACCAGGAAATACCCCGGTACTCCCGATGGCCAGTCCGGTCCCGATGGCCAGTCCGCCCCCGGGCACTGATTAGCTTAGAAACCATAGCATCAGTCTGTCTGCTCTCTTTTGCTGTACTTTTTAGAGCATTTAGTGTGTTTAGAACATTGTTAAAAACATGCAGAGTGTGGGAAGGGTTTATAAAGCCTTAAAATATACGTAAATACTAAAATAAATATAACATCCCTACTTCGCGGATTTTCACCTATCGTGGGAGAGTCAGGAACGTAACCCCCGTGATAAGTGAGAGACTACTGTATATTCATTTACTTACATTTTACACACTGTCCTGAAACAAAATGACAAAAACTTGGTGTAAATTACACATTAAGCTCCAATAGGTTAAAAGTCTTTTGACACTCTCCATGATTAATATCCCACACCAGCTGTTCTAAAACTGTGGAGGTGAACAGGCCAAGTGATAATGACTTATACAGAACTTGGTCTCGTATTTCTCCATCTGTGCTCCCTGTTGGTGATTTTGACCCAGTCCTTTTGTATTGATACAGTCAACGCTCACATTCACTGCAATTTTTAGTTTCCATTTACATAAGCATAAACAAAACCACAATACTCATTTACCGTGATTGTATAATTTTAAAAGTGCTAAATATTGTGTAGGTCACTTTGGGTATTTTCTCATATCTAAAATGACTAATTATAGATAATTATGGTAGTGCATAGCAGATTTTGGAATAAAGTCTTGACTTTTTTCTTTCAATCAAGAACACTTGAGTCTGATTTTATTTTTTGCACAATTTGCATCAAATTGATTTTTCGAATTTGCAAATTACCATCAAAACTTGGAAATTAAACCCAAGAGAGTGACTGAAAGAATTTCTTATGTTGCATGATTAGGTATTTTTCCACCCCACTGCCATACTTTGTATTGATTTTTTTTTTTTAAGTCAGAAGAGGGATGTCTTTCACACAAATGTATGCCACTATGCTCAAAAAAGCCACTCTGATCTCAACAGGAGAAGCATATTTCAGTTTCAAAAGGTTCATCTATCTCTCTAAGAGTGTTAGGCTGAGGGGAAATGATGAAGAGACAAAAGAAAGAAAAGCAAAAAGTAAGAAAGCAGTGCAAGCTGGTTAACAAGACAGGACAAGACAGCTAGTAGAATTATTTAATAAAAGAATTGCAGGAAAAAACAGTGAAAAGTAGTTGAGGGGAGAGTGGAACAGACAGAAAAGAGGGGGAAGCATGGATTTAACATGATATAATAAGATGAGTGGAAAAAGAATGCCTGGGGGGAGGAAGAGAGAACTGGGTTGTTAACATGCTGACGTACCTGCACGCACACATACTACCTCACTCAGACATACACACAGGGCTTGACAACAGTCTTTCGGATTTAAATATCACTTCCATGCACACTCCAGCCTTGTCGTTTCTAAAATAAAAAAAACCTTTCAGAGAGCAGTGCTGGTCACAGAGCAGCCGCCTCACGTTCTACCTGCACTGATGCCTGGTGACACATTCAGTTGTGGGACTTCGCTGTGCTTTACCTAATGATGAATTATGCATCGGCCACTGTCACTTTGAAAAATGCAATTACCTCAGTGATAAGACAGATGGTCATGTTTTGTCTGGCATATGCTGTGCATTTATTAAGAGTGTGGTGCTGGAAAGTGAAGTACCGGCACACAAACAAGGGTGTGTGGATGGATTCCCTCATGTAATTCATGAGTCTTCCCATGCTCATACAGAGGTGCATGCATGACTCAAGATTAATTACTGTCTGCTTCTCATACAAAAGCACTTAATTCCCTGGAAGGAACGGTTACTATAAAATATTCAGTATGTTAAGTTAAAAATTGGAACGCAGCCATTCGTAAACTCATGATTGGATAGTTCATAAACTTAGATATGCACAGATTGTGTCATTTTATTTGGATTTACTTATTCTTTATGAATGATTAGATTCATGCATTGTTTTTTTTAACATAAATTATATACATTGCATTTTAAGAATACCACAGACCAATTAGCTAATAATTCTTTCAGATACTAGAAACAAGTAATTTGCACACTGAGAATAAACTAGTAGCACAATACAAGCAAATACTTCCAGTAGTGACCCCTTTCAGCCACCGAAGACCCTGAAACAACATGGCTCCATTATTCAAACCAATATGAATTATTTATTACACAAGCTGATGAGACAAAATACTTAAGAGTGCATTATTAGTGTCATATGTAAATTAATGTAGGCTACACAAGTATTGTAATGTTTCTTTAACTCAAAAGATGTTGTTGAATATGTTTACCTACAGGAGCTCAAATTTTCTATTACGGCTAAAACTAGTAATGCATTGAAAAAGTTATCCGTCTCAAACTTTGTGGCCATTAGTTGTTGGGTTTTTTCTTTTCCCCATTACTTTATTTCTTAGAAATTATTTCTTAGCAATGGAAAAAAAAAATGAAGTAATGCTATTGCTTATAAAACCCACTTGAATTAATGGACAAAACATTAAAACCTCTGGGCCTGAAAATAAAGTCCATATGTGTTTTTGATGTTCCGGTTTTCCTGGTGCATGTGGGGCTTTTTTTTATTTTTATTTTTTTAAAATAGATTAAGCTGAATACTAGATTTAGCTAAAAAAAAAAAAAAAGAAATATTCTAGCATGGTGACAAAAAGGAAAAAAAAAAACAGATTAAAAATAATGTTTGAATATGTTGGAATTATCAGTTATTGTTATGGCAAACTGTTTCATTCAATATTACGTTAATATGTAAATAATTACTTGTTTCAAAGTTACTAAAAGTGTAAAAGTAGTTTTGCTACATTCAGTATATTTTGCTGTTGAGAAAAATGTAGTGTTGGACAGCCTTAGTAAAGTGGAGGTTGTAGAGGAGAGTGAGAATTGACGATGTGATGTGTGATAGAAATAATTCTCACTCCAGATCACACAGGCACACAGAGCTGCACTCTACTCTATCTTTTATTCTTTTTTTACCTTTCTTTTCTTAAAAGCAACTTCTCCCTGTACTTCTTCAGCTATTCTACACTGGTGGACAATATACGTTTATATATATATACGT
>NC_056499.1:29934600-29939774 GCF_014905685.2 Nematolebias whitei
ATGTTGTTCTAGAACCTGAACATAGTTCTCTGCATTAATGGTGCCTTTCCAGACATGCAAGCTGCCCATGCCACAAGCGCTCATGCAACCCCATACCATCAGTGATGCAGACTTCTGAACGGAGCGTTGATAACAACTTGGGCTATCCTTGTCCTCTCTGGTCTGGATGACATGGCGTCCCAGTGTTCCATAAAGAACTTCAAATCATGACTCATCTGACCACAGAACAGTTTTCCATTTTGCCACACTCCATTTTAAATGACCCCTGGCCCAGTGCAAACGTCTGAGCTTGTGGAGCTTGCTTAGAAATGGCTTCCTCTTTGCACTGTAGAGTTTCAGCTGGCAACGGCGGATGGCACGGTGGATTGTGTTCACTGACAATGCTTTCTGGAAGTATTCCTGAGCCCATTCTGTTATTTCCTTGACAGTGGCATTCCTGTTTGAGGTGCAGTGACGTTTAAGGGCCCGGAGATCACGAGCATCCAGTAGAGTTTTACGGCCTTGACCCTTACGCACAGCGATTGTTCCAGATTCTCTGAATCTTTTGATGATGTTATTCACGGTTGATGATGATAACTTAAAAGTATTTGCTATTTTACGCTGGGTAACACCATTTTGGTATTGCTGCACTATCTTTCTGCGCAACAATGGTGGAATTGGTGATCCTCTTACCATCTTGGCTTCTGAGAGACAGTGACACTCTGAGAAGCTCTTTTTATACCCAATCATGTTGTCAATTGACCTAATTAGTGTTAATTGGTCTTCCAGCTGTTCGTTATACGCTCAATTTCCTTTTTCCAGCCACTTATTGTTACTTGTACCAACTTTTTTGGGATTTGTTGACACTGTGAAATTTTGAATCAACATATTTTTCCTTTAAAATGTTACATTTACTCGGATTAAACTTTTGATATGTCATCTATGTTATACTACAAATAAAATATTGACATTTGCCATCTCCACATCATTGCATTCAGTTTTTATTTACAATTTGTTTAGTGTCCCAACTTTTTTGGAATCCGGTTTGTGCTATGACTAGAGTTTCTAAACAATCTAGACAAACTCTAGTCAAGATTTAATCTGAGTTTGCAACAACAAAAGTTTACCTTTGCCATAAAACAAAAAATAAATATTTCTCTCATAATGCTCAGACTTGTGAAAAACTCTGGCAACAGTTGTATGCTCAGCGTCTCACATCTCACCTGCTGAATATTGTAACTCCTTGAGAGAGGTCACAGGTGTGTTAAGCACCCAGTATACTCCAATGTACGTCAGTCCGCAGAGGTCCGCGCGTACCAGATTAGTGTCGAAGTGGACGCCCGCAGGGCATGTTGGCACAAAGCTCAATTTTTACGTACGTGTTTGCGGTGTCGCACAATAAATTGCTCGGCGACGGACTGTTTTGTATGTGACACCAATGTATTAAATTCCCCTTCTTCATCCCTGATCTGACCCTTTCTTTTGTTTTTTGCCAAAAGGCACGTGATCTCTTCCTCCTCTATTGATGTCATGACTGAAATGGTAAGAATTGAACGAATTTGTCATGAGCGAATTAAAATCAGGTCCAGCGTGGCTGCAGGAGGGTCTGAAGATTTCCTGGTGGGCTGCTCTGATGTGTGGGCTGCAGGACCAGCGCTCCCTATTTTTTTTCTTTTTGTTTTGTCTTTAGAACTTTTACTTAACAATATATAAACACAGAACACCGCTCCGGCTGAGGCTGCCAGCTCTCGTTTTTTGTGTGTGTGTTTTTTTTACATGTAAATCAATCCAGTAGGCGTGTCAGCAAATTACCAATCGGTACCAATACCAAAGGTAAACGCCCATGGTCTGCGGAGCTGCTCTTTAGCCACTCAGGGTGGACGCTCGAGCATGAAGTCTCGACCCTCTGTGGACAGTGCACACAGTTTCCACGCGGCTGACAGGACACACGAGTATACTGGAGCCTTTAGTGGTCTCTCTCTGTTCTTATTGTTCTCTTTCTTGCACGATCACCCAGTTTGCAAAGATTCAGTCAACCTTTATTTGTACAGGTCATTCCCACTGAGCCTCGGGGACTCATTTACAAGAGACCTGATTTTTTAACAAAGACTGATGACAACAGCGGACAACAATGACAACAATAGACAATCATAAAAGATGTGTACAAATTAAATGGTCTGCTCTTGTGTCCCTATGCCTTCTATTTCTTGATAATGGATTGGGAATCATTTTGTGACATCCACTGACTTGTTCTTTTGAATATTGCTTTCTCTGAGTTGAATCACTTTTTTTGGTTGAAGTGTTATGCTTCTAACACACTTTCTACGTCATTAAATTATTGTTTGTGGGTTAATTTAACACAGACTCATCAAGATTTTTGTTTAAAAAAAAAGTATTAGAAAACAGGGAATATTTTATTTTATTTAACATTTATTTATACAGGTAGTTTCACTGAGTCATGGGGACTCATTTTCAAGAGAGACCTGTTTGGGGGCATATGGTGGGGGATAAGGGCCTTGCTCAGGGGCCCAGAATGGGGTAAATGAGAGTGGAGGCAGGTTTGGGTGTTTCACATTTTCCACCCACATTTTGATGTTGTCAGTCCGGGGAGTGGACCCAACGACCTTCCAATCACAGGCCCACCTTCTCTAGCCTCTGCGCTACCACCCCCATAGTTTCCACCTTTGTAACTAAATGTGTTGGTCAGATCAGTCACATGATAAATCCTCTCGTTAGAGTTCCTCAGCACAGCTCTTTTGCATGAGTTCTGCTTAACGCTCTCCAATTCTCAATTTCCTCATTCACAATTAATCTACTTCTGTCAACTCTTGTCCTTCCATTTTTAGTCGTCAAGTTTTCTTTTTTCAGAAGAGGAGAGTTTAAAGCAGGATTTATACTGTGACTTGACTATGGTTGTTTTCACACCTGATAGTCCGGCAGACTCGGTTCAGTTGGGGACCAATATTCATAACATTTTGTTTACATTTGAGCTGGTGCGTTTGCATTCACACTGTACTGTGCAGTCGAGCCAACCTGTTGAACCAACCTGTTTCCCCACTCGCCTGTGGTGGCGCTGCACCAAAAACTACTGAAAGAAACAGCACAAAAACCTCTGAAGAAGACACTTTTTCTTCTTCTGGAAATAAAAACAAAAATGGAGTGGCGTCAAATTTTAGTGGTTTTAGGAGTTTTGTTTTGTTATTTTTTCTAACAATGGGCTCAGCATGAGTGGATGATGAGGCAGAAGACCATGGAGAATGTTGTTTTTCACACAAGGCAAGCTGACGGCTCTATATGAGGTAAGAGAAATGTGTTTGTTTGCCCTGCTCTGTAGTCCACTTCCTGCTTGCGGAGCGGGGCCCGGTCTGCTTGCATTCATGCTGTACTCGAACCGCGCTAGAGTTTTCTTTTACCAGACATAGGTATGTACATACATACATACCGGACCTAGATTTTTAGGAGGCCCAGAGTTTGCCTTTTTGTTCCTTGACAGAGTTCGATGGCACGTTCACACCTCCCCAAACGAACCGGACTTCCTAGGCAAGTGGGCTAGAGTTCGGGACAACAGGGCTGGTGTGAATGCACCCTATAATTTCAGTCTCCCACTGACTGTTTACATCTGGGGATTATTATTCCGACTCAGTTACTGTTGTGCACTGAGACTGTCGGAAATGTACTTATTGTTTGAATGTAAACAAAAAAGACTTTGTGGACAACAAAACAAGATTTTACTGATTTTTTTATTTTATTTTGAGTTATTTGCTCAGTTTTAACTTTGAAGTGTCACTTTTGATCAGTTTTTGTTCTGATTGTTAGTGTTGCTCATACACAGAGCACAAAAATACTTTGCACTGATAAACACATCCTTGTTGGTAAGATTAATCTCTTAATCTCCTTGCTGCAAGGGGTTCCCATCAATTATTTAGTGATCAAACTCCCTCCTTCCCAATTTATTAATTTACAAGCCAGAGGGGAAATGACCTGCATGCTGTGTTTCAGTGTGTACATGCATCTAAATGTCACATGGATGTCTCTGAGTAAGCTTGTGTGCGGTGAATCTATAATCTCTTGGGAACTTATATTTTTCTGCTAGAATTTCAAGATTATCTTTATTTAAAATTTGTTTAATATTTTCCACATTATTTGCTTTTTTTTCCTGCAGATTTGAAACATCATGTGAGGACGTTGGCCTTGTTAATTTGGGATTAAAGCCTTTTAGGGTCATACTTGTTATAATCTGCAAGGAAAAAGATGCCTTGCAGGAAGGACCAAACGTCTTTTCATTCAGTTCATTTCACTCTGCTCCTCCTCGGTGATAGTTTGTATTTATTTTGACCAGTTTTAAATCTCCTGCCTACAGGATGGTCACTGTATTCTTGTTTTTCTTCATATTCCACTTTTTTTAATCAGCTCAACTCTCTTTTTAACCCTGATGCATGCTCAATTATCCAGGTAGATAAATCTAACAAGGCTGAGTCAGATCCTCTGGACCAATTCTTCTTTGTTAAAACATTTTGTCTTTTATCCAAAAGACCCTCAGTCAACAAAGAAACAAAGGTGAACCTGTCCAGAGAACCTGACTCAACCTTGTTAGGTCTCTTTTGAAAAGTTTTATTCATTGATTTTTTTTTTTTTTTCACAAACAGACAGTCTGTAAATAAAATAAATCTATAAATGTGTTAGTATGTATTACATTTGTTGTAGAAAATAAACCAATAACATAAAATGTATTTTAATTAATATATTATGAATATGATAGTCATTATGTTATTAGTAATAGATGGGTAGATGATTCTGGTTATTATAATTATATATTATAATATATAATTATATATTATTATTATTATATTATAATTATTATTATCATTATTACATCGGACTTACTATAGCCAATGATTACAGAGCTTAAGATGAAACAGACGTATTGCTACATCTTAGTTAAACTTTCATTATGTCACACAAACAAAACCTGGTCTTTTTTTTAATTGACATATTTATTGCTCACATGCTGTTAAAACAACAACAACAAAAAACCCTGCTATTCCTTTGTCTGTGGTTGTGATTTTAAAAGTCTATTACCGTGATTTTTACTCTGCTTCCATCTAAACATATATATAAATATATACATACATACATACATACATACACATGTGTATATATATATATATATATATATATATATATATATATATATA
>NC_056499.1:29939874-29952416 GCF_014905685.2 Nematolebias whitei
GTTTCTTCACGTTTGCAGTTTAATAATAATAACTAATAGTTTAGTTTTTCCTGTGACTTATTTGCAGTATGATAAATGGTAGGAGCATAATATACGCTCCCAATGTTTTGTTGGTCTGTTTTTTGTAAATAATTACCGTTTTTTGCGGTTTTATTTATTTTTGTATCTTGAGATCTATGACGTCATCAAATACTCGAGTTCTACTCAGGTTTTATTATGTTAATGTCGAGTTTAAAAATTATATACTCGTTCAACCCCTAGTATATATACAAACCGGATTCCAAAAAAAGTTGGGACACTAAACAAATTGTGAATAAAAACTGAATGCAATGATGTGGAGATGGCAAATGGCAATATTTTATTTGTAATATAACATAGATGACAGATCAAAAGTTCGATCAAAGTAAATGTAACATTTTAATGGAAAAATATGTTGATTCAAAATTTCACAGTGTCAACAAATCCCAAAAAAGTTGGGACAAGTAGCAATAAGTGGCTGGAAAAAGGAAATTGAGCATATAACGAACAGCTGAAAGCCCAATTAACACTAATTAGGTCAATTGACAACATGATTGGGTATAAAAAGAGCTTCTCAGAGTGTCAGTGTCTCTCAGAAGCCACGATGGTAAGAGGATCACCAATTCCACCATTGTTGCGCAGAAAGATAGTGCAGCAATACCAGAATGGTGTTATCCAGCGTAAAATAGCAAAGACTTTTAAGTTATCATCATCAACTGTGAATAACATCATCAAAAGATTCAGAGAATCTGGAACAATCGCTGTGCGTAAGGGTCAAGGCCATAAAACTCTACTGGATGCTCATGATCTCCGGGCCCTTAAACGTCACTGCACCTCAAACAGGAATGCCACTGTCAAGGAAATAACAGAATGGGCTCAGGAATACTTCCAGAAAGCATCGTCAGCGAACACAATCCACCGTGCCATCCGCCGTTGCCAGCTGAAACTCTACAGTGCAAAGAGGAAGCCATTTCTAAGCAAGCTCAGACGTTTGCACTGGGCCAGGGGTCATTTAAAATGGAGTGTGGCAACATGGAAGACTGTTCTGGGGGCAGATGAGTCATGATTTGAAGATCTTTATGGAACACTGGGACGCCATGTCATCCGGACCAGAGAGGACAAGGACAGCCCAAGTTGTTATCAACGCTCTGTTCAGAAGCCTGCATCACTGATGGTATGGGGTTGCATGAGCGCTTGTGGCATGGGCAGCTTGCATGTCTGGAAAGACACCATTAATGCAGAGAACTATGTTCAGGTTCTAGAACAACATATGGTCCCATCTAGACATCATCTCTTTCAGGGAAGACCCTGCATTTTTCAACACGATAATGCCAGACCACATTCTGCAGCAATCACAACATCATGGCTACGTAGGAGAAGTATCTGGGTACTGAAATGGCCAGCCTGCAGTCCAGATCTTTCACCTATAGAGAACATTTGGCGCATCATAAAGAGGAAGGTGCGACAAAGAAGGCCCGAGACGATTGAACAGTTAGAGGCCTGTATTAGACATGAATGGGAGAACATTCCTATTTCTAAACTTGAGAAACTGGTCTCCTCTGTCCCCAGACGTCTGTTGAGTGTTGTAAGAAGGGGGGATGCCACACAGTGGTAAAAATGGACTTGTCCCAACTTTTTAGGGATTTGTTGACACCATGAAATTTGGAAACAACATATTTTTCCCTTAAAATGATACATTCTCTCAGTTTAAACTTCTGATCTGTGATTGGTGTTCTATTCTGAATAAAATATTAGATGTTGGCACCTCCACATCATTGCATTCAGTTTTTATTCACAATTTGTTTAGTGTCCCAACTTTTTTGGAATCCGGTTTGTAGTTCATGCACAATTGAATCAAGTTTGATGGCATTAAGGCATGGATGGCAACATTTTTTTTAAGTTTCAATGATCTGAAAACTGAAGTCATTGTGTTTACCCCTGGCTCTACTGCTGTCTCAGTTTCTGTTTAGCCTATTATAAAGCAGTCTGTTTCAAATCTCTGGATGATTTTAGAATCTGACTTTAAGTTTAATAAACAAATGAACTCTGTTCTACAAAAAAAGCTTCTTCCAGGCAGTTAGCTAAGTTTAATTCAGTGATGACCAGATCTGACCTTGAAAAAATCGTCCATGCATTTGTTACAACCCAGCTAGACTACAGTAACACGCTTTATGTTGGGGTCAGTCATGTCTCCCTTTCACGTCTCCAGCTCGTCCAAAATGCTGCAGCTCGGCTGTTGACAAAAACTCGTCACCAGTTTTGTCCTCCCTTCACTGGCTCCCTGTATGTATCAGAATAGATTTTAAAATTCTCCTGCTGACATGTAAGTGCATAAACGGTCTTGCACCCTCATACCTCTCTGAGCTACGTCAACCACATGTTCCTTCTCGGGCGCTGAGATCATCTGACCAGTTGCTTTTGGTTGTACCAAAAACCAGGCTGAAGTTCAGAGGAGATCGGGCTTTTTCAGTCATTAATCCTAAACTCTGGAACAATCTGCCCCCCCCCCCCCCCCAACATTAGACAGGCCACTTCATTCCCTGTTTTTAAATCTCTCCTGAAAACACACCTGTTTCCACTGACGTTTAACACAATGTGATTTGATTTAGTAATTCATCGTTTTGTGTTTTTATGTTTTATTTAGATTGCTTTTAATTGCATTTTGTTATTATTATTTTTATTTAATTACTGCCATTGATCTTACTGTTAAGCACTTTTCTAACAGCTGCTGTTGTAAATGTGCTTTATAAATACATTTGACTTGACTAGTTGAGATTTAATCTGAGTTTGTTTCATCAGTGGCTTTGTCTTAAGTTCTGGTTTTAGTAAGTTTTTCCATAGCGCCATCAGTCGTTGGTGATGTGTTTTGTTACTTTAGATTACATTTCTATCTACTTTGTGTATTACAATGACATCTGCTGTGAGTGTGGGCATTAGGAAAGTGTGAGATAAACAAACTCAGTGAATTTGATACAGATGGCTAAAACATTTTTTGTGACACTATAATCAATATTTGGAATGCAGTAATTAAAAAAAACAACACCACCACCCACCACTAATACACTAATTTTACACTACTTTTCATACAGGTCAGTGTTGTCAGTAATGTAGCACTTATCGATTTTGTATTCACCACCTAGCAAGAAAAAAAAAATCTACTAGTTCAGAATGTTTTTTTTTCCCATCTCACTGTGTTTTTGAGCAAAAAAAGCTGGAAATGCTAAATCAGCATGAAGCAGCAGATTTAACCCGCCCCTTTAAAATATGGACATTAAAGTGGACACACAAGAGCATTTGCCCTGAAGACACCTAGCTGCTACTGTTACTGAATTAATGTGAACAGGACTTGAAAAATGCCTCTGCTGACTTGATGCAAGACAGAGAAAACAATCTGAATGCATGGTGACCTCTGGAAATAAAAGCACAAAAATATCACATTGCTGTACTTCGTAAGGTTTCACATGTGCACCGATACCTTTCCTCTGTTATTTCTCCTTCTTACTCACAAGACTTTCGAGCTAGCATAGCGTTTTCAGCACAAGCCAATTGTATCCCCACAGTCATAATCAAGCAGGAAGCTTTCTGCTTGCCAAGACATTGTTTGCTTGTAATTTTGTAAACTGTCTACTTTGTGTTGTACTCAATAAGCTCAGCTGAACAGCACTCAGAGTGCGGTCAGTGGTGAGCCCATATTCAGTTTGTAAAACCTATCAGCCTTGAAGTATCATTATACCAAAATTAGGAACTGGTTGGGTCATGATTGAGACTGCATATAGATAATTTCCTACAAGAAAGGACTAAAACTCATTTGGAGCAGTGCCTTAAATATCTACATAATTACATTACATGTTATTGTGTTTGTTCTTTGTTATTGCCATTTCAGCTCCTTTTTGCTGCCACCACTGTTTCCCCTAGTCAAACATTTTTATTGAAATTTTCCATTTGCATTAATGCTGAGGAGCGTTCAAGAGAACAAACTACCCACAGCTCAAAATCAACAAATACTTGATATAATCTTCTATCCATGTATTTTCTGTTCTGCATAATTGCTCTTAAACTGAAGTAAGACTCCACTTTAAAAACAAGCATAAGAATCCTCTAGTACCGCTCCACCTCTCCCATCCACCCACTGCAATCCCCTGGTGGTGGCAGCTCTGAAAAGATGACCAGTGGCCACTTCATGGTGTACAGTCTGCAGCCTGCAGATTAGAGGAACAGTGAAGATTTGCAGGGGATAAATGGAAAGCTGGGCTGAACAATGAATCCTACCGGCCAAGATTGTTTAATGGGATAAGATGCTCACAGAAATCTGGCTCGATATGTGGTAGTAGGTTTGTACCAGTGTATTTTGTGGGATTGCAGGCCTGTAACTCTGGGAACATGTGTGAGATAAGCTTAGTGAGTAAGGAGGTAGGATGTGAGGTTTATGTGTGTACAGGGGAGGAAAGTTAGGTGATGAGAGGGCTGTAGTAAAACCGTCAAAAGTGAGAAAGACCAGACAGCCTGATTTGGAATCCTTTGAAGTTACACAGCTTCAAATGCTGACAGAGCTTAAAGGACTAAGAAGTGAAAAGGATCACATGCACACGCACACACACATACATAGCTAGACAAGTTGATGCAACTTGAACTAGCTCACCAATAGCTATTCTTAGGAGATTTTATGATGACTCGAATGTGTTCAAACATTTGTTTCTTGTCATTTTGTTGATTTGCAGTTTGTCCAACCAGAAGAAATCTTTGTCACTTCGTCAATAGAAAAAAAATTAGACCAAAGACTAAATATTTGTTATTCTTACCAAAGTCAACAAAGGAGGACTGCCCAACAATTTTTACATCTGGTGTTGGAATGACGTGAGCTTTGGTGAAGGTCCCATCCTGAGAGGAGAGAAAAAAGGAGACATGATGCAGTTTATAAGTGCTCATACATACTGCAGCTATTATGCTGCAAATTCCTTTGAAGGTCATGAATATGTCAGCTGTTGTTAAATTTAATGTCACAGCGCCAGTGGATCTATAGAGACAAGAGGCATAATGATTAACACACTCAAGTTTCTTTTTCCCCCTTCGAGAAACGCAATGTATAATAAAACCACAACAAATGTGGATTTTTCATGTGGATATGTGAATATGTATTAACATGGGAGGTATGCACAAGCTGCTCATATGCATACATTTAGCATGGGCTGGCCAATCATTTCCTTCTAAATCGTAACCTCACTCTGCACCCAGAAGTTGTCATTTCATACAAACTGAATACCATTTCCTATAAAGCAGTTTAGGTTTCATTTTATGAGTGTAAAAAAAATGTATCATTTTGCACTCATGCACATATAATATGCATATTTATCCACATATATACAACCCTGCATGCACATATTGTTATAGGCACCATCTACATGGGACCCTGCACAGGATCAAGCTACGCTTTCTATAATAGTCAACTATATTATACATCTTACCCACCATGCACCTAAATGTAACATATATTTATGATACAATAACATAAAAAAACTAAAACTAAGTGTTTACTCAATTACTCAATATAAAAACAATAACCTGTCCCATGTATGTGTGTAACGGTGTGTAAAATACATGTATTGGGCACAGACTCTCAATAGTGCAGGAGTCCTGAAGAAAATGTTGCTTGTGTGAAAATTGTGTGACATAATAAAATAAAATAAAGTGTTCTATTGTTTGAGGATCTGCAATTCTAAAAACTGTGTCTTGAGATCAGAGGCTACTCAGAAAATATCCAAAGCTAAGGTCCAGAAAGTCAAACCCTAACAACAACAACTACTACTACTATTATGGGACATTATTAACTGGATTTTTATTGAGGCCATGAGATGTTTTTTGTCCGTTTCCTGAAGCCTCAAATTACACATTAAAATTTTAACAACAATTTGATCTCAATCCCTTCTCAAGTCTTCCTTGTAGCTGTACATACAGTATAACTTTAGTATTGGTTTTACTCCTTTAGGAAAAAAAAAAAAAAAAGGTTGTTGTAACTCCCAAGACCCAAAGTACAGTACATTTACAGTACACAGAACATTTTTTTGTGTGCTATCTATTTTTACAACCAAAATGTTGATTTATGAGAGAGACAGACAGACTGACAGACATGGGCAGCACAGTGGCTCAGTTGGTAGAGCTGTCGCCTCTAAGTGAGGTTACCAGTTCAAATCTCGGCTTTGGGTCTTTCTGCATGGAATTTGAATGTTCTCTCTGTGCATGCATGGGTTTTCCGGTTTCCTCCCACAGCCCAAAAACATGCATGTTAGGCTGATTGGTAACTCTAAATTGTCCCTGGATGTGAGTGAGAGGGTGAATGGTTGTTTGTCTGTTTGTCTCTATGTGGCCCTGTGACGGACTGGAGACCTGTCCAGGGTGTCCCCTGCCTCTCGCACAGTGACTGCTGGATATGGGCACCAGTGACCCCCACGACCCAAAAAAGAAGAGGCACGTAAATATATTGAATGGACGGAACCCACCCCCCCCCCCCCCCCCACACACACACACACACACACACACACACACACACACACACACACACGAGCTGAGTGTTCAGGTCCACTTCAGATGTTTCTGGCCTGTGCTGCCCTTTACAGAGTAAGAAAGAAAAGAGAAGTGATAAGCAGAAACAGAAACATGTTTACTCACATACATGCGCACAGTGGGATATATTGCCTGCTGATACCAACATAAGTGATTTATGAGAGAGTCCACCAGAGAGAGAAAAAGAGACAGGAAGAGAGCGTGAGAGAGACAATGATGGAGTGAGAGAAACCAACATATGCATTATGAATGAGACAAAAACTGAAAAAGAGTGTGTGTGCTAAATGATTTAATTTTAAACAGTGTTGTGCTGAACTGACCAATAAGACTTCCAAATATCCACAGCTACAGTAGATTTCCTGAAGCATCACGAAATAAAACGACGACTTGATCGCATTAAACACCCTGCACCTCGCTTCCACAGACATTAAAAAGTCAATTAAAAAGACAACGACATAAAAGACCATTTATTATCTCATAAGACTTTACATCTCATCAGATCATTAAAATATTAATCCCCAAAAGTTTTATTTCAGCAAACAAAAGACAAAGCCGATCCAAGTGTTACAAGTGTGTAACAAAGCTGGACAGAATGTCAAAATAATGTTTATGAACTACAGCACTGTAATGCAACCATCTGTTGATTTCATGTTCAACAAGAAACTCTACAAGATCACAGGATGAAACTGATAATGTATGCTTCAAGGGAAATGCAGAGTAAAGCATTTGGACAAAAACGTGTCTGAACCACCTCAGACTAAAACTAACACAAAAACACACACTCATTCATCAGAAAGAATAAAACAAATCTCTCTCTGTTCTGTGTTTGCACTTTTAATTTTGACAAAAAGACGATATAATTAATGGACTGGTGAGTGCAAAACACAGTGCTTTGTACATGTTTCTGAATTACGTTCAAACATTTGTTCGTATATTTGTTGTTTCTCCTGTGTTGTACCTGAACTGCATTTTCAATATGTTGTGAGTTTATACAAAACGGAAAAAAATAAATGTAAACCAAAAATGGTCGTCAGACTCAAGAAGTCTTGAGCTACTCTTCTTTTTATATTTACCTTGCAAATAGTAAAACTGTGCATTACTTTAATCCAGGGGTGTCCAAACCTTTTCATATATGGGCCAAAACTATCCAGATGAAAAAACTCGTGGGTCACAAAAATGTGAATTTAACTCTCAGCGTGAACAATATTTTAGGAGAAAGGACAAAAGTTTAATGATTTTGGTGGAGAAATATTTTTAAATAGTTGTAGATCCAAAACATTAAAAGCCTCATAAACAATGCTTATATTTTTTATTAAAAAGGATTTGATTTCTTGGGCCTACGTCTGTTGTTTTCTTGTGTTTGGAAAGTTCATTTTAGTCTGTTCTCAGCAATAAAAGCATAATATGAGTAAGTGTCCTTCTGGACCATGGACGACCCAAAAGGCTGATGGAAGTTCAGAAAAATCGTCCAGCTGTCAGTCGCTACAATAGATTCATAGAAGGTTTGATAAAGTTGATCAACTTGTATGTAGATGATACCATGTTATTATTGGTTTAAAAATGTCCAATTTCCCTCTTGATTATTTTATCAACAACAATATTTAGTCAAGTTTTATGAATCATTATCCAAAAGTCTCTTTTCTGGTAGAAATCAGTAAATGTTTTTGGTGCTTTGTACCATGAAGTGAAAATAAAAAGATTATAGCCAGAGGTTTGTATTTTGCTTAATATTGCTCATTTTGAGATGATTGTATTTCATCTGTTTTGCTGTTAAGCCTAAACATTATATAAAAATATTACCAACTAATTTGCAGAAACTCTGAATCAACCTCTTAAGCCTGATGTCCAAAATGACACCATTCTTAAACTGCAGCTGTGGGCCGCACAAAATCATTCCAAGGGCCGTAAATGGCCCTTGGGCCGCATTTTGGACACTGCATTTAACCTTTCATGAAAAATGGTTTTTCAGACTTTCTGGAGACACCCCCCCACCCCCACCCAAAATATATATATATATTTTGTTGTTTTTACTTTATTTCAATTTATTTCTATAAGCCAAGAATTTGGCATATCTATGTTTCCATATTTTTAAGTGCTTTACATTGAGTTCTAGTTATAGTCAGAGTCAGAGATTCTTTATTGTCATTCGCACCACATGTGGTACATGTGGTGGGATGAAATTATGTACACAGGGTCCCAGTTACATCCAACAATAAAATGTAAAAGAAAAACAATGATAACATCTAAGATATGAACTAAGAAAAACATCAACTAAATATACACTAAGCACCAATAGCACAAAAACGTTACATCGAACAGCAGCACGAACATGAGCATGAATCTGTGTGAGCAGATGAGCACGCATGAACACATCAACATGAAACAGATCAACAGGGACAATTATAGGACGAGCTAAGTGAGTTAAAAGCAAAAGTCAGAGCTTTAGATGTGTAAGTTTGTGAAAGGCACAACTCCCTCCACTCATCAGGTGAGGAAAATCACCAGTGCTAATGCTGTTTATTGACATTACTCATGGTTCCAATCTTTTAGGTGTTCCAACCTGCCAAAACATTGATGGTTTGGTCAGTGTGCCAAAAGGTAAGACCCAGAATACTAAAGCAGATTGTGAGTAACAGCTACAATCCCTGTGCATTTGTACTTATTTTTGGACAGGTTTATTGAACCAGTCTTTAAAAGCCTTCTGATATGTAAATACATGAATGGAGTGGATGTGCTGAGAGAGTGTGTGCATCAGCTGGATATCAGACTGTTTGTCCCAGCATCTCTGCGAAGACCTGGTTCCATTACAGCTTGTTAAATGAGCTCCTGCTGCAGTGACAACAAACAGGACTCCAGGGATGAATGAAAGACTCAGTGATGGTGTTTGGTGATCTGATGCAGGCAGAATGAAAGGATGAGTGTTTGCACATTTTGATTTTTCTCCTGTTGGTATGGCCACCATAAACGCTCGTCCACAGACAAGAAACCTAGGTGCTTTTCCTTATGCTGCAACAAACGCACACACAAAATATAAACACATTTTAGATATGGTTAAGCATCCTAATTGATAGTCTAACCAGGGGTTCTCAAACTTTTTGGGTTCAGGGACCCCTTACAGGGGAGAAAAAGTTTCATAACCCTCATGTTTATTAAAATACTTTCTTCAATTTGTCTCTTTAATGCAATGGATATATTTGAGGAACATAAATACTTAAGATCTGTTCAACAGTGTTCAAACAATTTTTATACTTTTAAACATGGGGTGTTTTTCATTCAAGACAAACTATAATTTTTTTTTATTTCAACTTCCATAAAATACAGTTTTGAGAAAATTAACTATCAAAAACCACTTTAAAACTTTACCTATTCTCATAATGAACATAATAAATGTATCGCCACTTCTTCAAATTATTACAGAAAACTCTACAAAAAACTGAACAGGATCAGAACAGCAGTAGTCAGACCAAGTGACAGGACTTCATTTGTAAAACGATCGATGTTGAAACGCAAATAGCAGGCTGGGGGGGGGGGGGGGGGGGTCCTCCCCCAGAAAGTTTTGAATAAATTAGATGTGATTTCCTGCAATTTGGTGTATTTTAATGGGTTGTTAAGCATCTACGTGCTTGTAAAAAAAAAAAAAAAGAAAAAAGATATATAGTATTTTTTAAATCTTAAATTTTAAGCCCCAGTTTGAGAACCACTGGTCTAAGAAACTCAATAAAAAAAAAAAATAAAAAAAAATAGTGTATGGAGCCTCAAAACACTGTTTCTAATGTGATTTTTTAATTATTTTTTTTTATTGTAATGTCCATAATTTTTTAACATGGAATAGGTGAATGAAATGTTCCCAAACTAAAATGCATCTAACATCACTAAAGATCAACCAGTGGCAGAAAGTCTCAAAGACATCTAAAACATTCTGGCACAAAGTGTCATGATGTTTGAAATGCACCTTTAACTACTGGAAGCCATGTTTTTTTATTTATTTAGTTTTATTTAATGCTCTAAATGGTTAACTTTGCACTCAGTGCTTTGGTTGGCCTTGTTGCTGTTTTAAGTGCTTTATAAATAAAGTGGTATGGGATGGTTAACCTACAAGAAGTGTGCCTGTCAACACAAATAGAACATCTGATGCTGTTCACGTCACTTGGTTTTCCTTTCAGTGCTTTTATTATTGTAGCTGGTTTGTGGGTATAATTTTGAAATGTCAAAAATTGTCGTTTCAACTTCTCTGCAAGTTTGGTACAAACTCTCTCAAACAACTTTCCAAGAAATAACTCTTTTGCTCACTCTAATTACAGTCTTAATGCTGAAGTCTTAAACTCCATCCTGAAACATTAAAACGAACAGACTAATGAATAGTGTTACTAAAGTAACTGTCCAGTTAGATTTATGACATCTCAACTATCTGAGTCAGTTAATACTTCAATTTTTTGATGTCTAAATTGTTTTGTGCTTCACTGCTCATCTCTGACTGTCATTAGGAGGAAAAAAATTAAAGTAACTGTCCACATAGTGGTTTCTGAAGCCAGGCAAATGGTCTACTTGAGCGAGGAAAAATAAACTTGAATAAAGTGTTTTATGATTCTTAGAATAGCAAAACTCATATGATGGAGGGAAAAATAGAGAGATTTATCGATACTGGCTTATACTATAGCTAAATTCTAATCAATAATAAAAAAAGTGCTTTGCTGACAAGGCACAGCTGCAGAGGTACTTGGTTTAAGGATCTAAATGTACACTGGCTAAAGATTTCCAATTTCAATAACAGCTGATAAATGTATTTCTTTGCCAAAAATTCAATTAGCAGAGAATTAGTGAATCTGAAAGTTGCATCTACTTAATGTACAAACAACTGTTCCCACATGGAAGAGCAGCACACAGAGATTGGCCTCTCATTCATGCGCGTACAAGAAGCAATGCTTAAGGATTTTAAATCTTGTTGTTGTTGTTTAGGCTGCTCCCTTCTGCAGGGGTTTGACACAGCAAGCAAATGCATGAAAGATTTGGCATGCGTTTTAAATCAGATGTCCTTCTTGATTCAACCTGGGCTCAGATCTGCAGTCTCAGTTTAAAATTTTTAGTTTTTGTTTTTAATTTATAAATATTTTTAATTAAAAAAAGGACAATCTCCTCTAAAAGTGTGACAAAAAAAAACGTAATCTTATCTAAAAGTGTGAAGCACAGGCAAAGAACTATTTGTACATGCCCACCATTTAATACAAATCACAAAAACAAAATTTATTACAATCAATGCACTTTCAGGTAAGATTCAATTAAAAGATGATAAGCAGAATCGACAGTGAGAAATCAAAAATGGTTAAATGTGTGTATTGACGCTGACATCTGTGTGACTGACTGACTGACGCTGGCTGCCTGATTACAAGACAACATGATTAATCTGAGGGTCTGTTTGAGGACAGCAAACTGATGTGTGAAGATTAACGGATTATAGGTCGTGATAATACGGTTGCCTTCTGTTCACATTAACACTAACCCACACATCTCTGTCTCACACAGATGAAAGTAAAGAAAGTAACACAGTGAAAAGCAGATTAAGACTGGAAAATGTCAGAATGAGAACTACACACATACTGTAGCTCAAAACTAAAATAAAACAATATTATGCAGAATATTATAGAATTTATTTTGGTTATTCATAGCCATAATCAATAAAATTACAAGAACTAAAGACTTGGATTATTTCACTCTGTGTGATGAATTTATGTCATATATGAATTTCATTCCTGAAATGATTGACAAAAGAAATTGAACTTTTCATGATATTAAAGTTTTTTGAGATACACCAGTATGTATGCGTATGTGTGTATATATACATATACATATACACATATATATATACACATACATAAATATATATATATAAATATACACATATACATATATATATACATATACATGTGTGTATATATATATATATATATATATATATATATATATATATA
>NC_056499.1:29952516-29954837 GCF_014905685.2 Nematolebias whitei
ATATACACATATACATATATATACATATACACATATACATATATATACATATACACATATACATATATATATACACATATACATACATATATATACACATATACATATATATATATATACATATACATATATATACACATATACATATTTGATATATATATATATATGTGTGTGTATATATATATATATATATATATATATATATGATGTGTGTGTGTGTATATATATATATATATATATATACTTATATACACATATATACACATATCCGAATTTTTTTCGAAAGGACACTTTTTAAGAGTTTTTGTTTGTGTTCCTAGATTATTGTATCTGCTGTTTCAGAACAGACCTTTTACCTCAGAAGCCTTTTGCCAGCAACAACTTATTTTTAGAGCTTTTGTGTCGGTTTTTTTTTTCTCCTTGTGTGACTGCCTTCTCTTGTACAATCACAAGAAAACAAAGCAATGGACAGGACTGTAAGAAGATGTATGTGGAGAAAAACAGAGAAACGAAATTAAAACAAAGTGATGGAAAAATGATGCTGGCCTGTGACCGATAGATGCAGTTTCACTGAACTGAAGAACAAAAAAGATTAACCTGGGGGAGGGGGGTCTAATTCTCCCAGAATGCTGGAAAATGACTTAATATTCTGTATTTGTGCATATTTGCTTAAAATATGGGGGAAAAGATCTTTGAAGCGACCTTGGAGAAACAGCAATTTTGAAATTATGTAAGTCTCTTGATGTTGGGGTTGTTTGTATAAAGATTTGATGAAGCATTGAGGAGGTGCTTTAAAGGACAGCCAGCAAACAAAAACAGGAAATAATTACAAAAGGTGCTGGTCAAATCATATAGTGGCATCAACTTCATATTTAGACTAGTGTGTACAAAGGTCCTGCCATTTTGTACAACATGTAGTACTAATAGGGTACAAAATGGTAATTGTTCACATATATACAGACTCTTCCCAAAAAATTTGAAAATCATGGAAAAGTTGTTTAACTTCCATAAAGTTAATCTTTAATAGATGATAGATTCAGGGCCTACAATTTAATCAATTTCACATATTTGTTTATTTTTACATTATTTGGGCTTCCAGCTCATGAAAACCATGAAAACAGGATTTCAAAAAAATTAGAATACTGTAGAGAAATCAGCCCAAGTTTTGCAGGGCGTGAATGTTTTAAACTGAATGTGACACACTAATCATCTACTAAACTCAAAGCACCTGCACAGGTTGCCCCAGGTGTCATTAAATTGCTTCAGTTTGGTTCAATTGTCTCAGTTCGGTTCAATATGGGGAAGACTGCAGACATAACAACTGGCCAGAAGACCATCATTGATACCTCCATAGGATGGGTAAGCCACAAAAGTTCATAGCTAAGGAGGCTGGCTGTTCACAGAGTGCTATGTCTAAGCATATCAATGGAAAGTCTAGTGGAAAGGCAAAATGTGGCAGGAGAAGATGCACCAGCAAAAGAGATGACCGTGGGCTTCAGCGGATTATCAAACAGAGAAGATTCCAGAATCTGGCAGAGATCCAGAAAGAATGGAATGAGGTGGGAGTCAAAGCTTCAAAAACTACCACATTCAGACGCATCCAGGAGATGGGCTAAAACTGTTAGGTTCCTTGGTCCTCTTGTCTGATGAAAGTAAAGTGTGCCATTCATTTGGAAATCAAGGTCCAAGGGTTTGGAGGAAGAAGGGTGAGGAACAGAGCACATACTGCTTGAGGTCCAGTGTGAAATATCCACAGTCATGATTTGGGGTGCAATGTCCAGTGCAGAGGCAGCACGGTGGCGCAACTGGTAGAGCTGTTGCCTCTCAGCGAGAAGGTTGCCGGTTCAAATCCCGGTCCGGAGGCCTTTCTGGGTGAAGTTTGCACATTCTTTCCGTGCATGCGTGAGTTTTCTCAGGGTACTCCGGTTTCCTCACACAGACCAAAAACATGCATGTTAGGCTGATTGGTAACTCTGAAATTGTCCCTAGGTGTGAGTGAGAGAGTAAATGGTTGTTTGTCTTGTTTGTCTCTATGTGGCCCTGTGATGGACTTGCGACCTGTCCAGGGTGTACCCCGTCCCTCGCACAGCAATTGCTGGACATGGGCATCGGCAACCCCTGTGACCCAAAATGGAAGAAGCGAGTAAAAGATAATGGATGGATGGATGGATGTCCAGTGTAGGTGTTGGTAAACTCTGCTTTTTTAAATCCAAGGCCACTGCAACAGTCTACCAGAATGTTTTAGAGGACTTCATGATTACTTCTGCTGAGGATCTGTATGGAGATGCAAATTTCATCTTCCAGCAGGACCTGGCCCCTGC
>NC_056499.1:29955237-29964213 GCF_014905685.2 Nematolebias whitei
TATATATATATATATATATATGTGTGTGTATGTGTGTGTGTGTGTATTAATTGCTTAAATATTATAGAATAAATCATCTTCATTGGAGCTTTTGATATCAACAAGTCACTGTACATACATCATGCAGAGTGTATCGAGTTAGATGCAGTCGAGAAAGAGAGAGAGAGAGTCACAACTTTGTTAAAAACCTGGAAGGTGGCACACTACATAACAAATAGGAACAAGACACTGACCAATATTTCCAACAAAAAAAACAAAAGCTAATACTCCATCTACATTTTCTACCACTTATCTGTATTTGAGTTACGGAGGCAACAGATCCAATTCAATTCAATCCAGGAGTGAAACCCAGTCAGGCCTCTCTCTAGCATCTGCAGCTCCTCCTCTTTCTGGTCAAGAACCACAGCCTCGGACTTTACGAAGATGACTATCAAAACAACCATTTCACACTTGGTTGCGAACCATCCCGATGCACGCTGAAGGTCTTGGCCCGAAGATGCGAACAAAACCGCACCATTTGCAAAAAGTAGAGGAGACCATGAGGTTTCCAAACCAGACACCCTCCTCTTCATGACTGCGGCTTGAGAGCCTGTCCATGAATACCAAAAACACGATTGAAGACAAGGGACAGCTCTGGTGGAGTTAAACCAACTGTAAATCTCAACAATTTCTAAAGCATTGTTACCATAGCATTTAGGTACCTAACTAACCCAACTACCAACCACTGCTTCTATGTATCCGATTCATCAGTCACATTGAGGCCAACTTTAAAGTACTTCTCCACCTTCTATCTGTGTTCTCGGTCGAGGACAGCAGTACCTCCTCCTCACTGGAAACTCTTCTGCCTGTTGTCTTTTTTTTGTTTGTTTTTAGTGTTTACCAACAGGTTCAGGGATTATCACTACAAGAAGCAACAAACATCTTACAGGCAAATTTTTTCTGACCGGTAGTTGCATGAGCAATGAGAGATCAGAACACAGCCTATAGGCTCTATGCCATGGGCCTCCATCAGAGTGCTGGAAATGTTCAACAAGAGGTAGAAATTAAAGCTCTCCTGGACTGGAGCCTGTTCCAGATGTTTCCAGCACACCCTCACGATATGATTGGGTCTGTTGTATCAGGCTGGCAGCAACCTGCTCCTGCCACCTTATCTAACCCATTGCCAAGGGGTGATCAGTAGACACTTCAGGTGGTAAATCTGATGACATAATAAAATCAATCGCACATGAACATTCCTACCACCCATTAAATATCCTGCTCTTGAGGTATGGCAGCAGATTTGTTACGTTTTGTCTCTGCTTGGTCTTACTCCCCCTGACACACACATATTCAGAGCTAAACTCCTCAGTCTCTCTGTTTGTATATTCCTCTGTGCTCCCTCTTCTACCTTTTTCATACTCCCCCACTCAGATAAGACAGACTTCTGCTCGGCTTGTATGTCAACCTGCTGAATTCCAAACAGGCCCCTTTAAAAAAAACCAGAGCCAGAGTCTCTCCTCTCTTCGCTCACAGAATATAAAATATTCCTGCTACCAGCACAACCAAGAATCTCTCATGTCAACCAATGCTCTTCTGACACATTTGTTGCATCAAAGGAGAGCTATTACACCTATTCTAAGCTTTACTTATTTACACATTAACTCCATTTTATAAAAAGTTTCAAATATTGTGAACAGTCTGAAAAAAGTTGCATTCTAAAGTAAACTTGACTTCTTCTCAGTTGATTCATTTGCACATCTCTTTTAATCAGATTAGGATTTTAGCAGTGGACGGAATGAACGTCTCAAATGAATAAGTATCACATGGACTCCTGTTTTGCAAGCAGTAATTTCCCGCGCATTTTATAACATAAACCTGAAATTAAACTTTGATTACAAGTTGTGTTGATCTGGAATTGGTAAAGCAAGAGCTCAAGGCAGAAAAGGTAGATTTGTCCAAACAGGCAAAAACTGTAAAGGACACTTCATTGTATGTTAAGTAGATTTAAATAAAATAAAATAAATTGTTACCTTATTGAGCCAGGTTTCAAACTTATTCTCCTCAGTTGTTAGAAACAAATCTGAAGGGAAAAAAACAAAACAAAAACAATCAGACAGAAAAAAAAATGCACAAGTCATTGAGTTAGATTATCAGTTAATAACATCAAAAATAAAGAACATGCACTGTTGGGTATTATAAACAAAATACAGTAAATGAGTTAAAGTAACAGCACTGACTCTTGTCAGTTTCAGAGACTACCTTGAATATCTGAGTTAGGGATCTACAAGAAACCAATTCTCCAAATGGTGGTTTACTCTGTTTACGATCAGAAAGTACCAGTAGGTAAACCCACTGTCTACTTGCTGCCTTTAAAAACAGTACTTCCACTTTGAAATGGATACTAACTGTAAAATTAAAGCAACAGCCACTTTTCTGGACCACTCCAAAGCAATAAATGTATACAAATGGAACTGCATACATATCTATTGCATATTTCTTCTTGCTTAAAATTTTCACATACATACATTTTTATATATCAGTGTTCTACTGTTCCAAAACTATTTAAGTAAATAAATAAATAAATAAGCAAGCAAGTAAAAGTTTCGTTATGGTTGTAATTTTCATTCAACTTTTATTTATACAGGCTAGTCTCATTGAGCCTCGAGAACTCATTTACAAGAGAGACCTGATTTAAACAAAGAATGATGACAACAATAGACAACAACAGACAATCATAAAAGAAAACATAAATTCAAAAAACAAATGGAAGAAAATGCTATTAAAAAAAGAAACAAAAACAGCTACATTATGAAACAATGTAAAATACTAAAAACAGGAACATGTCTGCATAGTTTTTTGCTATGAACTTATCACATGTTTGAAGCCACGTAGAGAGGTCAAGGTCGAGAGCTTCATATATTTTTGAAAGATATTCCAGGAAACAGGAGCGGAGTAGGAGAAGGCCCTTTATGCCTAGTTCAGTCCGCACTGAGGGAACACTGCGGGTAATTATGTCCTGGGAGAGCACGCTATAGCTGCACTCATGCAGAGACATGTAGGAGGAGATGTATGAAGGCAACAGACCAAGAAGTGATTTAA
The DNA here is from genome assembly GCF_014905685.2 of Nematolebias whitei. Classification (NCBI taxonomy): domain Eukaryota; kingdom Metazoa; phylum Chordata; class Actinopteri; order Cyprinodontiformes; family Rivulidae; genus Nematolebias; species Nematolebias whitei. The sequence goes on from NC_056499.1 coordinate 29,958,316, forward strand.
AGATGAAAATGTACCAGTGAGAGAGTCTGTGTGAAGTTAATGATGTCCAGTTAACCAGTGAATACAGAGTGCAGTGGAGGGTATGGTAGTAACAGCCAGTTATGAATCTTAGCGCACCATGATAGACACCGTCCAATATCTGCAGAGTGCTTGTAGGAGCGTTCATGTAAATAATGTCACCATAGTCAATGGAGGGGAGGAAAGTCACAGTTACAAGGCATTTCCTAGAATTCAGAGTTAGACAGGAACTATTTCTGAAAAAGAAACCCAGTTTTACTTTCAATGTCTTTACCAAGTTTTCAATGTGGGCCTTAAAATAGAGATGCAAGGTACCCAAATATTTGTAGGATTTGACAAACCCAATAGGAACACCGTTCAAAGATAAAATATAAGGAAGGGATGCTGGTGCCGACTTCCTGTTTGAAAACAACAACCCTTTGGTTTTGTAGGCATTTGGTACAAGTTTTGAAACAGATCAAATCTGACTGAATGATGTCAAAAGCAGATTGCAAAAGCTGGAAAACCGTAGCAATTGTTTTAGCTGGACAGTAAACAACTGTATCATCAGCATAGAAATGTAAGGATGCATCAGGGATGATCTGATCTACTTTACTTATGTAGATTGTGAAGAGGGTGGGTCCTAAGACTGAGCCTTGTTTTACACCATTCTGAACAGTTAGACAACTGGAAGAAGTACCATTAAACTATGTTTTATATCACCTTTAACTGAGAAGTACAAGAGCTTTTTAATCTTGGCGTTTAGGGGAAAAAAACACTGACATCTCACATATAACATGTTTATTTTACAGTAAAATGTATAGCAATCTGATTGCCACCAGCATTGCAGGAGAATCGTTCCTCCTGGCAACACTTTGCTAACAATATAGAAATTACTACAACTTCATGTTCTTAACAATTGCTTTTGTTCAAAACTAAAACTTGGTTTTAACTGATTTTAACATTTTTTTAGCATATTAAATAAAATAAAGACATTTAATTTAAAGAGTAATACAAATATATACTTTTTACACAGCAGTGTAGGTCTAGTGAAGAAATCTACTTAAACAGGATTTCACTCAGCCTTCGAATGTTCACCTCCTGGTAATGCCTGTAGCTTGTTCTATTGGAATCCTATAACCTGCACTTGTACTCATATTGCCTGTGCTTGAAGCGTGAAGCTTCAGGCTGAACTTCTAATGTGGTTTCTGTACGTTTCTCTAGGAAAAGACGGTTACTTTCATTGCTATGTTCTGCGGTTCTGCCCCAGTAATTGGACATGAAATAAATATTGGCATTGATCTGCCTCAGGGTGCAGCTTGACTTGATGTGTTGCTGCACTCTGCATAGAAAATACAAATGGTAAGGGAGAAAAAGAACGGAAGGGTGGTGGAGTTGGGGGGGTGTCATTAATGACCTGAGCAATGGAGGTCATGTGTAATGTCAGTGGCAACAGTGGAAACTCTGCATTATGAAAAGAACTGGAATGTTGCGCTCACTGCAGCTGACAGCAAAAAGGTTGAAATGCTATTTCTCACAAATGGTTATGATGAAGAAAAATATCTTAATGAATTACAATACCACTATTTTTGCTTGGAAGCATGCCAAATCTCACACACACTGACTTAAAGATGTGGACTTTTTAGATTAAAACTTTACTTTAGAAAAGCTGTCAGCTTGAACTTGGACCAATAAAACGATAAAAAAAAGCATGGAAATGAACAAATCCGTGCATACATTACGCACACAGACACTCCACAGGGTTCAAAGTAATTTGTACACTGTGTGTATGTGCTTTTCTGTGTTGCTGTACGCATTTTGTAGTCACAACGGGTGGTGTGTTGATGAGCTTAGTTAATCAGCCAATCAGGCCTCTTAGACAGAACCCAGCCGCGATTGGCTGATTAGATGCAGTGTTGGTGTGTCAGTGAGAGGAGCTTAGTGGAGCAAAGGATGCACACAGATCATCTTGTAAACACTTAATGCTGCTGTGAAGAACATTCCTATTTTTGTCTTCTTTCAGTCCTTCTCCTCTCTAATTGTATCTTGAAATGAAAACTTTAACCTGAAAGGTTAGAAGGAGTACTTTTCTTTGGGCACACTTCTTTTTGGTGAGCTCCTGTTCTAAGATTATATACTTTTTTTTAAGTAGACTAATATGTTGTAAAATCTAGAAATTATTATGATTTACCATCCATCCATTATCTTTACCCGCTTATTCCATTTTGGGTCACGGGGGTCGCTGGTGCCCATGTCCAGCAATCACTGTGCGAGGGGCGGGGGACACCCTGGACGGGCCGCAAGTCCATCACAGGGACACATAGAGACAAACGAGACAAACAACCATTCACTCTCTCACTCACACCTAGGGACAATTTAAAGTTACCAATCAGCCTAACATGCATGTTTTTGGTCTGTGGGAGGAAACCGGAGTACCCGGAGAAAACCCACGCATGCACGGAAAGAACATGCAAACTCCACCCAGAAAGGCCCCTGGACCGGGGTTTGAACCAGGGACCTGCTCGCTGAGAGGCAGCAGCTCTACCAGTTGCGCCACCGTGCTGCCATGATTTACCATTATTCTTTAAATATGATCTATACTGTATTGTTCTTCCCTACTCATCACTTACTAGTCCACAGACCTTGGCATAAAGCGTTCCTCACATTTCTAAGAAGAGCTGCCACCGACATTGTAAAGAGGTATAAAAAACAAATCAAAGTAAAGGGGCTCAAATAGAACTGAATGACAGAATACATTCCCACTGAATAGTTATTCCTTTAAAACATTTTGACATTGAAAAGGGTTTGTTTGGAAAACCTCTCAAACCACTAGATAATTTTAATGAAACCTTCAGAGAGAAATCATTGGATTGACATATGCAACGGATTACTTTCTGGAGTCAACCGTATTCAAGAAGGCCGTCACAGCTAATCCACCCAATCGATCAATAACCATCTTTATTTTACAGACAATGAGCACAAAGCTGGTGTAGTAGCTGAAAGTCACACCCAACACATACTCAAGGAGCTAACAGAATGCAAAAGACCTCTATAAATATTTCAGCAGGCACTATACATTATTTTATGGAATCCTACTTTTACTAGCTTTGCTGTTCTGTAGAAAAGTATAAACCTCACATAGACTCCACTTACCTCAGAATAATCAGATGATGATCTTTTGGTTTTTCACACTAATGCAAGTGTTGTCTGCTTGGACTGTTTACATTGAACTTGTGTATTTATAGGGTCAAAACTCAAACAGTACTTTCGTATGGAGTTTTCCTGTAAGTGATTTGTGAATAAATGTCAGTAATCGGTTGAATGAAGTGGAATCTAAATGATCAAATAGGCTAGTTATCCATACATCCCCCATTTTACTTTACCTGCTTTTTCCTTTCCAGGTCACAAGTGTAGCTGGTGCCCATCTCTAGCAGTGATTGTACAATTCAATTCAATTCAAAAATACTTTATTAATCCCAAAGGGAAATTAAATGTTGTTGTAACTCATTGTCCTGGTTTCATTAAATAGTTGTTATATGCTGATGGCTGTGAGCAGGAAGGATCTCTTGTACTGGTCTGTCTTGCAGTGGATCTGAAGAAGCCTCTGACTGAAGACACTCTGTTGTTGTATGGCAGTCTGATGAAGAGGGTGCTCAGGGTTCTTAATGTTCTTCATTTTATGAAGACTGTTTCTTTATACAATCATCTCCAAAGGTTCTAGAGGAGTTCCCAAGGCCTGGTAAAAATTCTAGCAGTCTGGACAGTTGACCACCGGGGTGTTGTGAAAAAAATCCAAAACTAAGTAACCATTAAAAATCTCCCAGAATCTCAGAACCAAGCATATTCCTCACTAAGTTCAGCAATGAGCATGTATCATCCAGATGTTATGGGGTAAAGTCCAACACTCTAGGATGCTTTGCGTTTTTAATCATAAATTTGCATAAGCCTACATTTATAGTTTCCAAAAATCCAGCACAAGTGCAAGCAAATGAATTTCAAAAAAATGCAGTATAATGCATAAAATAAAAATCTGAAAACAGGACTGAAATCCTAACTCAGACAAGAGCTGATGTTATCTTCTATGCATAGCTCTAAAACTTTCTGCAGCTGCATCAGGCAAGATGCTTAAAAATGAAGTTACAGTGAATAAAATAAAAATCAGAAAACAAAAATCCAAATTCCTCTAAATGTAGATGTACCTATCTCTTATAATAATCTCTGGCAGAATAGATTATTTAGGATCTTTTGATTATAAAAAAAAGATTATAAAAACATTTGATTGTTTCAACACCTTGGTAGACAGACATAAAATTTTTATTTGAATCAACACACCCACAAACTTATTTTATTGATCATTCATAAACTTTTAAGATTGCTTTCTTCAAGGTCCATCTCACCAGGCATGGGCAGTCTGACCTCAAAATCCATATCTCATCCACCTAACTTGACACCATGGACAGGTCACAAGTCCATCACAGGCCCATAGACAAACGAGACAAACAACTATTCGCATCCTCATCCATGCATAGGGATACTTTATAGTTACCAATTAACAATTTCTCATTGGGAGGAAATTAAAGTATCCAGAGAAAACCCACACATGCACAGGAGGGGAACTGAGGAACAGCTTCTACCCTGAAACTGTTAGACTCATAAATCCCTAACCAGAATAACCACTGTGATGACACTTTATTGGTGATATGTCACTTTATCTGTGCCGCTGATTATCCATGCTGCTGATTTCTAGCCTTTAAGCTGCAATATTAATACCCATCTGCTCACAACAGACTCATGTTCAGGCTGCTGTTTAAAATACTGTATTATTTTACATTATTATTGTTTAGTGTATATCTTAGATCCTAGTATAATGTTTCTTTTTTATACTTTATATTATGTGTAATTGGGACCTTGAGTACACAATTTCGTTCTACCTCATGTACCACATGTGATGTGAATGACATTAAAGAACCTTGAACCTTGAGAACATAGAAACCCCACATAAAAAGGCCAAGAAGCGAACCTGCGACTTACTTGCTGTGAGGCAACAGTGCTAACCACTGAACCACCATTAGAGAGATTAATTTGATTGTGTTTATTATCTGGTAAATTTCACTCAGAAAGATTTGCTGTTGATATGTGCTTACACTCTTAAAACAAATGTGTTATTTTTTTTAAACACATTTTCTGTGGTAGCGTCAAGTCAACACATATTGTGTTGTTTTATACACATTATGCGTTTTATACACATTATGTGTTGTTTTATACACATTATGTGTTGTTTTATACACATTATGTATTGTTCTATTTAAACAACTTGACACACAGAATATGTGTTAAACCATCGACTAATCATGTCACTTCTTGAGCGTCTGGAGTTGTGGAACTTTCCTCATCGAATAAATTTTCAACAGAAGCGACCGCCATTACAGGACGTCCTGGATGCGGGAAGTGAAAGGTAAAATAATGTTCTATTTGATAAACTATTAACAAAACATAAGTATCATTTATGAAAAGGCTGAATTGTGTTGTTTCTCCCTAAAAAGTCAGTCTGTCTAACTCATACGACTTTGACATCGGACAGTGATTGTTAGCTTAGCTTAATTTAGCTTACACCGACATTCGTTGGCTAGAAGTGTATTAAAAAGTTGCTTGTCACCACCAAACTCCTTAGTAAGATGTTAGTGTTAAAATAAATTAATCGTAATTTTATCACACTGCACAGAGAACTGAAGAGCTGAAGAGATGTACCACTTTGACCAAAAACAACCAATCAGAGCCAATCATTGCTGGAGGAGAAGGATTTCTTCACAGATCATCTGTCTCATACTATACTGTCATGACATGGTGACAATTTCAACAAATAAATATATATATATATATATATATATATATATATATATA
>NC_056499.1:29964313-30003383 GCF_014905685.2 Nematolebias whitei
ATAAAAGTTACATACTACAGCTTTAAAGAACTGATGTGATGTATTAAAAACCTAAATGAGTTTTAAAATGTATTTTGTGACCTGTGACAAATTAATTGGTTTTGTTTAGAGAAAGGTTAAAAAGATGAAGTTTAAACTGTAAAGCAATTAAACGATATATAAACTGTTAAAGTGGTTATCAAATTCAGTATATGAACTCAAAATGCTAAGTGATTTTTCTTGTTCATGGTAATGTTAAAATTATTCAATAAATGTTTGTATTTCTACAAGAGGAGTTCCATTTATTTAAATGACCACGTTTAACACGTTATAATAAGAAAAAATAACGGTGTTAAAGGAACACAGTTATTGTGTTGAAAAATTTTAACACAACAGTTGTGTTGAATAATTAGCACAGTAAATGTGTCGAATTGAACACAAAATGTGTCGTCCTTATATAGACACATTACTGTGTTGGGTTTTGACTCTGCCTGTGTTGATATCAACACATCTGTTTTAAGAGTGTAGAATTAAAAGATGTTGTCTCTGAAACTTTTAAACGTTAGATTTACAGAAAACGGGTAATAAAAATGAGACGACATTGATACCTCAGGCTCAAACGACCTACCCCACCTCTCCCATGCTTTCTTTTCATTTTTCTTTTTGTTTTTTTGTGAAATTATATGCCAAAACTGTATGCCATTTACTTTATCCATTATCAACATTTAAACTTCTCAGCAGGAAATCTTCTGCTACAGATACTCTCACAAAAAGAAATATAAAAGACAGTTGTGGGGGCAGAGGAGCAAATGTAACACAGCAGGGAGAAAATGACAAAAAATAAATAAATAAGAGCTGAAATGACCATTTACAGTGCGTTGAGAATTGTGGCTATTACTTCTTTATGACTGTTTTAGTGTTGCTATTCACACACCGTGTGTTTGAACATTTTTCACATTTCCTCATATTCTTGATCACATTCAGCTTTTTTTGTTAACAAAAACATTTCTTTGCAGTCACCAACCTTTCTTTCTCCCCCACTCTCCCACCCTTTTTTATCCCCTCCATAATATTAAGATTCCACAAACCTGGGGAACTGGTTGATTTAACTGGTCAAATGACCGTCCTGAGTTTTCTTGCAGCTATCCAGATCCAAATGTCAGTTCATAGGACTGATAAAGGCCATTTCTCGTTCTAAAAAAGTTAAATCTGGTCCTCTGGACATTCAAAACACAAAAAGCGAAACAACAACAAAAAAACTTAGAAACGTTTCGTCTTTCATCCGAAAGACTTCCTCAGTCTTCAGTCAGACTGAGGAAGTCTTTCGGATGAAAGACAAAACATTTCTCCATTTTTGTTGTTGTTGTTGTTGTTTTGCTTTTTGTTTTGTTTTTTGAATGTCCAGAGGACCAGCTTTAACTTTTTTAGATTTGTCTACCTGGATTAATGAGCTTGCATCAGGCCATTTCTCTTTCTTTGCCAGCTTCCACAGCCCTTAGAGCCCCGAAAACATTTCAACTGAACAAACCTTACTCTGTAAACTGATATTTTTGTTAAAAGTTGCAATAATGACAAATCACATGTCAGTGGGTTGTTGCGATAGTGACTGGGGTTTCATTTAAATGCAGGAGTAATCTTGAGCAACGTTAAACCCTGCCCTCAGCATCTACTTAAATTACACAAGTAAAACTGGGAAGGTGATAACTTAAGTTGTTTTTTTTTCCTCCTTTTTCCTGTTCTGTAACAAAACCACAACAAAACAGAACAATCAGCAGCTATAGCACAACTGTAAACATAAACATAATAATCCAACAAAGTTAAGAAAGGTCCTCTGGACGGTTTCTTTTTTTGTTGAAACATTTCATCCTTCATCCAAAGAACTTCATCAGTCATCAGAAACATTTCAACAAAAAAAAAAAAAAAACCTTTTCAGCTATCACCTTCCCAGTTTTACTTGTGTAATTTAAGAGTATGCTGAGGGCTGCGTTTAACAACACTTAAACTCCCACAGAGTTAAAGTGGGGGTGAAGCAGCAATAATTATTTTTAAAGCGTATGGCAACCCTCGGAATCATAATCTGAATTGTGAGGTGCCTAAAGATTTTCAACTCTAAAAAGTATTGTTTTATCCAATGTTTTCATGTACTTTTTTTAAAAATAATATAGTAGTAATGTGCGATATATGCAGTACATGGTAGAAACAATAGACATTTAGCCTATGATAGAGATCTGTATTCTACCAGCTAACCACAGTAATGCTGTGTCTGATGTAAAACCAGAGTTGTCAGATTTAACTGTTACGTTTTTTTTTGTTTTTTTTGGTTTGTTTGTTTAAAACTGCGTAAATGGTGTTAAAGCTCATTTTCTTTGAGAGCTAAGCAGTAAAGCTACAAGCTAACTAAGGCCGTCTTGCCGTACTGTTGCTGTATTCAGATGCATGTGCAAAATGCTGCGTTCCGTCAAAAATTAAATTGTGTTGGTCAACTTTGGAGAGTGCATTTGTGCTAAATAAAAAGGGTTAAACCTGCTCTCTGATCTGTGAAAGAACGCTGTGTTGTATGATTTTACTGCAAGATCCTCTCTGGTCAAAGCCACAGAGGAAACTGGTCGCCATTTTGTGTCAGCTCTCCTTAAAGTGGACGGAGACGCCCACTAGAGGGTTGGAGGGTGAAGTGTAAAATGCTGCTCTGTTGCTGTTCATTTCTTAAGTGAGAATACTGGAAACTGTTAAGAGTCAACACCATATTATTTTGTTTAAAACATATGACTAAAACTACATTTGATCTTTTGCACTGTTTTGCACTACAAGAAAGAAGCCTAATACTTGATTTGTTAAGTATTTAAAAACTATCTGGACATAGTAGTGGAATTTTCTTGATTGAGATTATTTTGTGGTATAGCAGTTTGCAAAATAAATGATGGCAAAAGGACACCCACGCTTTTTTTTCCCCGTTGCTATTGAAAGTTTTATACCAAAAACATATCATGATATATATCGTTACCGCCACCCATCACAATAGATATTGTGAAATTAATTTTATGCCATATCACACATGCCTAATGTATAGTCGGAATTATGTCCCATACAATCAGGTAAGTAAGTTAATCTTTTTTTTAAGCTAAAGAATGAAAAAAAGAAAACCATTTACTTTTTATTTGATCATTGACTCTTCTGGCTATTCCATAACATTTTATTATCATCATTACAGTAATAAACTTCTGGAATGATTCAGCAACTGATCTGGCATGAAGACTGAGCAAATTCATACATTTAAAGCACAAGCTAATGGAACTGTCATCCTCCACCACTCGAGAAAGATGCATACATAATTGAAGTACTTAAATGTGTTTGTGGGTGAGAAGGTGGGCTTGCATAACAGCTACAGGGATTTAGAGCCCTAAGTAATATGTCATGTTGCTGGAGAATAAAAAAAAAAAAAAAAAAAGCCAAGTGTGAAGGCTGCACAGCTCATACAAATGTAGAGAAAGATGAACTTCTACATAAATAGGAGAGCATTTACAAGGTATACAAGATGAGATTTAAAAAAACAAATCACTGCAAAGCAAAAGCATACAAATTCATAGATTGCAGAAGCGCTAATCTCTAATCATTTCATTATTTCCAAAGCTCACCATCTCACTGAGGCTTTTCAGTTTCTATTTTTTGTGCTAAAATTGTCTTTCCGCACAACTGACACTTCAAAATGTATGTCTTTACACCCACATGGACATGTTTATTATGAGCTGTGTGCATAAACACACAAACACCCACCCCCACACGGTGCTGGCTGATTTCAGCACATTATTTAAATGTGTGTGTGTACATGTGAGTGTGTGTGTGTGTGCATCTGTGAAATTCCTTGTCATCAGGTTGTGATCCAACCAGTCATCAACAATCAGCTAGTCTTTTCATGCTAATAGAATAATTACAAGTGTGTCAGCTCCTAATAACGGGGTTTTAAAACCCCAACTGACACCGCTCAAGTATCTTAAAACAAACAGCTCCACAAGGTAAACTGTAGCACATGATGCTGTGCTGGAGAGGAAATGCAAGGACTTTAAATGCCTCTTCACAAAACTAATGTCAACATGTCGCAGAAAAGTTTCATTTAATGTGTGCCCTACTTAATAAACAACAAATGAATAAAAGTTAATTGTCATTTCCCAGATTTTCTCTAATCTAGATATGGAAAGCTGCCTGACCTTACATGGTTCACAAACATTTCAACATTCATTCACAAAGATTTATCAAATTGGATGTTAAGCTTGTTAGAATTATTGTAACCTGAATGACAGAGTACCAGTACACGTCAATATAGGTGTGCTTAAATAAGACTAGTTCCTATCTTGGCCTCAGAACTCTTCAGATAGCAACATGATGGGATGTGAGGTCATCTGTCAGAAACATCATGCACAAACCCACAGGACCCAAATGACCCATTGCTAATGTCCCAGTAATTCAATTCAATTCAGTTTATTTATTTAGCGCCAAGTCACAACAGAAGTCATCTCACGGAACTGAACAGAAACATTCATATATATAAAAAGTAAGTTAATAACATTGTTTATCTGAGGAGCAGACTGCTTTGAGTTTAACACCATCACAGACTCTCATCTTGAGCAAGCGTGAAGGCGACAGTGGAGAGGAAAAACTCCCTCATGAGGAAGAAACCTTTAGCAGAACCAGGCTCAGGACAAGCATCCATCTGCTTCAACTGACTGGGTATGAGAGGAACAGGAAGGAAGAACAGATACACAATGGCAGGTCAATACACAATGGCAGGTCAAGAATCACGTTAAGATAGAAATAGTATCAAATGAAAACTATTCAATTTTAATCCAAAAAAGTTCAATCTAGTCCTCTGGACATTCAAAAAACAAGAAAACAAAAAAACAAAAAACAAAACAAAGCAAAAAAAATGTAGAAACGTTTCGGCTCTCATCCGAAAGACTTCCTCAGTCTGAGGTGCTGTATTCAGCTCAGTCTCTTAAATAGCACCTTCTCAGAGTGGATCAACCAGTTTGCTGCTGACAACCAAAACCAGCTGATCACATGATCAAGAAGGACCATCAGCCTAACAATGGATCATTCCATTCCTAATGATATTGTAGATGAACAGATGCTTAGATATATTCAATTAAAACGGGTTCACTCATCTTTCTGGACTGTGTGATGTACGTGCGTTGAATTTAACAGAAATGTGGACGTGAGACGTTAATTATCTTTGACTCACCAAGTGAGTGGGTCATTTATTAACAGAATCAAGTTTAACACATCACACATTTACATTAATTTGGCAGAATATGAAAACAACAACATAATTAATCAGCTTTACAACCAGGAAACCATACGGCCATGGTTTTCCGTTGCTTCACCACAGACATTAATGAAAACATCTGGATTAATTTTCTAGCAGAAAGGAGAGTTTAAAGATGGAAAATTGAGATTTATCTTACAGAGAGATGTGTGAGGGAATTTGTCTGTTTTAACCAGAACGTGCACGCTCCTTCGGAAATCAGCTTGTCCCACAGTACACTTTTGGTGAAGGTCGACTTTTACCTTTTCTGAAGATAGATCAGTTCCGGCGTGGAGTCTCACTTCCAACCACTGTTCAGCGTCTCAGTGAGAACAGCCAAATACCTCGAGAGCCGTGCGAGGTTATCCAAACAGAAGTTATAATTCCCAAAATTGTCTCTGGTTCAGCTTGTTTGGTTTAGCAGCATCCATGAATGCCTGCGTTTGCATTCACGAACTCCCAAACTCTCTGCATTCTACTGCTCTCTTCTCCAGAACTCTTCTGCTCCCTTCACTTGAACTGCTGCTCCATCTTCAAGACTGAGCTTACAGCAGCTTCAAGACTGAGCTGAACTCTCTACCAGAACTCTTCTGGAACTCTTCTCTTTGAACTAGGAAGTGCCAACCTTTTTATGAAGGGTCACTTCCGGTTCATTTGAGAGCTTTTTGATTGGTGGATGGACCAAAGCAGAGGTGTGGTTTGTGATGTAAGGTGTTATGGAAAGTCAAGGATTGTTTAAGAACAGACAGAAAGATATCATGGAAAAACCAGACTTCGTGGCGTCGCTCACCAAATATCTTGCTGTAAAAGTTAAACATGACATTTCTTTTCAGTAAACTTCTTAGTTGACCAAAGCTTGAACTTTAACACACTTACAAATTTGCTCACTTTCAAAGCAGACGATCAAGAAATTGAATCATTACTCTGTAATGTACTCTAACTTGATTTCACTTTGAATTGAGGAATAAAAATCATTACTACTGTTTAAGTAAATAAAAATGAGTAGTTCACTTCAACATGTAAACATTGTTTGAACTAACACAATTTGATTATCAAAACATTTGTAAAATAGTAATGATCATAGAGAATTGTCTTTTCCACTTGATTAATTCAAGAAAGAAAGTCTCAGGATCGATCAACCTGTATTTCTGGATGCAAATCAATGAAATGACAGTTTCTGACCATATGATCCTAAGGTCATTGATTTGACATCAGGTCAAGTTCACTACAATATAAAGCCTATAATGATATAAAGCACTTCAAAACAACACCATTGGCTAAAGTGCTGTACACCAACATATACAAGTATAAAAGCTATAAACTCAACAGATACCATAAAAGTAATGAACTACCAAATCAAAACAGCAAACAGTAAAAACTATAAAACAAATAACTTAAAACAGCCGAGTTCAAAGCCAAAGAGAACAAATGTGTCTTCAGAGAAGATTTAAAAGTGAGTCAGCTTGTCTGATGTGCAAAGGAAGCTCATTCCACAGTTTGGGGCAGTGACTGAGAACGCTCAGTCACCTCTCAGCCTCCTGTTGGACTTTGGGATGGCCAACAGCAGCTGATCTGCTGACCCCAGAGAGCATGAGGGAACGGGCAGCTGGAGAAGGTCGGACAGATACTGTGGGGTGAGATCATGAAGACATTTGAAAACAAATAAAAGAACCTTAAAATTAATCTGGAAACGAACAATAGTCCAGTCTAGACGTGACAAATGCATGGACCAGTTTTTCTGCATCATTTTTAGATAACATGTTTCTAATTTTAATGATATTATGCAGGTGGAAGAAGGCAGTTCTAGTAACATTTTCAATGTGGGGGATAAAAGACATGTCCTGATCAAAAATAACACCAAGGTTTTTAACATTAGAGCTGGAGGCCAGGTTAATGCCATCCAAGGAGGGTGAAAGACTGACAAATTATTCCTAAGATGCTCAGGTCCAAAAACCAAAATCTCAGTCGTGTCAGTATTCAAAAGCAGAAAATTTAGAGTCATCCAGGTTTTTTATGTCTTTAAGACATGCTAGTGTAAGTAACTGATTGGATTCATTGGGTTTCATGGACAAATATAGCTGTGTATCATCAGCATAACAATGAACATGTATCCCATACTGTTTAATAACATTAAATACACAACAAGACAGCTACAGGTTTTTATTATCCATGCCCTAAACAATTTAAGCATCTTTCATCAGCAAGAGTTGGGGCTATCCATTTTAGGCAGCTGGTTAGAAGCTTAGACTTAATTTGTACATGTGTTAACAAAACTCTATTATATTTCACAAATTTACTTAATGGTACAAGTGGTGTGCAGAACAGACCACTACTTATTTTTAAATTTAAGAGATGCTAATCAGATTAAAGACAGTTGGACAAATTATTTAGCATTTTGTGACTGGAGTCAGTAAAATGCTTTTTTTTTTTTTAATCCATTTAGAAGTAATGTCAAAATTTCAGCAATACACCCACCAGCAAATTCTGAATAAAATCTTCCAAAAAAATAAAACAAACTGGACTTGCAGTGGATCAGTATGGTAAATTAGCTGGAATACCCTAATTAAAAAAAATTAAATGAAAAGTGATCCAATCCAAACTGGTAAATTCATGCTTTAAACGGCTTTAGTTGTAAAGTGAAAGAGAAGAGGAGAAAGATGAGCAGCCCTCAAATTATTCATAGCCTCTCCATCAGATTTGTTAAGGGGATTGGAAGCAATTTAAAGGCCTCTGCTGACTGTTTGACTCGAGCAGCATAATGTCTCTCTATTCTATTATGTCGAGCTGCTGTATGGGGACGAAGACCAGCCTGCTTATTAGCCTCAATATAAACAGATAGGGTGACGGTAGGAGTCTGCTGAGTCCCAAAAGAGGGGGTGAACCCCGACACTGAGGGGAATAGACAGCGGCAGCTGCAAGTCTGCACACCTTGCTTCTTTCTGCCCGTACCTCTTCATGCTGCTACAAAGCAGCATTGTTGTTGCACAGTAAAATGTGCTATGACTCCAATAGGTAAGCTGCGAACATCCAACGATCAGTAACTTGGAACAAATGGGTGAACATTAACAGGCAAGCAGAGCAACTGAGTGACTCTGCTCAGCCAACCCCGTGGCTGAATATACAGCAGATGGGACAAAATACTTGTAGTAGCATTTTAAACCAAGACTCTGTCTCCAAAGCTGGTAAATATGCTCCATTCTTAGCAGAATTACAGAATTAGTCATATTCTGTGGACCCTGTGTACACAATTTTATTCCATCACATGCACCACATGTGATGAGAATGACCATAAAGAAACTTTGACCTTGACCTTGATATGCGACTCAAGAATCGTATGTATATTATTTACACCTGCCTCATACTCCTCCTGAAATGACATGTCAAAATGTTTGCTGTGCACATGGTCTTTTGTTGGGCTTGGCTTCAGGAAAGCAGAAAAGGCTTTAACACTTAGTGGTAGTAATATGGTCAGTTTTTTTGTGTGTTTTTAAATGTTATAGGTTTTATTTACCATTCTTCTTTTGGCTGCTCCCTTTCTCAGAGGTCGCCACAGCAAACTAACCCGCACGAAGACTTGGCGATTGTTCTTACCCCAGATGCTCTTCCTGACTCAACCTGAGACCACTGAGCTACCACAGCCCTCTGAATGGAGCAGGGTGTCTCACAGAGCAGATGGTGGGGGTTAAGGGCCTTGCTCAAGGACCCAGGGTGGGGCTGATGAGGGTGGAGGCAGGTGCAGGTGTTTCACCTATCCCACCCACACTTTGATGTTGTTGGTGTGGGGAGGTGAATCGGCGACCTTCTGATCACAGGCCCACCTTCTCTAACCTCTGTTCTACCACTCCCACTAACAGTGAAACTGTGATATTATTGTCTGGTAGAAGCAAATGTGTTCCTAACTTTTAATGAATATAGTCATAAACAAATGTAATGTTGACTTAAAGTGTGCAACTTATATATTTGTATGGTTTTGTGATAATGAAGTTAGCATCAAAGAACCAGTCATCTCAAGCCAAGTTTCTATCTACAAAAGAGAATTTGAATGTCACACCAGTCCAAAAAACAGATCTGCATTTGGAACAAAATACACTGAAAGTATTAAATCGGAAAGTAAAGGTGTTATCTTACTCATCTTTTCACATTTACAGTGTTCTCTACTTCCTTGTGTGAGTCCCAGAGAAACCCAGTTCAATCATTTACATTTAGAACATATTCAATATTTTGAAAAGCTCTCATGAAACAGTCACAAAATGGACAAAGACATTTCCAACCAGTCACGAAACACATTTGAATCCAACTGTCTGAAGAGCGCTAGATCTGTCTTCTGACACATGCACAGGAGCTCTGCTTTGACAGATAACATCCGAGGCAAATGTCCAGGTCTAAAAATAAAATCACACTGGTGATACAGAATTGAAAAACTGGTCCAAATCTGCTTGTCTTGATTTCAAAAGTGTACTCATGTAGAATAAATTCTAAACGTGGGGACAGCTGCCAAGGTGGTACAAAGCAAGCTGAGGAGGGTGGAGGTGGAAAAAAAATAAAAATTGTGTGCTGGCAAGAATGTAGTTCAACAAAAAGTAAGCAATGATTTTAAAAACAGGCTATGGTCATACAGCTCAGTGGCCACTTGGTAGCAAACACTCAGGAGTTCAGCGAGACTGGAGCTGAATTGAACTGGAGCTGAACATTCGCCTTAGAATCTAGCTGTTTTTTGTTACTTTTCTTTTTTTAGCCATCCTATTTGTTAAAATAAAAATCTGTATGACTTTTTATAACTGTTTATTGTTGTTGCTGTTGTCCATTGTTGTCATCATTCTTTGTTGAAATCAGGTCTCTCTTGTAAATGAGTCCTCGAGGCTCAATGGGAGTTACCTGTCTGAATAAAGGTTGAATGAATCAATGTTCTTACATTTTCTTGCAATTTTCCTGCAGTTTTGAGGGATTTCTTTTTCACCAGCCAGTCTCCCAACAGTTACAGCTCAGTGAGACACTTTCTTAAAGCCTTCTTCGACATGCCTCATATAATAAGCTCATCGTAGTCCTTACTTTACGATCTTGCGACCATATAAGACGTTACATTACATTAAGAATTACAGTTATGTTCATAAAGGTAAAAATTAAATGAAAAATAGACATGTCAGAAAATATGCATTTATAAATACATGCAGGAGCTCTAAATGATTAGTTTGTTTTAAACCAGTGTTAAATAAATTTTTAATTGCTCTACACCAGTAGTTCTCAAACTGGGGTCCCCAGACCCCCGGGGGTTTGCGAGCTGGTGCTGGGGGTCTGCAAAAATAACAATAATAATAATAATAATAATAATTAAAATTATCTTTGGATTTAACCCTCTAACTTCTCTTACACTCCTTACAGAAGAGTGGCAATGTTCATTATATGAATAGGTAAAGTTTTAAAGTGGTTTATGATTATGTTAATTTTCTCAAAAATGTAATTTTTGGAAGTTGAAAAAAAAAGTTAATTAAGGGTGTCTAGAATGAAAACTACTCCATGTTTAAAAGTATAAAAATTGTATTTACATTGTTAAAGAACAGGTCTGAAGTATTTATGTTACACAAATATTTCCATTGCATTAAAGAGACAAATGGAAGAAAATTACTTAATAAACATGAGGGTTATTCAATTCAATTCAATTCAAAAATACTTTATTAATCCCAAAGGGAATTTATTTGTTGTTGTAACTCGTAATCCTCATTTCATTAAGAGATGTTATAGATACTGATGGCTGTAGGCAGGAAGGATCTCTTGTAAAGGTCCATCCTTCAGTGGATCCTAAGAAACTGGCTGCAGATGCCGTCAGGTCCGTCCACCCAGACTCGGCTGGCCTATCGGTTCCCCTGGGCTGTAGGACTGCCCAAATGCCGTGCAGAACTCCTCCCAGAGCAATGGCCACTCCTCCCAGCAGTCTGATGAGCTCCTCATCCCTGAGGACAGCCAGTTGTAGGTGCTGAGGGACGATCCTGATCCTGTCCTTCCGCTGTCATGAGCCGTGTTTCCTGCTAGTTCCAGGATCTCAGTGGTCAGGCACTTGAGCACAGCTGGCAGGTAGATGAGAATGTGTCCACAGAACATCCTTTCAACTCATTTGAAATTTGGGGCTGTAGTTGAGATATTATAGGAGCTTTTGAGATGTTAATCAGCTGCTGTTGGTTGTAGAAAACTGCCTTGTTGCCATGGTTACGCCTCATAACAAATGTCCAAAACTAAAAAAGTTTTAGTAAAAATCCTTCCAGCTGCACAGCATCCAACACCAGAGGGAATAATCACTCAAAAAAATGTGACTTACATCCAGAAAAAGAGAAATTAAAAGTTTCCAAAAGCAAAATCTCAGAATGAAAGTAACAGAGCTGCTCCAACATGCAGCCACCTTGAGCGGCGCAATTCTAGAACTAATTTATGAGGGGGTCCCTAAACCCATAAAGTTTGAGAACCCCTGCTCAACACAGTATTCCTGATGCATGCTCAATAATCCAGGCCGAAAAATCTAACAAAGTTAAGTCAGGTCCTCTGGACAGGTTTAAAAAACAACATATGTTTGCATTGTGCTCTACACAACACAAAAATTCAGATTTCTTCCATTTCTATACCAATCTGCATTAGACAGGTCACACCCAGGACACTTGGCTAGCTGAAGGGACACAGCTGAGCCTTTCACCATCATTTCAATCTTTGCTTGAATTAAACAAAACAATGCAAACACCATACATTGCCTAAATAAAACTTAGCAGTGGCTTGTCCCTTTTAAAATAAATAGTTATTCCAGAATAATCCAAACACGTTAAGATAAAAATCTGTATGAGGCTGTACAGACTCTACTCTGCACTCATGCACTGACCAACAATGGTGCGCTAACAATGGAAGAACGTTCTGAGATTATTTAACAAAAGTTTTGAGAAGCCTCCATAGTTTTAACATTTGCCAAGCACTTTTTTTTACTTCACTTGCACACATTTCTACAATTGTATGCTTTATTTACAGTGCTATGTTTAAACTCTTTCAAATGATTTGACGAATGACAGATCAACATTTTCTTTTTAAATTGTAAATGAAATTATTTGAAGAGTAAGAATACTTGCATTGTCAAAAATAACCCTCTTTGGATTTAACTCTCTAACTTTTCTTACATTCGTAGCATCTACATTAAATCCTGCTGTTGTACATTACAGGCTAATCTGAGGCCAGCAGCAGCAGTACAACCCTCCATCCTTGAACCCTTCCTGCAGTAGGAGTTGTAGCAGCCAGGGTTTATCCAGACAGCTGCAGAGCTGATCTGACAGCCAGAACCCCATCTGCTGAATTATCTTTGGATATGCTGCGTGTTATGTGCATGTACACAGTCATCTCCATCACCACTACTACCACACTCCAATCCATTAGGTATATATTTGCCTTTTTCTTTTGGGTGGGAAGAAATGCAAATAATGTAACAATGCATTATCTCTGCAGGGAGAAAAACAAGGACAAAATGTAAAAAAAAAAAAAAAAAACTCCTATGAAATGCTAAAAAAAAAAAAAAAGCAAAAAGACAATTATCTAAAAAAATAGAGAGAGATGGATGATGAAGCGAGTGCTTTACTCCATGTCTCCACTGTCCCTGAGAGGCTTATTTGTTAGCCTGTTAGCCAGCAAACAAGCTGTGACTCTTACTCTGCTGTGGCTGTCAAAGGGACGCAGTGAATGCCACAGCAGTGACACACACGTGTGGTTTATGCCCTCAGAGCTGCTTCAAGAAGTTGTTCAAGAAAAGTCACAGAGCCATCTGATCAAAACGTGTTATTTATGGGGCTGAGGTTAAAAAAAAAAAAGTCCAGTTTGTGAGAGAATGAGAAAGAGAGAGAACGAGAGGCTGAGTTTGAAAGATGCTGACAGTAATAAAGCAAAGTGGAATGGATTAAAACACAACAGTGTGTGTATTTTGGTTGTATACTTGTGTATATCGTATATGTTTGTTCATGGTTTTCCATCCTGCAGCTTATCAGTCTGTGTTTGTCTGCATCGATTTGTTCCTTCTGTCTTTAACCCCCAGTCTGCTTCATACCTCAGCTGGAGCAAGGCCTTAGGCGTTCTGAAGAAATGTCACAGCTGTCAGCAGTGAAACACATACTTCTCAATGAAATGAGAGCTCCCAAATGACAAAGTGAATAGTAAAAAATGGATAAAGTATAATCAAGTAATAGTCAATATCAAAAATGAAAAGCAAAATAAACAATTAGTACAAACTACGTTGTGCCTAATAAGGTTACACAGTTATTAAAATGTTTTCTATAAAAGTCAGCATTCATTTTCTTCTTCCTTCTAAAAAGTTGCACAAGACTTTGTTCCTGTTTAAACTGCTTCACTTAAAGTGGTACTTCACAATTTTAAAACAGTTGCACTAAAACAAGCGGTTGTCAGCCATTTGGCTTTGAAAAGAGAGATGGTACAAATGCAAACCGTTAAAATATAAACTATGAAGGTTAATGTTAGCTGGGTGTGAACAGTTATTGTATGTTGTATCCATGTATATATTACTGTGCATCTACAGTATATTACACTGCCTGGAAAAAAAAAAAGGTCGCAAACTAATATTTTGTTGGACCACCTTTAGCTTTGATTACAGCATGCATTCACTGTGGATTTGTTTCGATAAACTTCTACAATGTCACAAGATCTATTTCCATCCAGTGTTGCATTAATTGGGGGCAGCACGGTGGCGCAACTGGTAGAGCTGCTGCCTCTCAGCGAACAGGTCCCTGGTTCAAACCCCGGTCCAGGGGCCTTCTGGGTGGAGTTTGCATGTTCTCTCCTTGCATGCGTGGGTTTTCTCCGGGTACTCCGGTTTCCTCCCACAGACCAAAAACATGCATGTTAGGCTGATTGGTAACTCTAAATTGTCCCTAGGTGTGAGTGAGAGAGTGAATGGTTGTTTGCCTCGTTTGTCTCTATGTGGCCCTGTGATGGACTTGCGACCCGTCCAGGGTGTACCCCGCCCCTCGCACAGTGATTGCTGGACATGGGCACCAGCGACCCCCGTGACCCAAAAATGGAATAAACGGGTAAAGATAATGGATGGATGGATGGATGGATGGGTTGCATTAATTGTTCACCAAGATCTTGCATTGATGACTAGACACTAGGCATGATGGTTGCATCACTTCACCTGCCTCTCTTCTTACCCTGATGCACCCATCACTCTGGAACAGGGTAAATCTGGACTCATCAGACCCCATGACCTTCTTCCATTGCTCTAGAGTCCAATCTTTATGCTCTCTAGCAAATTTAAACCTTTTTTCCAGTTAGCCTCACTGATTAGTGGTTTTCTTAAGGCTACACAGAAGTTCAGTCCCAATCCCTTGAGTTCCCTTCACATTGTGCATGTGGAAATGTTTTTACTTTCAATATTAAACATAGCCCTGAGTGCTAATGTTGTTTTTCTTCTATTTGATTTCACCAAACGTTTACGTAATCTCCAATCACGATCATTCAAGATTTTTTTCCGGCCACATTTCTTCCTCGAAGACGATGGGTCCCCACTATCCTTCCAGTTTTTAATAAAGCATTGGACAGTTCTTAACACAATTTTAGTAGTTTCTGCAATCTCCTTAGATGTTTTCTCTGCTTGATGCCAATGATTTGACCCTTCTCAAACAGACTGACATCTTTTCCATGACCACGCAATGTGTCGTTCAACATGGTTGTTTAAGAAATGAGAAGCAACTCCATATCCTTATCCAATAGGAGGCTTGTACCTATTTGCTTAGTTAAATCCAGGTGGTGACTTTTCTTTTGGCCAGGCAATGCATATATTATAGCTACAGTGTTTCCCCTACCATTGTACAAGCGGGGCGCCCAGCCCCATCAACAGAACCGAGCACCCCGTCTACCGAACCCCACCCCCAACCACCTGTCGGCACTGATGCAACGCTAAACTAGCGGCTCGCAATGCAGGTGCACTAGCTAAAAAGCTAAAGGCAGCCTCTTCCTTCATGTTGAACCCTCACGTTGAACGCACCCCCGCCACTCGAAAACTGTCGGTACAAACAGCGCACTCCCCCCGCCAAAACCCCCCCCAAAACTGTCAGCTCAGAGAGCGCACGGCTGTCTCTGTGTCTCCCACCCTCTCTCTAAAACTGTTGGTTTAAACAGCGCGTTGCACAGCTTAGGACGAGTGTCCGTCCGTCCTCCCTGAACAAAAATCACGGACGAGATGAGCGCCCCGCCATGGCAAGTTAGCTAGGGGAAACACTGAGCTATATTATATCTATGTTTTCTTCTGAAAAGACTCAGGTCCTTTAACATCTGCAGGACCATGCTGCAGATGTTTTACCACTTGGTGGTCTCCAGCGTCTTCTTCTACACTGTGGTGTGGGGCAGCGGGGTGAAGAAAGCTGATGCCAACAGACTCGATAAACTCATTAAGAGAGCTGGCTCAGTTCTGGGAGTGAAACTACAGTCTAAGGAAACTGCTCCAGATCCTGAAGAACACGTAACACCCCCTGCATGACACACTGGACTCTTACCGCAGCACCTTCAGGCGTAGACTGAGACCACCGAGGCGCTCCACAGAACGCCACAGAAAGTCCTTCCTCCCTGTGGCTATCAAACTTTTAATTACTCCCACTTTCTGCACACAGGACAATAAAATTTATCCTGCACTACAATAAACACTTTAATGTTTCTGTCTGCACCTGACCTGTTTTAGAACTTAATTGCTGGTATTTTTATATTCTCTGTTATTTTTTTATATCTTGTGTGATTCCTTGTGTATTTCCTTTGTACTGAAACTATGGCACAACAATTTCCTGCAGGATCAGTAAAGTTCTCTTATCTTATGTATGTTACTGCAGTACAATTTCAAACATTTGTCGTACTGTTAGTGTTTAAAACGCTCTAAGAGGGTTGAAAGATTTTCTTCAAAAACATCTGTCAAGGACCTAAAAAAGTTAAATCTGGTCCTCTGGACATTCAAAAAAAACCAAAACAAAGCAAAACAACAAAAAAATGTAGAAACGTTTCGTCTCTCGTCCGAGAGACTTCTTCAGTCTGAGGTGCTGTTTTCAGCTCAGTCTCTTAAATAGCACCTTCTCAGAGTGGATCAACCAGTTTTGCTGCTGACAACCAAAACCAGCTGATCACATGCTCAAGAAGGACCATCAGCCTAACAATGGATCATTAGCACACTGATGGCTGTGTACTATTCACAGAGGGCTGAGTGATACTAGCAATCACAGCATTGTAAGAGGGGGACAGATGAACCCGGAGGCCTCCACCCCTGTTTAATGATGGACGGTTTCTTTTCAAAAAGATGGCCTCCTTTACTCCTCTCTCAAACCATCGTTCCTCTCTATCCAGGATGTGAACATCTTCATCCCTGAAAGAGTGACCGCTGGCCTGGAGATGAGTGTAGACCGCAGAGTCCTGGCCTGATGATGTTGATCTTCTGTGCTGGGCCATCCTTTTGGCCAGTGGCTGTTTAGTTTCCCCGATGTAAGACTGATCACAGCCCTCCTGACACTGAACAGCATACACAACATTACTCTGTTTGTGCCGGGGGACTGGATCTTTGGGATGAACCAGTCTTTGCCGTAATGTATTTTGGGGTTTAAAAGCCACTGGGACGTTATGTTTAGAAAATAAACGTCTCAGTTTCTCTGATACTCCCTCAACATATGGAATGACCACTGGTCTGGGTCTGGGTTCCTCCTTTTCACCTGTTGGCTGACTGGAGTCCTGTTTGGGTTTCTTCTCTGCTTTTAGGAAGGCCCAGTTAGGATATCCACATTGCTCTAGAGCCTGTCTTGTGTGGGATTTCTCCTTATGCCTGGCTCCTGAGCTAGTGGGGACTCTGTCTGCTCTGTGATACAGAGTCCTGATGACTCCTAACTTGTGCTCCAAAGGGTGATGGGAGTCAAACTGCAAATACTGGTCTGTGTGGGTGGGTTTGCGGTACACCTCAGTTTGCAAGTGTCCTCTATCAGAGACTGAGACCTCACAGTCCAAGAAAGCCAACTTGTCATTTTTTACATCTTCTCGTGTGAACTTGATGTATTTATCCACAGAGTTGATGTGGTCAGTAAAATGTTGGACTTCCTGAGATTTAATTTTAACCCAGGTGTCGTCAACATACCTGAACCAATGACTTGGTGGTGTCCCTGAAAAGGACGTCAAGGCTCTCTTTTCTACCTCCTCCATGTACAGGTTGGCAACAATAGGAGAAACTGGAGACCCCATAGCACACCCATGTTTCTGCCTATAATATTGCTCCCCATATTTGAAGTAGGTTGACTGCAGGCACAGTTTCAAGAGTTGACACAGTTGTTCTGTAGAAAGTGTGGCCCTGCTGCTCAGCGTGGTGTCTGATTTTAATTTTAAACTGACCACCTCTACTGCATCCTCAACAGGAATGCACGTAAAGAGTGATGTGACATCAAAAGAGACCATTGTTTCATCAGTCTCCATGATGACATCCCTCACCTTGTCCACAAAGTCCATGGTGTTCTGTATGTGGTGTTCTGAGCTGCCAACTAAAGGGATGAGTACAGACGCCAGATATTTGGAAACATTGTAAGTGACAGAGTTAATCATGCTAACGATTGGTCTTAAAGGTACACCTTGTTTATAGATTTTAGGTAAACCATACAGACTAGGTGTGGCCTCCCCTGGGTACAGTCTGTGGTACAGAAAACGGTCAATAGCCTTGTCCTGCTCCAAAATTTTCAGGCAATCTATCAATTTCTTCTTGTAACCACTTCCTGGATCTCTTTTCAGAGGTTCGTAAGTGTTTAAGTCACTAAGGAGTGTCATAACTTTCTCATGATAGTCCTTCTGGTTCAAAATCACTGTGCACCTTCCTTTGTCTGCTGGGAGAATGATGATGTTTTTGTCCTTGCTAAGAGTGGTGAGTGCGTCCCTCACATACCAGTGTATGCTGTTCAGTGTCAGGAGGGCTGTGATCAGTCTTACATCGGGGAAACTAAACAGCCACTGGCCAAAAGGATGGCCCAGCACAGAAGATCAACATCATCAGGCCAGGACTCTGCGGTCTACACTCATCTCCAGGCCAGCGGTCACTCTTTCAGGGATGAAGATGTTCACATCCTGGATAGAGAGGAACGATGGTTTGAGAGAGGAGTAAAGGAGGCCATCTTTGTGAAAAGAAACCGTCCATCATTAAACAGGGGTGGAGGCCTCCGGGTTCATCTGTCCCCCTCTTACAATGCTGTGATTGCTAGTATCACTCAGCCCTCTGTGAATAGTACACAGCCATCAGTGTGCTAATGATCCATTGTTAGGCTGATGGTCCTTCTTGAGCATGTGATCAGCTGGTTTTGGTTGTCAGCAGCAAACTGGTTGATCCACTCTGAGAAGGTGCTATTTAAGAGACTGAGCTGAAAACAGCACCTCAGACTGAAGAAGTCTCTCGGACGAGAGACGAAACGTTTCTACATTTTTTTGTTGTTTTGCTTTGTTTTGGGTTTTTTTTGAATGTCCAGAGGACCAGATTTAACTTTTTTAGATTTTTCTACCTGGATTATTGAGCATGCATCAGGATATCTGTCAAGGACAACTTCACTCAGTCTTAAGACAGTTTACTAATAGTTTTGTCAGATGCATTTATTAAAAAAACTGAATGTTGATTCAATTCAATTTGTCATTTTATGCTAAAACATAAAATAAAACATGTCCCCAGGACATGTGGCATACATAAATCCCACACCACCACCACCCTGCCCATGAAAAAAGAAAGCCAATTAAAAATTCTATTTGGCCTAAATATTAGAAACCCATCTAAAATTAACAAATACATACTGTATACTCATACATGCATGCACATCCACATTATGAATGTATTATAAGCATGTTAAAAATCAAATATGCTTATATTTTATAATGTGGATGTATGTGATTAAAAATAATCATGCACACTTAATAAACACACAGACACACTAAATAATCAATACACAGCTAAGAGCGAGAGCAGCAACAGTATTAAACTGTCCCTAACAGCCTGATACTAATTTGGATATGCACACCCACCCACACACACAAACAGATAAAATATACCATTCAGGCCAAGAACAAAGTGTCGAGCTCTGCAGAATAAATCCGTCTCTAAGCCATTATGTTGGCCTACTCTACAATGTAAGCGTTCCACCCCTATCCATCAAAATGGCTCATTCACAAACATGGGAAAATACACAAACACGAAATGGAGCAATGCTATTCCCGGAAGAAATAATCTTCTAAAACCATTACAGGGAACAACGTAGGTGCACTAGCTATAGGGAAGATTATGTCCAAACTCTCTCACACACACAGAGAACACACACATACACAATTTCCTTCCTATTTTGCTCATAACACTTTCTTTATGCTGAACATGTGTCTGCATTAATAGAAACTGCCCCCAGAAAAACAGTAATAAGCATAGAAAAGCTCATTTCTCAGACTGGAGCGAGGAGTGAGCGCACAGATGTGAACACAATGTGTATCAGTGGCATTAACTACAATGCGCATTATAACAGTACATATCAATGCATGCGGTGTCTGCATCGTTTTGGTAAAAAAAACTAATAAAAGGGGGAAGTTGCACACCAGTGTCTTCCCTACCATTTTCAAAGGAGGGTGCCCTGCCCTGCCAACGAAACAGAGTGCCCTGTCTAAAGTTAGTTAATAGTGATTGTTAGTGAGGTCATGTTTTTGGAAATAAAAAAGTACATATATTAGAAAACGTTTTGTGAGTGTCAATCTTGGATGACCATTTAATAGTCTAACAAATGTTATGCATTCTTGTTACATTCTATGCATGTTTTTTTTTTTTTTTAAAACAAATCAATGTTTCAGAAAAAACAGATCCCTACTTCATTTGACTGAAACTGTAAGGTCAGCAGAGACATGATGACTTGTTTTGTTGCTGTATAATGGTCCAATCCTTCAGACAGATAAGGTTTGTCATTTTACAGTTTTTCAAAGGATACTGGTCAAAGAAATGAAATGACTGCAGCTGCAAAGAGGAAAGACCAAACTATGCACTCAAAATTCAATACAAGGTAAATATGAGCAGTAATATATATTCTATTGCTGTATCTATGTGGTAATTTCCTGATATTTTATGGTCATATCAATAGCCTTGGGTTAGCCGCATTGTGATATTAGAGGTGGTGCATGTCAATAACACAACGTTATAGTAACCATATTATTATCCTCATCCTTATTTTTATTTCTCCTGTTCTTTATGTAAATTTTAATATTCATATTACATTTTTAGGGTTTGTGGGGTTGATGAGGTAATGATTTCTATCAAGGTAACTGAAGTTCAGCAACTTTACAATGGCAATGCAGAATCAATGGTAGTCATCTGATTTCATTGCATCCCATTTAGAAACACCTTGCATGAAGTAGTGTGCCCTGTTTTGATTTGAATGATATGCAAAATGGGACATAAACAACTCAGTGGGGGGGAAGGGGGTGATGTAACATGCAAATCATCTATGTTAAAGATTTAAGTGAAATATTACAAATATGTTCCTTTCTTTGCTGAACGTTTCTCACAACCATTTGTAAGCGTAACATTTCTACTGCAAAACCTTTACAAATGTAAACTTAATTCCTGTTTAAACACTTCTACACGGTGATCCCCTGGCATGATCCTTGTAAGGTGGCAAATCTTTTCTCTTCTCCACTCATTAGTCACACAATCAACAAGCCACTTCAACACAGAGGTACTTTAATTGGATGCTGCACAGAATTACCATGGCTGTTGCCTAGCAATGAATCCTTATGCTGGTATTGTTGACTTTATGCATGCTTTCTCCCACAATATGGATCTATAATTACTTGATATCGCTATCGGTTTTTGATGAATTCCTGCATTAGTCCTTTTTCTGAATAGATATGTGATGTGATCCCTGGGGATACCAAACCCTATACCACAGAAGAATGCAGTGAAGGTAAATGCTTCCATGTAAACCATGCAAACTGTAGTCAGTCATCTTTAATTATGCTTTTTGTGTGTGTGAGCTACTGAAGCACATATCAGCAATATTGTGAAATGGGTTTTGTCACATAATTAAACAGAATAACTGAAGGATCTTTCAATACTACTTTTTTTGTTGTTATAATCATAAATCATGTCAGTCTAGTTGTACTGTACTACTTCTGTTGACTTGGAGCTTGAGATATGAAAAATAAATGACAGGCCTTGCTCTTTAAAAAACAAAATCCAAGGAATTGTAAACCTCACTTTACATACGAGTGAATTTTCCTCATGTGTCATCTCATCCCTCCTTAATGTGGCTGCTCATAAAACATATGCCTCAGTGACAACAATGTAAGCCATGAGATGATCAGGTGTGAGGAATAATAATAATAATAATAATATAATAATAATAATAATATAAAGTAAATAGTTGAAATCTCCTAACTTGTAAGGAGTGAGATAAAATGACAGGAAAATAAAAGAGCACAAACACAAATCCAGTACAAATTTATGACTATTTGAGATACTGTTTGGCGAAGGACGATAGTACAGAAAGATTACAAGCCATATGCTATATGTCACTGTCGCCGCCAGGTTGCTTGGCTGGAGAGTCCAATAAGCAGGGTAAATGAGGCCTTGACATCAGCCAGGAAACAATTCCAGTTTTGTTTTTTTCCCTGCTCGCTGGTAGTGCTGATATAGTGGGGTCAGCCAATGCACCATCATGAAACCATTTACAGCAATGACACTGACTAGACTCAGATTGGAGTCATGACACTGCAGTGAAACAGCCCTCAGCGTTCTAGAACTGCAGTAACCAAAAACCTCATTGTCGCACTGCGCTTTTAGGTCAGATGGGAGACCCAGCCCCTTAACCCTAAAAAACTGCTTAAAATGATGCAA
Organism: Nematolebias whitei; assembly: GCF_014905685.2. NCBI lineage: Eukaryota > Metazoa > Chordata > Actinopteri > Cyprinodontiformes > Rivulidae > Nematolebias > Nematolebias whitei. Next base: position 29,986,474 of record NC_056499.1, read on the forward strand.
AATAGGACATATGCTCACTGCTAAACAAAAAGGTTAGCAATGTTTAATAGCACTGCCATTGCAAATATGTATTGCACAATTGTTTCTTGTTTTACCACCAGATGTATGCAAGTTATTGTATGCGGTGACAGACTGCTCAGTACATCAAGTCATTCCTATTTACGCATCCTAGGTTTGCCAGTCCACAGAGACCAAAATAATGTACTTGAATCTCATCTCACCAAAACTTTGTGACCTTCATATTCTTCCTAGATGAAAGCTTTACAGTATAAAACTTTTTCTCCTACATTTTTTTATGCAATTTATTTTTAAATTGTCTAAAACTTTGTCTTAGAGACAACGTGCATCTTTATACAGCTTAAGACTAATGTGTTTAATTTATTCAACATCCCGGCCTGGGTGCCTTTCTGGGTGGAGTTTCCATGTTCTCTCATGCATGTGTGGGTTTTCTCCGGGTACTCCGGTTTCCTCCCACAGACCAAAAAACATGCAAGTTAGGATGATTGGTAACTACATTGTCCCTAGGTGTGAGTGAGAGAGTGAGAGTGGTTGTTTGTCTTGTTTGTCTATGTGGCCCTGTGATGGACTGGAGACATGACCAGGGTGTCCCCCACCTCTCGCACAGTGATAGCACCAGTGACCTGCCGCAACCCAAAATGGAAGAAGCAGGTAAAGATAATGATGAATTGAACCAGTTGTAAATGTGCAGTGGAGGTCTGACTGATTCCAAAAATAAGCACATTGCATTAATCAAGCCTGGATGTTATGAAAGCATGTATTACTGTCTGGAGGTTACTTTAGGACAGTATGGGCTTCAATTTAGACAGTCGCCTCAACTGAAAAAACTAAACAAATCAAAACAGGATTTAACAAACGTGTTTACATGACTGTTTAGTTTCATGGAAGGGTCCATTTTCACTCCCAGATTAGTGACAACTTAATTCTGTAACGAGGCTAGAGAGTGTAGCCCCGTTAGAGTACCGTAAATGTAAACATACCCAGACTTAATACCCAGAGGCTGAATGGCAAAAGTGCACATAAGAAAGAGTCTTTCAAACATCATTGCTGGTGCTGTAGGTCACCAGTCTAGGACGGCCAATACACTTTGAAATATAGCTAGTGAGTTAAAGCAATGAAACACTAAAATGAAAACTGCATTTTTCTATTATTTTTATGATGTGTCATATCTGACTATAAAGGTACTCTTTATCACCCACCCTGAAGGAGAAAGGCGATAATGTTTTTGCTTGTTTCTGGAATTTTTTTTTCATGTGTAAAATATTCCATGAACTAGTGGACAGAACTGAATCAAAATCTCAGGAAGTAATTACTGGATGTACATTTACAAATGATTACACTTTTAAAGTCAATATAGTTCAAGATGACAGCCTCAGACAAGCAACCTGAACAAACACAACTATGACTATAATTCAGCCAATTGATCAGGTATTGAGCTGACAATTTTGTGTAGTAGTAGTTGAGAGTCATTCTCAAGACAAACAAAAGAGTACTAACACATCTCGCTTGATTTTACAATATTGCATATTGCGCATAATACGTTGCCTGGCCAAAAAAATCGTCTTCGAGGAAGAAATGTGGCCAGAAAATAATCCTGAATGATCGTGATCAGCGATCACTTAAAAGTTTGGTGAAATCAAATCAAAGCAAAACAACAGTAGCACTCAGGGCTATGTTTAATAGTGAAAGTAAGAGCATTTCCACACGCACAATGTGAAGGGAACTCAAGGGATTGGGACTGAACAGCTGTGCAGCCTTAAGAAAACCACTAATCAGTGAGGCTAACTGGAAAAAAGGCTTCAATTTGCTAGGGAGTATAAAGATTGGACTCTGGAGCAATGGAAGAAGGTGTAGTGAACTCGGCCTCCGACCAAAACCTGCCTCTGAGAACCTTCATGGGACAGGAACTGTTATTTCATTGATTTGAATCCAGAAATACAAATTAACTCATCCAGAGACTGTCTACTTGTATCCTGAAGTAATCAATTGAAAGAACACTCTTCATTTTATATTATCATTACTATTTTACAATATCTTGATAAATCAAGTGTGTTTAGTTCATACCATTTCTAAATGTTGAAGTGAACCACTCATTTTAAATCAACTGTGAAACAGTATTGATGATTTTTAAATCCTCATTTAAATTAGAAATCAAGTTAAATGTCTATTTACAAAGTAATTAGGCATTTTGATCTTCTGTCTGAATGAGAAGTAGTGAAGTCGGTCGAAAGTCAGAAAGAAGTTATTAGAACGAAGTGTCGTGTTTTTAAACCTAGCAGACAGTAAATAAGAAGCAACTGGCACCTGCTTGCTCTCACTTCTTCAAAACATTTCTTCTGTCTGTACTGGACGTTCCTAAACATTCATGCACTTTCTTGACTTGTAATAACCCTCTGACGTTACTAGAACCACCCCCTGTTGGTTGTTTCAACCAATCAGGAAGTCCTGAAGTGACCGGAAGTGAGAACTCTTTAAAAGTCCACACTTCCTGGAGTCTTTGGGTTTTTCAAGTCTTCAAGTCTTCTGTCGAGTTGGGACTATGGAGTCTTCCACATCTGAGTGGAACCTCTGACGGACTCACAGCTCGCTGTGAACTCACCCGGGCATAATGCCCTACAACCTCGAAGGAAGCTGGTTCTGTTTAACAGAGTAAACCACACGACTTCTGACGATGCCCAGCCACTGCCCGGAGATGCTGTAAAAGGATCGTACTAATGGAGTCCTGTTCCTGAGCGGAGGTATCCCCGTCTAAGGTAACAAAGTCTCTGCACGTCCTGAAGTGTACCGGAGGGTTGAGCTGGTGTTGAAAGAAGCGTGCTAATTCTGGTAAACAAAACACCTCCCATTCAAGTGTCTTTAAACTCTTCATTTCCCATCTTTAAACTCTTCTATTTTGCCAGTAGTCTAGATGCCTTCTTCAAATGTCCTGTTGTCTTATTAAGTAAAATGTGCCAAGTTTTATTAATCAGAACCAGATCAGCTAATCAAGTGTACAATGTTTTGATGTTAAATTTTGATTCTGTTCAATAAATGACTACATTTATTCTGATGGGTCAAAGGAAATTAACGTCTCATGTCACTGATTTAAACAATCATCACAGTTATCTCGTCACATGGCGGTAATTTAACTCGAAAAAGAGAGAACCCGTTATATTTGAATAATTGTAGTGGAGGTGCAGCTAAGCTGGCCCTTGTCACACTACAAAGGTCATGTGGTCTGATGAGTCCAGATTTACCCTGTTCCAGAGTGATGGGTACATCAGGGTAAGAAGAGAATCAGGTGAAGTGATGCACCCATCATGCCTAGTGTCTAGTCATCAATGCAAGATCATGGTGAAAACTTAATGCAACACTGGATCTTGTGACATTGCAGAAGTTTATCGAAACAATGCCACAGTGAATGCATGCTGTAATCAAAGCTAAAGGCGGTCCAACAAAATATTAGTGTGTGAGCTTTTGTTTTTTGGTGGCAACTTTTTTTGGCCAGGCAGTGTATTTACAAAGTTTGACAGGAGTGGCAACAAGTCTGTTTTCTGAGCAGAGTTAGTTTGAAACTCTGACATTAAAAGTGGATTGAATTATGCTTTTCTTAAAAAAAGCGAAGCTTGAACTTGTTTAATTAATCACGTCTGCATTTAACCCATCTATTTTACAAGCAGGCATATGTTTGAAGATGAAATAAATTGAATCTTAAGTTTGTTTTTATTTATTTTGTTTTATATGTTTGTTACTAATCCATGCTGTTCACTAAACACGTCAAAGTGCCTATAAGCTACAGTCTGTACAGTGCCTGTACATAGCCAGTGTAGAATAAGAAAGGCTAATGCTACTCTGCAAACAATCTTCTCAGTAAACAGGACTCAGTGTTGTATATTGATATTTTAAATGTGATATAAAATAAGATTTACATTAATGTATGTATGCTAAATAGTATAAATCTAAATAGTAGAGAACTGATGGGAAAAAGTTATTCAACTACTGAAGATTTTGAACTAAAACAATTATGAATCTGTAAAGCATACATTAAAAATTAATATTTTACAGAAACAAACACGGGAGCAATCAGGAGCCAGACTGTCTTCAAACTTAGTGTTTTCTTGTTTAAGCCTCACTCTGATGCTCCAGCCGGTAGCGCTTAGAAGAGCAGGTGGCCTTAACAGACAGTGAACTGAGCCTTTCTCAAGACAAACCCGCTTTGTTCATCTCCCTACAATCTTCCTCCACCCTTTATCCTACCAGCAATCCTTTCTCTTTCAACTCATTCCATCCTTTCTGGCTCAGCCTTATCGCTCCATCGCTTCCTGCCAACTTTTCTCTTCTTTCCTCTATCTGCAAGTCCCCAAATAAACAGCAGCAGACAGAACCAAATGTATTAGATGTACAAAGTGGATATTTTCCACCGTTTTTTAAATACATAGATTGATTTGTTCTTCTTGTAGCACAAACAACAAAAACAACCACAACCATGAGTGCAGCTGAACAGACCTAACAAGTCGCACATTTAAAGACTACACCCATGTCACAGTGTGTTTATGCAGCATAAGTTGAGCTCCTAAAGAACAGAACATTTAAAAATGGGATGACATGTAAACCGCCCCCCTTTGATACAACAATGGCTGTAGAAAAACAACCACACTAGTTGAGTCAGTTAGCATTGGTTAGCCCACCACTAAAAAACAAACATTTTTCCCATCACTGAAATAAATAGTCTGGTAAATTGTGATAATTGTTGCACCTTTTATACTGACTCATTTAAAGTATTTTAATTGTCATTTAGTAAAGCAATGGTAAATAAAAGTTTAGCTTTAAATCCCTGTTTATACGAATGATTGACATTAAATGATAGTAAAACTTGCCAGCTTTAATGTTGACACAATGTGGAACAGAACGTTATTCTGGTGTATCTATACTGCCTGTTTATCTCTAAACATCAACACAGAGATCAAACCACCAAACTGCCTTTAACAGGTTTTGGTGGCTGCAGAGCAGTGGTAGGGCAGCTGTGTCGGGACGGGAAAGTCACATGTTCGATTCCCCATTTCATTGTAGTAGAAAATCACTCTGAAAATTGCGATATTAGGTTTTGATTGCAATGACAAAACAGTTCATGGAAAAACAGTAGAAATAGGGTTGGAGCACACTGTCGTGTTGATAACGTGAATGATTATGTGAATGATTATAAACCATTCACACCAACGAGATCCATTTTTCTTCTGTGCATTTGTCAGCACGCAACTCAATTCATAATTTTTGTTCTATTACAACAATTCATATATCAATTCATGCCATGAGTTTTGGTATTTGTTCAATGTTAAATTTTGAAATATTTAACTTTTTCTGCCATGTTTTATTTCTATTGAAAATGAATGGAGCTCCCTTGACGTCATTTTGCCGCTCGTCTCAGCTGTTGCTCTGGTTCAGCATCTTTCAGCTTCTTTGTGCTAATTTCAGCTTTTTATGATCCATCTATCCATTATCTTTACTCGCTTCTTCCTTTTCGGGTCACGGGGGTCACTGGTGCCTATGTCCAGCTATCACTGTGCGAGGGGCAGGGACACCCTGGACAGGTCTCCAGTCCATCACAGAGACACATAGAGACAAACGAGACAACCATTCACTCTCACTCACACCTAGGGACAATTTAGAGTTACCAATCAGTCTAACATGCATGTTTTTGATCTATGGGAGGAAACCGGAGTACCTGGAGAAAACCCACACACGCACGGACAGAACATGCAAACTCCACCCAGAAAGTCCAAAAGCCGGGATTTGATCCAGCAACCTTCTTGCTGAGAGGCAACAGCTGTACCAACTGATCCATCGTGCTGCCCTTTTTAAGATTATTTTAGTTTTTCTGCTAAATTCAGCTTTTTTCTGCTTTCTCTGCTACTTTCTGGCCTTTTTTTTCTGCTATTTTTATTGCTACTTTCAACCTTTTGTGCTTCTTTCTAATATTTTGAACTTTTTATACTTGTTTCAGCCTTGTTTATTCTTTTCAATTTAAGCTTTTTTAAATATTTTTTCAGCTTTTTTTATTAGCTAATTTCAGATTTTTTTTTCTGCTCATTTCAGTTAGTTTTTTTTAGCTAATTTTTGTTGTTGTTTGTTTTGGTAATCTTTTCAGCCTCTGCCTCATTCAGCTTAATCTGCTACATTTCTGCTATACTCAGCTTTTTCTACACATTCCTGTTGTTTTTCTTCTGCTTTCCACTTTAATTTTCCCATTTACAGCAAATGTCAGCTGTTCAAATCCAACTCACATTAACAGTTTGGCAATAAGACCTTTTCAGCCTGGTTACAACTTCTTCAGCAACTTTCAGAAAAAAATCACTCAACAATAAACACTCACTGCATTTTTGCAGGAAATGCAATTTCTCTAGTTTTATTTGTCTCCCTTACTGGACAGTTTACAATTCCTCCATCTATTCATTTACTACACCTACTTGTTCCTGTGGGGGTCATGGAGAACTGGTGCCAGTTTCTAGCAGCCATTAAGCAAAAGGCAGGAACAGTTTACCCTGTTAGCAAAATTCAATGTTCACAACATGCAAACAAATAGATTATCTTCCCATAGTACAGAACATTCTGTATTTGTACTAGAACTAGAGAACAATATGATGTTTACACAAGTAATCAAACGAAACAAACAACTGATAACTGTCAAAGTGATTCAGCCAAAGTGAAATCTTTGCACACCTTAAGGTATTGAGTAACGTACAGTTTTCGACTTTCTGGAGTTTATACATAGAGAAATTGTGACTGTTTAAGTTAAAGCCCTACCAAAAATAAGAAACCTATATAGAAGCTCTTTATTTCTAAAATACACTTCCTACCAGCGTCTTATTTTATTTGAACAGAGCGACAGAAAAACAAAAAAATTAAATGTTCTTATTTTATATTGACATATTGATCCACCTTTGTTACGTGTTCCGCAAACTGGAATGCTTATAATTCCCATAATTTGTCACAACGCTGAACACTGTAAACTAAACTCAATGTCAAATAAAAAGCAGACACACAAGTAACAATTCATTTAAGACATTTTGTCAAAAAGTAACAGGAGGATGGATTTGATTTATTTTAAATTTAAAGGCATGGCAGAGTTCCACCTTAATCTTTTGGCACATTACACTGAGTTAGACCGAACGGAAGGGGTCTCACGTTGTCTTGAGAGTGTTGTGTGAAAAAGGTTACAAAGAACTCAATAAATCAAACCCTTACCAGCAGTGAAGTCCTTGTTGAGGTCAATGAATGCATTAGAGTGAGGAATGCGCATTTTGGCAGTTGAATTCAGCGCTTTCTGCCATACTGGAGTCCTGAAGGGGTAAAAACAAACAAAGCAATAACTACATTTAGTACTGAATTTCAAAACTGAGGTATAGTACCGTATTTTTCTGATTATAAGGCGCATTAAGTGAAACTAAACTGTCCGATAAGTCAAACTTTATTCAACTCATTCACAATAACTCTCAACATTGTTTAGTTTTAACACATAAAATCGGTCCAAGGTCAGTAAGTGCAACCAGACTGAATACATAAGGCGCATTGGATTATGAGGCTCACTGCCAATTTTTAACAAAATTAAAGGATTTTAAGTGCGTCTTATATTCTGAAAAATACGGTAAGACTTTAGGTTTGAAAATAATTACTTTACCTGTTCTTAAGATAGCAAATTTCAGTTGAAGTGAGACTGACGGCACCAAAAATGTCCGGGATCATGTCTCCATTAAAACTGAAGGAAATAAAATAAATAAATGTACGTTAGTAAAACACCAATGACCCATGTGCTTGTTGATCATTGTTTGGACTAGGTTTGTGCAAAAACAAATACAATCTCAAAGCCCTAATTAGAAATATGTAAAGATTGTAAAACATATTTGGGATGACCAGTTTTACAAGAAAAATATCTAAATCTTACTTAACACAAAAAACATATAGACTTACTCCATAACCAGAGGCTCGTCTATTAGGGTCTTATTCAGGAGGAGCGAAACACCAGTGTCTGCACAGAAAGAAAAAAAAAAAGGTCAAAAACCCCTGAGGAGCAATTATCTACAGCAGGGATGTCCAGTCCTGGTACTATGGGCCATTATCCTGTTTTACTTGTTTCTCTGCTCCAACACACCTGATTCAATGGTTAAATAACCTCTTCATGTTCTGCAGAAGACTGCTAATCATATATTAATTCATATCAGGTGTGTTGAAGCAAAAAATACTTAAAAAAAGACAGGACAGTGTCTCTTCAGGACCAGGATTGGTGTTGGGATTGGACACCCCGATCTACAGAATCACAGTGTGCTGACTTCAAGGGCCTGTACTTATAAACTCACCTGTAAGATAACTGAGGCAGACTTTCTATGTAAAAAAAAAAAAAAACTGATTACTGTATTTGCTGATGAGTTTTTATTGAATTTTTGTAGATTTTTGAAATAAACAATAAATCATTGTCAGTATTTAAAATTATTTTTTTTAAAGGGTCTTAACATCTCAGATCAAAATCCAGTGATCTGGCACCACCATTAGAGGAAAAAGTATAATTTATCAAACTTTTAATTAAAACATATATATATATTTCAAGAATTCAAGGTCCTTTATTGTCATTCACATCGCATGTGGCACATGAGGTGGAACAAAATTCTGTATTCAAGGTCCCAGTTACATCCAACAATAGCAAAAATATAAAGTGTAAAAAGAAACAGTAAATAAGGATCTAAGATATAAATTACGATATACGCTAAACGAACGCCCAATGGTACGCTAAAAGATCTAAGATATACGCTAAACACTAATAGCGCAAAACAATACATCGAACAACAGCAGCACGATTCTCATAGGTTCAGTTTGGCTATAATTTACACTCCTAATACAAGCACTAACATAAACTAAACTAACATAAATTAGGATTTATTGAAAGCATGCAACAAAAATATAGAAAAAAAGGCGCCAAAAGTGAAAATAAATAAATCTACAACAGCATGGTCCTGTTGGCAGAGTGGTTCTGATGTCAGTGAGGTTATCTTAGCAGCATGACACAGTTCGCAGTGAAGTTCAGTTAGTAGTGTGGTCTTGTTAGCAGAGTTAGCAGGTCCCTTCAGCAGCATGATGATAATAAACTGCAGCAGCTGCCTCCCAAAATGCCCTCCAGAACTGGGTCCTAGTAATTTAAATTGCCTTGTTCCAAAAGTCATATTTGTTTGATTTATTTTGTATATAGTTAGTAGTTTTTTAGAATAGTTTTTGTACTAGGGCTTTTAAAGGTTTTACCTGTCTAAAAGCCTACACAGAGACAAGTACAAAATAGTTACATTATATGACAAGAATCAATTGTAACAGTCCCATTATAACATTAAAAAGAAAACCTTTACGCAATACACTATTTTTTATGCATTCGACATAGCATGTTAATCAATTTACTTTCTTGAGACTTGCTACAAGAAATTGTAGATCTACATTATTAGTGTTTAGCGTATACCTTAGATCTTTTAGGGTACCGTTTGGCGTTCATTTAGAGTATACCTTAGTGTCTATCTTAAATCCTTATTTACACTTTTTTTTATTTTATATTTTTGCTATTGTTGGATGTAACTGGGACCCTGAGTACTGTACATAATTTTGTACCACCTCATGTACCACATGTGATGCGAATGACAATAAGCTTGAACTTGAACTGGTTTATGTAAATTTCGGCCAATACGTAGATGTCAATGACCTTAACATAAAGCTTTAATTCTTGCAGTGGGTCTGTAATTGTTATTTTTTATCAACTACAAAATATACAACTGTCTACACAATGTGGAACCATTCCCTAAAGTTTAATAATATGTTAATAAAGTAATGTCTCTGGTCTTTAAGATGCAAGCTAAAGAAGGAAGATACAAGTATTACTAATATATCCACAGATGTGTCTGTTGTATTAGAGTGTATAGTGTAAATTGCTTCGGTATGCCAATGTGAGCATAAATGGACAACTTCCCTAGAAGGATTACCACAGATTTATATTTTGAATTTTAACACATAAATATGAGATTACTAAATGAAAAAAAAAAAAAAAAAAACTAGAACGTACCAATGAGCACTGAATTATTCTGCTACAGTGTTATCTAGAAATGCACACTTGTGTAAGAGCAATAACACCTAACAATAGTAACCTGGGATTGGTCAGACCTTGTTTTTCTTCAAAACAAAACATTTGATGTACAAAGCAGAGAAGAAACCCAAACAGGACTCCAGTCAGCCATCAGGTGAAAATGGGGAACCCAGACCCAGACCAGTGGTCATTCCGTATGTTGAGGGAGTATCAGAGAAACTGAGACGTTTATTTTCTAAATACAACTTCCCAGTGGCTTTTAAACCCCAAAATACATTACAGCAAAGACTAGTTCATCCCAAAGATCCAGTCCCCCGGCACAAACAGAGTAATGTTGTGTATGCTGTTCAGTGTCAGGAGGGCTGTGATCAGTCTTACATCGGGGAAACTAAACAGCCACTGGCCAAAAGGATGGCCCAGCACAGAAGATCAACATCATCAGGCCAGGACTCTGCGGTCTACACTCATCTCCAGGCCAGCGGTTACTCTTTCAGGGATGAAGATGTTCACATCCTTGATAGAGAGGAACGATGGTTTTAGAGAGGAGTGAAGGAAGCCATATTTATGACGAGAACCTGTCCATTGTTAAACAGGAGTTAGGGCCTCCAAGTTCAACTGTCCCCCTCTTACAATGCTGTTATTACATCAGTAAGCCCTCTGTGAATAGCAAGAGGGCATCAGGACACTATCAGTCATTAAGCTAATGGTCCTCCGTTTGCATGTAAACAACCAGTTCTGGATGTCACCAGCAAACTAGGTGCTCCATTATGAGAATGTGTTGCTTCTTATAAGACTGAATTTGTTGCAGTTCCTCAGATGGAAGAAGTCTTTTGGATAAAAGACTAAATGTTTCACCAAAGAAGAATTCATCCAGAGGACCTGACTCAACCTTGTTAGATTTGATGTGCAAGTCTTGACACAACAGACATTTTGCTGCTAAAAGAAATGCATGCTTAGAACTGTTTAAAATGGATATGCAGCTCAACCAAAAACAAACAAATTCTAGTGGACAACACTTAAAATACACATAAATATATTGTACAATACATATCAATATAAATACATTTATTGTACAAAAAAAAGGCGAGCAACATTCTATTAAGAGTTATTTATCCCCAGCCTCTGTTCACACTTTATCATACCTAATGTCTGGTTGTCCCCCCAAAAGATGATTACTGTTGTTTGATGGGACTTTATTGTAGCTGTCAGAAGGACATCCATCTGAGAGTCTCCATCGTAATCTCCAGGAACTACACTGGTAATGACTGCTTCCCTATAAATACAAGAAAAAAAAGTGTTATGTATACTGTATATCAGAGTCAGAGTTTCTTTATTGTCATTCGCACCTCATGTGGTACATGTGGTGGAGCGAAATTATGTACACAGGGTCCCAGTTACATCCAACAATAAAATATATAAGAAAAACAGTAATAAGATCTAAGATATGAACTAAGAAAAACATCAACTAAATATACACTAAGCACTCATAACATAAAACATTGAACATCAGCACAAACATGAACATGTATGTATGTATATACATACATACATACATGCACACGCATACGTATGTTCATATATACATACGTTTTTATGTGAACAGTCAATTACAAAATACAAAATATTCTGTATTACATCAAGATTTTATCTCCAGTAAAGTTAACCATGGGTAAAGTAAAATGTATTCATAGACAACAACAAAAAAGTGACCGAATACATATAACATGCTTTTAGGTACTTACTCTGGCAAATTGTCCTTTGAGATTTTAACTTTAGGCTTAAAGTAAGGAGAGGTGGAATCAGCCAAGAATATCACCAACTCAGATTCTGAAAAAAAGAACAAGGAATCTACGTCTTTAAAGTGAACGTATTATCCTTTGCAACATACTTGTTTTGAACAGCAGATTGAATTTTGTTAATGTTCAGTAGGTTCCTGAGTGAGAGTATACATGCTGAATGAAACCAAAGTACGAGCTGGTTAAATTCTCCAAAAGATCAGAAGTGACTGTGCCTGAGTGCTTAGAGCAGTTGTCTTCCAGTCAGAGTTGGTGATCTTCACCATTAAGTACTGGTAGTCACATGTTGAAGTGTCCTGGACAAAACACTGAATACCTTGTTGTCTCCGATGTGTGTCCCATCAGTGTATGAATATGATCTAAAGCACTGATTAGTCTCTATAAAATATTTATATTAGCTTTGTAGAGATGTGGTAGAGCACTTTATGAATGTGTGGATAGGTAAATGAGGGAACAGATTGTTATAAAGTGCTTTGAGTATCTTGGTTGGATAGAAAGGCGTTATGTAGGACCACAATGAAGTTAGTTTTAGGTTGGACATTCGAGCTCTGTGGATTCAGCAGTGTCTTCCTCCCCTTTGACCTGATGCAGGCAGTCTGATTTCGGAGAGATACCCTCTGCCTGCTTCCTCCTCCAAGCCACAGTGGTTAACTTCACGACTGTCAATAAATTGCCAAACCGAACACTCCTGAGAAACAAAAATTAATAGCGTTCATGTCATGTGACCCAATGACACAAATTTAAGTTAATTATTCTATTAGACTGAACAGACACGCGCATCTGATTATAATCTTCATCTTCTATCGCTTATCTGTAGTCGGGTTGCAAAGGCAAAGGTCCAGGAGAGAAACCCAGACATCCCTCTCCCCAGTGACACTTTCTAGCTCCTCCTGGGGGACCCCACAGTGTTCCAAGGCCAGAGAAGATAAGCAATCCCTCCTGCGTTTTCTGGGTCTTCCCCAGGACCTCATACCAGTGGGATGTCTAGGAAACCTCTAAAGGGAGGTGTTTGTTAGGCATATTACCATAATCAGATGCCTGAACCACAGCAACTGACTCCTTTCGATGCGGAGGAGCAGCAGCACTACTCTGAGCTCTCCCCAGATGACGGAGCTCTTCACTCTATCTTTAAGGTTGAGCCAGGCCACCCCGAGAAAGCCCATTTTGGCCACTTGTACCTGGGATCTTGTTATTTTGGTCATGATGCAAACCTCATGACCATAGGTGAGGTTGGAACAAAGACAGACTAGTAAATCGAGAGCTTTGCCTTTCAACTCAGCTTTCTTCTTCACTACAAACCAAAGCAGAGCCATCATTAACGAGAGAGAGGCCCCGATCCGTCGATCCATCTCCCGCTACATCCTACTATCAAACAAGACGCCCAGAGCAGAACCACATCATCTGAATAAAGCAGAGAGAAGACCCTGCGGTTCTCAGACCAGACATCCACCTCTCCCTGACTGTGTCTCAAGATCCTGTCCATGAACACCACAAACTGGACTGGACTGGTTCAAGGAAAATAGCCTGAAGCCTTCTCCAGGTCTACAAAATGCATGTAGACTGGAGAAGCCAACTCCACGACTCCTTTAGAAACCCTGCAAGGGTGAAGATCTGGTCCACTAGCAGGACACAAGCCACACTGTTCCTCCTGAATTCGATTTTGTTGGTTGGTTGGAGCCTCCCTTCCTGGAGTAAACTTTCCCTGGGAGGGCAACAAGTGTGAACCCAAGATAGTTGTAACACTCTCTCATGTCCCCCCTTTTTTATATGGGAAACCATCACCCTGGTCTGTCACTCCACAGACTTGTCCCAGTCCACCATGTGACATTGAAAAGACGTGTCAACAATGGCAGTCCCACATCATCCAGAGCCTTCAGCATCCTGATGCAAATTTCGTCCATCCCTGGCGGGAGGAACAGGACAAATGCTGAATCTGCAGAGCTCGAAAATACAATATACAGCACGTGTTTAATTAAATCATTACAGGAGTGCATTTCACACAGAAAAACATCGTTACATTCCGCATGCTGCACATCTGAATAGCTGTGTTACGACGAAACTTCGTCATATTTCGAGTTTTAACTCTGTTTCTGTGTTGATATTAGTGAGGAATAGCAATTTCAAGTTTTTCAAAAGATTTAGCTAAGCAAAAACTATTAACGGGATTACCCTAATTTCAAAGTAAACATCGCATGTTAACTCAGTTGTATATAAAATAAACTGACTGTAGGATGTAACGTTACGTGGGTTAGAACAGTAAACAAACATAAGCACAGCAAACATACGCTCTCTGATGATGAAGATGTCTGTCTGTTTATCCGAGTTAAAATCACCAAACGCCGCCACCGTCCCATATTTTACGCTCCCGAAAAGCTCAGGAGTGACATCCTGTAGAGCAAATGTGTTATACTGCCCAAAAATAAGTAACAGAAACGCTAAATGGTTTGTTTGAAATAGCCACATCCTCGTACAGGTGCAATCCCTCACAACAACATCAATCGACCGTAATACGGCACGCTGCTTTACAGCTCGGAGATCCAGCTCCTTTTTCTAAATAAAAAAAAAATACCATATCAAGTTTGGTTATTAGAGGTAAACATATACGAAGTTGGCTTTAATATATTGCAAATAGATTAAGTTAATGTGCTGAAATATTCACAAACCATGTGACTACGATGTTTTATTATTTACGACAGTGTCGTGCACATGATTAGCCAAACGGTTGACAGCTGCGTAAAGCTACTGGTTGTTAGCAAAGAACAGAACGGAACTAATAAAAATGATTTTCAGCATAAATCATCATGCCGTCAAAGTTATGAATTAATAACAAAATTAAGAGGATAAAACTCATTTTATCGTTTAAATTTGATTTAAATCGTAATAAATGTTTCATTGTAATTTTTATGCAGCATTATTCATGTTCACTTCGATTGTATGTTGGAACAATTTAGTTTTATTTTGAAGGTCGCACACAAGTGAAACCCTTTAACCTTTTCCTGTAATTGACGCTAAGTAAACATGGCGAGCCTCGCAGATGTCGGCAGGAAGCTCCTGGAATTTAAAGCCAGATCAAATAGATCAGGTCTGAGTCATTTCTTTGCATGATATCATACAGCGTGACACGCCCGGAAGTTTCTTGTGCCAGAGCTTGTGTCTGTATAGCTTTTTTCACCCTAAATGCGGCTTGATCTGTGTGTTCAACTTGTCCACTGCAGTGATGGTTCGAGCATTAAAGGTCAAGGGTGCACTTGCGCTGTAACTCAGCCGCTATTTTAGGAGCTTCACACTAGGTCTCTGCACACACACTTAAATGTTTTGTTTTTTAATGTGTTTATTGTCCAGAAACCCTCTGGCCCTGTGAAACCTGCTGGTAAAGAACACAGAGTGCTTTTGTTAGCACTTTACAGTGTACACAAGAGGAAAAAACACAGTTTGTCCCAGGAATACTGTTAAAAGACAGTTATTTACAAAAGAGTCACTATACTTAAATATGTATTTTAAAAAAAAGTTAACTGTTGTAGTTCATGTGTATCATATAACCTTTGGCCTAATTCTGTTCAAATAATATCTTCCCCTAGTTTTTAAATTAGACAGGTTAAATAGAACCAACTTAACATAAAATCACTATAAGTAGTGTTATAATCCATTTTTGAACGTCTTTTAACAATGGCATTACTGTTTTAGAGTAGGTTGACTGTCTCTACTAATTGTTACAATGAAAATAGTTGTCAAAGTGTTTAAAAATGCACTGATTTTTTTGCATGCTGTTAATGCTCATCAGTAATTCAGTGAATGTAATTCAGTGACGATTCATGCATGTCTGAAATCTTAACTCTGTGTTACTAACTCCTTCCTGTGAATTGCTGTAGATTTGTGAATTAGCTGAGAGAGAAAAGAGGGAGAGAGACAGAGACGATTGGCCTTAATTTCACCTTTTGAGAATGGCTGTTTCAGTGCCTGCGGTAACCCGGCCCCATCGGGAAGTCCTCAGAATCGGTAAGTAGCGGCAGCAGACCTGGGTCAGATGGGTTCTACCAGTCCAGAAAGTTTCTTTATCCTCTTCAGGTTCTCCATGTTTGGTTCGTTTGAGCGTAAATTGGGGTTTTATTTTCCTTGTCATCCCACAAACAATTGTTCCTAATGATGAAGCAAACTTGCGTACTGATTTAGTTTAAAGCATATTAAATAAACTACACTTCTGTTTGCATGAGCTTTAGTGGCTCCTACTTTTAAATAGTCACCCTTTAAATGTTTTTCCAGCTTAAGATGGACTCCATCTGTGCCAAACTGAATGTATTGAATTAAAGGTACACACACATGTAAAGGTGCATCTCACAGGGAAAAGAGCAACACATGGAGTCATGGATCAATTCTTTGTCAGTGTTTTTCAACAGGGTCAGAAAGTGATGAATTGGATGTACCTAATGTGCAACCCCCAACTTGAACAAGTCAGGACGTTGTGTAAAATGTAAATTTAAAAAACGATTGTGGTTATTTTGCAAATCTTATAAACCTGGGATTTATTTACAATGGAGCATAATGAACATATCAAATGGTTAAACTAAGACATTGTACAGCTTTAGGGACATTTTTTTAATTTTTAATTTGATTGCAGCAACACATGAAATAAGTGGGACAGGATCATGATTATCACAGTGAAGCTTTCCCTCTTCTAACAACAGTCTGTAAACCTCTAGGAACTGAAGAGATCAGCTGCTGGAGTTTTTGCATGGTGACCTTATCCTGTTCTTGTCTAATGTTGGATTCTAGCTGTTTAACAGTCCTGGGCCTTTCTTGCAGGATTGCTTTTTTGTTTCATTATGCACCAAATGTTTACTAAGAAGTCTGGATTGAAGGCAGGCCAGTTCAGCACCCGGACTCATACTACAAAGTGTTGTAATGGATGCAGTTTGTGATTGTCTTGCTGAAATATGCAAGGCCTTCCCTGAAAATCATGGTCTAGATATATTGCTTTAAAACTTTATATATATATATATATATATATTGCA
>NC_056499.1:30003783-30021671 GCF_014905685.2 Nematolebias whitei
CCATCTCATTCTCTGTATTAAAGAAGAGACGGCCCATCTAGACTGTTATCAGCACACAGCTCTACAGCCTATCTATATATTGCAGTGATGGTGCCTTTTCAGATGTGTGAGCTTCCCACGCCTTAGAAACGATTGCACCTCCATACCATCAGAGAGGCAGGCTGTAGAGCTGTGTGCTGATAACAGTCTAGATGGGCCCTCTCTTCTTTAATACAGAGAATGAGATGGTCATGGTTTCCAAAAACGATCTTCAAATGTCTTATTGTCTGACCACAGAAATATTACACTTTTCCTCGGTCCATTTTAAAGGTGCTCTGGTGAAGAGCAGACAGCATTGTGTTCATATAAAGCTTCTTCTTTGCAGGATAGAGCTTTAGTCAGCATTTTTGGATGGCACAGTGAACTGAATCGACATTGATTTGTAGAAGTGTTCCTGAGCCCGTATCGTGATGTCCAGATCAGGATCAGACCTGGTTTTATTGCAGTTCTGCCTGAAGCTCTGAAGATTGTAAGCTCCAATACTGACTACTTTAACCTTGTCCTTTGCACATATAGATTAGACTTTTAAAGAAAAAAAAGTTAATGATATTATGAACTATGGAGAAAAGGTGAAAAGGCCAGACTTCAGGGGTATCTGAGGCAGGCTTGAAACACAAGAGTCAGGGTGGCTTCTGGGTAATACCAGATGGCTAGGCCTCAGACTGACGAAGCCTCTTGGATGAGGGGCGAAACGTTTCTTTTTAACAAAAAAAAAACGAAGTCCAGATGACATGATTCAACCTTTTTTGTTGTTATATACCTGGATGACTGAGAAAACAAACTTTGTGATATTATGAACTGTTCATGATGAGCTATTCCAAGTCTTTCTATTTTTATTGAGGTACTTTATTCTGAAAATGTTTGAGAATTTCAACCTCCTTTAAAATGCTCTTTTTTTAATGCTCAATCTTCTTATTGGCTTTTTGCCAGTTAAGCTAATTTATTTCAAAATGCTTTTCCATCTATTGTTTTTTTATTCTTAACACTTTTCACAGCTTTTTTTGTTTGTTGTTGTTGTCTTTTTTTAAGATATATCGCTGCCATAAATTTTAAATTACCTTCTTTCTTTTTTTTCTGGAATGATACAATGTCTTAGCTTAAACATTTGATATGTTTAATATGTTAAAATTGCCTATACATTATGATTTATGAGATTTGCAAATCATTTCATTCTGTTTTTATTTATACTTTAAATGATGTCCCTATTTTTTCAGAACTGGGCTTGTCCGTACAATGACGGCACACGACACTTCTCATCCAAACTGGTTGATCTTGAACATTTATACTAGGAAGAATAAAATCTTACTTTTTCGTTTAGTTTCAAATGAATTCGTACATCACTTTATAAACCTGTTGTTGTTTTGTCATTGTGACAAAGTTTGAGTTGAATGAAAATATTAATATACCTTAAATGGGTATATGAACACAACAGCACCTCAAAACATTTAGACACCAAAAATGTATATATAGATTATCGTAATAGTTTTCATTCATAAGTTTATATAAAACAAGAATTACATGGTAAAGTTCCATTGCTTTATAAAGTAAAGTAGTCCCTCGTTTATTGCGGGGGATCCGTACCCTGAAGCTCCAAAATAAGTGAAAAACCCCGAAGTAGGAATAGTAGTACCAGTAGTTTTTTTTTAGTATACTAAAGTATTCTAAACAATGTTTCTAAACGCTCTAATGGAGCACAGAATGTCATGATTTCACTCTCTCAGCCACCTGCAAGCGTTCTTGGCTACACCCACTTCTCCGTTCTGCACAAGAACAGCTGCAGCAGGAAGTTTATAGGTGCTAAATAATTTAAAATAATTTATTTTATATAAAAATTCCATGCAGATCCTGCGGCTCATCCATCAATCATGTGTCAGTCCAATCTTATTTTGGAAAAACGCGATAGAGCGAGTCTTCGATAAATGCACCGCGAAGTAGCGAGGGACGACTGTACTTACAATATGATGGGGTGCTTCACAGTCAAAATATCATTGTGAGCACTGTCAGTATCAAAAGGACTGAAATTAATCTCAGGTACAGACTGTATGCCACTATTATATTTGACTATCAAATAGAAGTTTCACAGCTGGATTGTAGTGGTCAAAATGCTGAAGCCCAAGTGTTGTGTTGTCAAGTACAAGAATACAAATATAAGAGAGAAATTAAAGAAATGTGGGTTTATTGCAGCTGACCTTGTCATTGCAGTAAAAGTAAGTACTTTTCTTTCAGCTGCTCGCTTCTTCTTGCCACAGTGAGCAAACTTGCACAAAAGATTTGGCAACTATTTTCTGCCGGATGCCCTTTCTGACACAACCTGGGCTGGAACCCACAACCTCAGGATTAGAAGACACTGTCACTGCAATATTCAGTTATAATATCACAATCCTCAGTTGTGCAGCCTTGTCATGATGGCATCTTGTCCGTCTGCTACAAGCCTGGAAGATCCCAAAGCAGCACAAAAACACATTCACAGCATTAATAAAGTGGGATTTAGAAGTCTTCATGGGTATTGTTTAAAACCAGTCAAACACTGAAAGCTCCCTTTTTTTTCTATTCTCATGTTCAAGATGAAAATTATTCCACTGTGCTCGTTTAAAGTGTTAAAAAAAAAAGATTGGCTTTGTCCCTAGCAACTTTTAAGCTGATAGAAATTATGCTAATTTGAGTAGGAGTGTGAATTTTTCTGTACCTGTGGTATTGACCCAAGGTCGAACCTATTAAAATGCAAATCTAACAAAGTAAAAAAATTGTCTGAAAAATGGAGAAAGCCTAACAGAGAGGGGTTCCCTGCGCTCTCTCAGCTCAAAGGGAAATGCCTGGTCGACTTGCACATTACTGTTTGAATTTGTAGCTCTTGGCATGGCTGTTGTGTGTGTGTGTGTGTGTGTGTGTGTGTGTGTGTGTGTGTGTGTGTGCTGAGCCCTCTGATGCAATGTGTTGCAGTGAAAACAAAACCTGAATTTACCAGTTGTGTGTCTGTTTGCATCCTCTGCTCTCTCTTTCTTTTGTATATAAAAAATGAAGTTAATATTGACAGAGTCCATTTTTAGAGTGCGCATGCTGGCGAGGGAACAGGACTGACCTACATGTATAAATATCCCTAAAGACACACTGAGTATTGAGGCATCATTTTTAAGAAAGCTGTCATGAGTCTGTGTAAAGAACTGTGTATAATAAAGATATGTTTGTCCTCAGGTTCCATCTATGAACCTATGAAACTGGCTAATCTCGAGCATGATGATGAACCCCTGTGGGAGAAGCTGGACCATTACTATAATGCTGGTAAGTGTACTCTCCCACTGTCTGAATGTTTATGAAGCATTCACTCTATTGGGATCCATTTTTCTTTCGTACATATTTCAGCATCTTTCTCGTTCCACAATTTTTGTGCTATTTCAACAAATTATATATGAAAATGTTCAGAAGGGAGCTGTGACTTTTGGTCTTGGTGTAACTTTAGCTTTTTGAAATATTTAGCCTTTTCTGCTATTTTTTTCTCATAGAAAATGAATTGAGCTCATTTTACATTCTTCAAATCTTTAGAGATGTTTACAGCCTTTCACTGCTCCTTTCAAATTTTGTTCTGCTTCAGCTTCTTTCAGCTTCCTTGGGCAAATTTAAACTTTTTTCAGCTACTTTCAGCAAATTTCAGCTGTTTTTTTCAGTTGTTTTGTGCTCCGTTCCAATTCTTTCTGGTAACTACATTTTTGTGCTTCTTCTAACCTTTCTGCTAATTTCAACTTATAATGCTCCTTTCATCTGATTCTTGCACGTTTCAGCTTTTTCTGCTATTTCAGCTTGTTATGCTCCTTTTAGCTTATTTATGCAAGTTTCAGCTTTTTCTGTTATTTCAGCTACTACTTTGCTGTTTTTTATGCAAATTTGAACTTTTTCAGCTTATTCCAGATTTTTTTACACTCATTTAAACTTTTTTCAGCCTAATTCAGCTAAAATGTGCTCTGTCAACGTCCTTCTGGTAATTTAAGCTTCTTTCTGCTTTTTTGCTGCTTTTCATCTGTTTTTTTTTTTGTTTTTTTGGTAGCAAATTTCAGCTTTTTTCCAGGTAATTTCCACTTTTTGTGCTCATTTCTGCTTCTTTAGGCCAAATTTTGCAAATGTGTCTTCTTTCTGCTTGCTTATGCTAATTTAAGCTTGTTCTACCTTATCAGCTAGCTTTTTATCATTTTTAGCTAATTGCAGCTTTTTTCAGATAAATTCTAGTTTTTCATAGTAATTTCTGCTACTTTCAACCTAATTAACTTATTTCTGCTCATTTCAGCTTGTCCTTTCAGCTTTTTCAGCTCTTCAGCTACTATTTAGCTCTTTTGATATTAATTTTAGCTTTTTTCAGCTAATACATTTTTGAGCTCATTCCAGCTCTTTCTACTTCCTTCTCATTGTTTAAACTTCTTTTTGCCTTTTTCAGCTACTTTTCATCTATTTTTTGCTAATTTCAGAATTTTTTCATTAATTTCCTAATGTTCGCACTTATTTCTGCTTATTTAAACCTAACTCAGAAATTATGTGTTGTTTTTGCTTTCTTCTGCGAACTTGGGCTTGTTCTTCCCATTCAGCTACATTTCAGCATTTTATAAGCTAATTTAAGCTGTTTTTCATCAACTTCTTCTGCAATAAGCATTCACACTGCATTTTTGCAGGAAATGCTATTTCTCTAGTTATAACTTACATGACTAGCATTTTTTTTAATCAAATTGCATATCATCCAAAAGCCTTTCTTGACAGAGTTTTGGACTAAAATCGTTTAAGGTTGAGAAATGAAAGAGTTTCAGCCCTTTTTGATAAAACTTTGAAAAGAGTATATGTTGTGAATGACTCTCAGCTTCTCCAATCTTAGCTCAATATCTTTTAGATTGACTTGCAGTTATCACTTAAAGTACATGTTGAAAATCAATGTCGGTAGCGACAGCAAATTTCAGCTCGATGTATATAAAAATTACTGAGTTACATCCATTTATGTGTTAGTTTATTTAGTAGTTTATGAGCTGTGGCAGCTAATAAACCCTAGAGTTGTATATTTCACCCTATGGATCAACTATGATTAGTTTTCTGACCAATGCACACACTTTTTGGGTGTTGTTTCTTTGACATTTGGTTCTTTAAGTCAGTCAGTCATCAATATGTCTGGACAGAGGAGATTTGGACACATCTGTCCTTTGTTTTAGTATGCGTGGAGCCTTAATCACACAAACATTACTTTTCTTTTTACAAACTGTATATGTGAATATGTACAGAGCGCATGAATGAAACAATTTGTAAAGGTTGTCTCATATAACCATTCTGAAGACACGGATGAGGCTAGAAGTTCCTAAGAGCTCAGGAAGGACAAACTTGATGATGGATAGCTGGTGGAGCTCTGCACAGGTGATAATTCTTGGATATGCAATCAGTAAAGGAGGCCACAGCTTCACAGCAGGAGAGATAAATACACATTAGCACTGATTGCTGAATTACCAGCAGCTGTGAGTGCAGCACTGTGACAGTGGCAGTACCTCCCACACACACACACACACACACACACACACACACACTGCTACATGTGAGTTCTTCATTTCTGTGCTTGCTTCGATTGCCTCTTTGGATTTAGACTAATCCACTTGGCTGTAAGAGTTAAAATTAAAGTCTAAAACAAGTTTATTGTGAAAGGTTAGTGTCTGCACAGCTTTCAGTGCAAGTCATAAAGTAAAACATCAGACTTTACGACATTATGAAACACGCTTTAATACCGGGTGCTCTGGAGCTGGTTATGAGTTTAACCTCTGTTACCATGGAGATCTAGCTGGACTCAAAGTGACCCTTTGGTGATACTGAAAACTGACTTGAAGATTAATGTGACTGGCTAAGCTGGAGATCTTTCATCATGGCACATCCTTTTCCAACACACAAACTGATTGCTACTGCTGATCTTTGTGTTTCCATATGTGTCTGAGGGGTGGGAATGCCTCTTGGAGAGTGAACTGTGTTGGGAAGAACTTAAGCTGGTTTCTTTAATGATAAACTGGATCCACATGCAGCTGTGGCCAAGTGGTTAGAGCAGTCGTCTTCCAATGGGAGAGTAGGGGGTTCAATTCCACCAGCAGTCACATGCTGAAATGTCTCTGGACAAGACACTGAACCCCTCATTGCCTCTGATGTGTGTCCCATCAGTCTGTGAATGTGATCTAACACACTGATTAGTTTCTACAGATTCAGATTAAGTTTGTATAGATCTAGTAGAGTGCTGTATGAATGGGTAAATGAGGGCACAGATTGTAGTGTAAAGAGCTTTGAGTATCTGGATTTGATAGTAAGGTGCTATATAAGTACAGTCAATTTACCATTTACATGGTTAAACATGGCGCTTCATTGAAAAGACCAGAGTTCACTCTCAGGTTTAGGTGGTGACCATCAGCATTGGCCCTGATGGTCGGTGCTGATGCAGAAGCTGGACTTCTCAAAGTAACTTTTATTTTTTGTTAAAAAGTGAAAAGTTCACTGTACAGTACACAACAAGGCAACCCACTTTTTGATGGATTATTAGGTAATTTAATCATCCATCCTTTATTTTGCTTTACCATTTGTTCCTGTTTAGAAGCATAGCGAACTGGTGCCTGTTTCCATCCATCATTGGGTGAGGCTGGATAGACCCTGGGCAGGTTGCCAGCCTATTGCAGGATCACTGAGATGAACAAGATGGGCATAGCCAAGGACTATTAGGCATCACCAGTTAACACACACATGCTTTTGACTTGTGAAAAAACAGGACAACACCAACCTCCCCTACAAAAGGACATGTGGGGAGAACATGAAAACTTTTTACATGTCCCACCCAAAAGCCATGCCTGTGATCATGCTACTCTGAGGTGACAGTACCAACCTACAACTGTACAATGCAGATAGTTCATTTTAATTTCAAGTGATTTTGTTTCGTCAAAGAAAACCCAAAAGAAACGCTGTACAATTTATATATTTTTTTCAGCTGACTCGAGTTTGTCTTTGAGGGTAAATATTGAATGGCCTCACTTGTGTCTGTAGCTATTTTCTAAATGCATCAATTACCACGATTTTCCAAGAGTTAATTTAAAGAAGAGCTTTGCTGGGCCCTGGGGATGCAGTACAGTGACAAACTAATGGGCAGTTTCCATTAAAAGATCCAAGAAGCACTATTTTCTCTTACTGTTGTTCCACCAATCTTGCCTGCAAATGTTTCAAGGCACAATTTCATTATTTACAACTACATAAATTCTGTTTTGTTAGCTTCAGTTGCTGTTTTCCCCTTTTACCCATAGCATGCATTTATTTGGTTAATGGCAATTGATTGATCAGTAGTTTTAAATTAGGGTTGACAACCCTAAATAAGTTAGTCATTCAATATGAGATATTTAAATGAGCAATTGAGTAAAAAATACAGTAGCATATTGCTATTGATGTTACTAGTGGCAGACTAAAAGTGATGATTGAGGTAATTAAAAATCTATGATGGAGAGGTTGCAAACAAAATGTACAGAAAGCAAGAGGTAATAAATTACAGTCCCATTCAAAAAATGGGGAGCAGTTCTGAGAAAATTTGCAAAAAGGAAAAGATGGAAGCAGCAACACGGACATTGAGGGTGCTGTTTTGATAGCATGGGAAGTGGAAATCATAAAGAAAATAGTCCAGTAGAAATAGCCAGCGTTCACTGTGAGTAGATGATGTTCTTTACATAACAAACTTCAAAGACAGGACACCAGTGTGTCGAATAAACTCATGTTTGTTATTAAAGAGATTGTTTCTGTGCTAGCTGATGTTTGCGATATTGAACTCGGTGTATGTTTAGTACTGAATAAAGTCCAACTAAGTCTGTGACATAGCATAAAGAACCACAAAAACAAATCACAGCGTATTGTGAGTACCGTATTTTCCACCGTAGACGTCGTGCCGCCCTATAAGTCGCATCAGTCCAAATATGTCTAATAAAGTGGAAAAATCCATAAATATGTCGCTTCGCCGTATGCTTCGCCGTATGCTTCGCCGTATGCGTCACCGCTGACGCGTCGCGTTTGTTACGTGTCGCCCCTCACAGCCGGGAAATGTGGGACGATGTTGTGCCAAAAATAGATGGGCTGCCAAATGGCGGCCACGGGAGCACGCACGGGAGGACTTTAACAAGAATTTAAGATTAACACTTAAAAACAATTATTTGTTTGCTCAAAATTATAGTAAAGGTGTGTCTCAGTCTAACTTTTTCTTAATAAATGTACTTTGATGGTCAAATCAGCTGTATTTAAAAACCCGATTCGCGGAAGTGGGCACGTGCAGAGGGCGGCTCGGTCCATTTCTTCGAAATTTAACAAGATAGCCACCTAAAAACAATTATTTGTTAGCTCATCTTTATAGTAAAGGTGTGTCTCAGTTGAACTTTTAATAAATAAATGCACTTTGACTGTCAAATCAGCTGCATTTCGCCGTGGTGGGGCAGTGAAAGGAAGTTGATTCGGTTGCTCCAGGCAGACGACAGTGGCAGTCTGTGTCAAACCGACTGTGTCATTAATAGCCACTTTTACCTATTACGTGATACAACGACATGCCTTAACTACTCGACTACCATCTAGCGGCTGAAAATGGTAGTGTTCAATTTTTTTCAGTCAGAATAAATAAAAACGGTCGTATCTCAGCCAAAAATCGGTTTATAAATATGGGGGAATATCCATAAATACATAGGTTCGGCGTATAAGTTGCAGGGCATGCAAATTATGCAAAAAACTGCAACTTATAGGGCGAAAAATACGGTAGCCTGTTCAGGTATGGGTTTTATACAAGACAAAACCTCAGTTTGCTTGGAACAGCATTGAAACTTAAAATTAAGTTTAACTACATACACCACTGCTTTTGTCACTTAGCTAAAAGAAAACTACTAGTTGTTCATGTCCTTTCTGTTACTGTGCAAATTAAACATTGAAGTAGCAGACATACCTGCTCTAAACCAAGCGTGAATTGTTATAAGCTTTGTGGAAAAATGTCCGTTTAGGGCTGGATGCCCCATTTTCACCCTTGGACACTCTTCTGGTGCATATGACATGGCCCGTTGGTCAGCACTAATGGAGGCAGCTTGTAGATGTGTGTAGGCTTGTGTGTCCATGAAGGTGCCAGCAGGACACAGTATGTGTGTTGTTTTTGTTTTTTTATTAGGCTGTATGTGTGTTCAGAAAATGGTGGCAGACAATGCACAGAGCTTAGTCTGCAACAGGTATGGCTCTCGGTTAAAACCAATTTCTTGCTATCAGTGAGCACAGCGTTGCCTACAGCAGCGACTTCGTTGAAACCTCGATGATTCTAAGAAAAGCCTCTGCCAGATTGCAGTGTGTCGTAAACGCAGCCTGAAACACTGAGCTTGTTTAATTGTTGTGCTGGATGGCGGCTGGAAATGCTTGTCCAATTCCAGCAGGGAACAAAGCCAACGTCGTTATCACCAGCGCACAGACCCTCTTTTCAATATACCTGCTTTCTTTCAGTTTCAGGGAGGAATAGAGGTGGAGAGGGGTGAAGCTGGATGACAATTACAAATCAAACCAGTTAAGAAACAAAATTCTTCCTTTCTTTAGTTGTTCAGTTGCAGCGTTGCCTCCAGCTCAGTCTAAAGCGGTGGTGTTAAGTCTGTGATTAGGGGCTATGTTTCTATTATCAAGAAAAGAATACCAGAGGAAGCTTTTCCTTCATCTCCTTTATTGTTCATCACTCCATCTTTTCTCTCTTGCTCTTCTCTCCCCTCCTCTTCTCTTCTCAAATGGTTCTGGTTTTTCATTTATGTGGCAATACAGTTTCACTCCACTGACTCAGCCTGCTTCTTGATAAAACTGGAGGCAGGGAACGCTGCTACTGCCCTGCCATCTGGCTCCTGCTGATTAACGAATGGCACAGACAAGGTCTTAATCTTAATTTTAAAAGTTGTCTTTTCAGTATTTTAAGCAGGCTTAAACAAAAATGTCGTTTAATTCCAGATATTTTTCTCTTAACCATTTTTTAATCATTGTGTTGCCAGTTTATGGCAGTTCAAGTGGTGTCCAGGACTTAAGTTTACTAATTTTTGTATTTTTGTTAGTTTCTTTAATTATAACTCACAGACATTTTTTTTCACCACACAATTGTTTTTTAATTGTAACCAACAAAAAGTGAAACAACTTTAATAGGGTGCAGTATTTATGTTATTTGAAAGTTTGATTTGATGGTTCCCAGCAGGAAACGAATAAAATGCTCCATCCAGGTGGAAGATGAATCTTTGTCTCAAGTGGGAGGTTTAAGGATCTGAGCGTTTGGTTAATAAGTGAAGGTAAAATGGAAAGGAGATGAAATTACAAATCGGGGCTTTGTCTGGAATAATGAGGACGTTGCTCCAGTCTGTTGTGGTGAAGAATGGCTAGAGCTAAAAGGCCAAGCTCTTCATTTACTGTTCCATCTTTGTTTAATTCATTTAAAGTTACCTCACATTTATGGTGATGAGATATGAATCATTATCAAAAGAATAAGATTCTAGATACAATGAGCTGAATTGCAATTCATCCATTCATACCATGGCTGGGCTCAGTCTTAGAGATAAGGTGAGGTTGTTATGATCCTGATAAGTCCAGGAAAAAAGGCAGGACACACAACATGTGAAGCCCAGACGATTGTACAATTTTTATACGAAGCTTTAATTATGAGTCAATCATCCAAACGTAAATGCAGACTAGGAGGTCTGGTTAAAACAAACAAAAGAGGGAGAAGCCCCGAACCAGCCAGCAGTTGGCCGTCGGATTTTGGGCTCTCCCCTCGCCATATGACCCAGGGACTAACCCTACAACAAACAAAAAACGTAAACTTAAACCACATAGGTGACTCCCAGTCCCAACAACCAATAGCTCATCAACAACTGTGACAAAAGTGCAATAGTCTGTGGCCGGAGTGGGAGCGAAGTTGGAGAACAAAACCATCAGCCATCAAACTAACATCTCTTCTGGCCTCCTTCGCTCATCCAGCAGGCGGAGCTTGGTCCTTTTAAGCCACCCTCAGTCAATCAGCTGTACAGAGAAAGAGCATGAATTAGTTACACACACACACACACACACACATGGACATAACTGACGCAGGGACACGTCACGCCTCCACCCCTAAATGCTGAGTGGTGGGGTGACACAACATTCAGCATCGGCATAAGGAATGGGACAATGTCAGCCAAAATGTTGTCATTATCTTTTATGTGTTTTACCTCCAGGTTGAAGGACTGTAGGTAAAGTGCCCACCGCATCAGTCGCTGGTTGGAGTTACACATTTGCCAGATGAACGTGAGTGGGTTGTGGTCTGTTTAGACACTAACTGGACATGTGGATGAGCCAACGTAAACCTCAAAATGTTTCAGTGCCATGGTTATTGAGAGTGCCTCCTTCTCAATTGTTGAGTACACCTTTTGGTGTCTATTACATTTTTTGAGAAGTAGCACACTGGGTGCTTTACGCCATCAGGACCATCCTGTAAAAGGACCACACCCAATCCTGCATCACTGGCGTCTACCGACAGTTTAAAAGGGGTGGTGTAAAATGGTTCCACAAGGATGGGCGCATTGCTCAGGATCACCTTAATTCATTCAAAAGCATGCCGACAGTCAGGTGACCAGGCAAATTTGACTTTCAGGCTCAAAAGATCAGCGAGTGGCAGTGGCACGCCCAAATTCACATTTTGAGAGGTTTAAAGTCAAGTTGGCATTGGCCAGTTTTTGGAACACTATTATTAGTTATCCTGATGCATGCTCAATAATCCAGGTAGAAAAATCTAAAAAAAGTTAACTCTGGTCCTCTGGACGTTAAAAACAAAACAAACAAACAAAAAAAATGTAGAAACGTTTTGTCTTTCATCCGAAAGACTTCTTCAGTCTGAGGAGCTGTATTCAGCTCAGTCTAATAAATAGCTATTTATAAGACTGAAGTTTGTTTTTAGTTGTTTCATGTGCTCTCCTCAAGACTCAGAGTACACAACAATATCATCCAAATAGGCTTCACAGCCCCTCACCCCAGACAGAACTTTATTTACCAGACGCTGAAAAGTTGCTGGTGCATTACGTACACCAAATGGCATCACCTTATATCAGGGGTCTGCAACCTGCGGCTCTGGAGCCACATGCGGCTCTTTGGTCCCTCTGCAGCGGCTCTTTCAAGCTTTGACATACTGAATTTATTGGTTGTACAAACAACAAAAAAGGATTAGTTCAAACAGTTTTCCTGTTATTTCTTTTGCAAATATGTGAACAGTGGAGTGAGTAAAAGGAGTAAAACATAGTTTAACTTGATGCTTTATTTCTTTATATGAAGAATTGTCTGCATAGTTTATAGATTTTTTAATACAAAAAATGGTAAAAACTGACCCCCCCCCATCCCCCTTTACAAGAACCTGGTCGTTTACTTTAATGAATGTTAAAAATTATTAGATATGTTTTGCTTTATAAAGTCACCCCTACTGGCCACAAAAGGCCCCTACAGCAAACCTACAGCGGCTCACGGGCCACCAGTTGATAATCACAGTTGTTGCGGCTCCAGGCACATTGTGAATGAAGGCGTAAAAATGGCTCTTTTGATCATAAAGGTTGCAGACCCCTGCCTTTATATTGTAGAAACGTGTCGGGAGTCACAAATGCGGTTACCTCCTTGGCTTGCTCTATCAGTGGGACCTGCCAATAACCTTTCAGCAGATCCAGTTTTGTCACAAAAGCTGCTGAACCAACCCGATCCACACAGTCCTCCATCTGAGGAAGCAGATGGCAGTCCGGCTTTGTGATGCTGTTAACTTTTCTGAAATCTGTACAGAAACGGTCAGACCCATCAGACTTAACGGCCAACAAACACAGTGAACGCCACTCGCTACAACTGGGTTCAGCAATATTATGTTGCAGCATATAGCCAGCTTGATTCTGTAGACGTTTTCTTTTATCTGGGTTAACTCGGTATGGATGTTGCTTAGTGGGGGAAGAACCACACCCCAGGCTGCCCTCTGCTCCTGTCGAGGTGAGCTGTCCAGCGGAGCTGTCCGGTGCTGAATCCGATAGTGACGGCCTGTCTGAGGCCATGCTGTGGGGTCTGGTTAAACTCGACTCCTGCTTGCTGCATTTGTCTGATAGTCAGCGAAGTGATGTGGTGAGTCTGGTTAATTCTTATCACTGTCTGTTTTCTGATGTGCCTTCACAGACTCATGTTTTACAACACGACATAGAAGTCTGTGGTTTCTCCCTCATTAAGCAACGTCCATACTGAGTTAACCAAGTTAAACTTGCTCTGTCATCTGGGGTCAGTTTGGAGCAGAGCCTCTGCATCAAAAGGAGTCAGCTGAGCTGGTTCAGATATCTGATTGGATGCCTCCCTCCTAAAAGGTGTATTCCACTGGGAGGAGCCCCTGATGTAGCCCCCAAACTGATTGGAAGGATGGTATATCCTCTCTGACCCAGGACTACCTTGAGATCCCCATTTGGAGATGGAGAGTGTTGCTGAGGAGATGAATGTCTGTGTTTTTTTTTGTTTGTTTTTTTCCTGAGCCTGTTGCCTCCACGTTTTGGCCATAGATAAACAGAAGAAGAAGAAAAAAGTTTAAATGACTAAAATGCATATTTCAAACAGCATATTGAAACTTCTGTCAACTTGCACTTATGTTTAGTTTTTCCTCAGGGTTCCAAACTGTTTACATTGTTGTTATCCTGACCGCTAACAAGCACAATGTAATTAATTTAAACACTGAGATTGCACAGTGATAAACCAGCAGGGGGTCTGGGAGGAAACGTTTGTTAGCTGGGTGTTTATGTGTTTTAGTTACTGTAACATGGTTTGTGTCAGACTGTGGTCAACTTCAGACGGCTTCAGCCTCAGAGAATATTCTACAGATTAAATAGAAACTTTATGTGAAAACAACAACAACAGGCTAATTGTTATGTGTGTTAAGCTAAGATATACTAAACATCTGGTCAATCTGTGTTTTGTGCGCATGAAATTAACACCAATTCTACCCTGCCCTTAAATTGTGTAGAAACACTATAATTATTTTTTTTATGTAAAAAAAGTAAATTCAGAATAAACATTAAACTATACTATGTTTTTAACATAATAAAAGTTAAAATGATGCAGATGTTTTATTATTTTAAGCTGGGGTTTTTTTTGTCATTTAAACTTCTTATTTATTTATTTAAAAGTTAAACTTGTTTTTTATTTCTTTATTCAGCTGTTTCTCATTCCACAGATGTTACACCAGGAAACATTATCACAGCGTCAGCAGCAGAAACATTAGTCCTGAGACGAACATGAATGATGAATATCTTTTTCCTATTTTTTATTTTTATCGCTGTAGCATTTACTGTGGGGCTGTACTTACTTTGTCTTTCTGTTTATTTATAGATATTTCTCTTTTTTAATAATTTTCTCTTCTGTTCTCTCCACCCTGTCAGTGCTGTGAAATGGCCCATTGTAGAAGAGCAGCCTGTGTGCGTCTGAGACATTAGCTTCTGATTTAGTGGGACATTAGCTTGATGGATGGCAACGCAACAAACTCCCAACAACAGTTGATTTGCATGCAGAGAAACTTTTTAGCCTGAGATTGAACAGCGTTCAAATTTCTCAGTGTTTATGTTCATCAGTTCAACGTTTGACGTGACTTACTGCATTACAAGACTATCTCTTCAGCGTGACAGAACAAAAATAATTTCCACTGCAGTCAGTAGTTGTGAAATGGAGTCATGTAAAAAATATCTAGATTATTCTGTCTTTGTGTGTACACAAAGAATGGGTTCATAACAGAGAACTACAACTGCAGAAAATCTGAATCTACACTTCCTTTTTTTTTTGAAGAAGAAGAATAAAATGTAAATGTCATTACTGCATGGGTGGTTTCATAAATCTTTTTGAAGCTAGATCTACAGAAGAGTGAAGATATTTCTGTTCCAAGTTGTGGATTTCTTTCTGTTGATGTACTTACACATTTGCTTTTAACTTAAATACGTGAAATATCGTGTAAGGTTGTTGAATAGGAATGTCCCACATGACAGAAATGGGATTCGAAATGAAAAGACCTGTATTTTATTTTAATTGTGGCAATTTGAGACAAAGCATAATGTGATGAGTTTCTGTTGAATGAGATAAATAGTTAACCTACTTATAATTAACACATCCTCAGTGACCAATCATATTGTGTTTAAATAGAAACAATTATACTATGTTGAGTCCAAACTTCCTGAACTAAAATGAGCAGACAGGAAACATATTTACCTCTAAAATGGGAGAGTTTCTGTTTGAAAGTGCATCTTCACCACTCCAACAAAGTTCAGTCAGATCATCTGGATGGTTTCTTTTTTTTTTGTTGAGACATTTCATCCTTCATCCAAAGGACTTCATCAGTCCGAGGAGCCACAAACAAACTCAGTCCCACAAGCAGCACACTCCCATAGTGGACCAACCAGTTTCATGGTGATAAGATGGTTTCTGGGGTCCGCCCTCTCCCCTGTCGACTTCTCTGAGGCAGCCACAGCCAGAGTGGTTCAAAACATCAAAGTTCATGCTCAATAATCCAGATAAAAAAAATCTAACAAAGTTCAGTCAGGTCACCTGGACGGTTTATTTATTTATTTTTGTTGTTGAGACTTTTTGTCCGTCATCCAAAGAACAAAGTCCTTAATCCAAAGTTTTGAACAACTTTGGTTTTGGATGCCTCAGAGGAGTCGACGGGAGAGAGGGCGGGCCCCAGAAACCATCTTATCACCAGCAAACTGGTTAGTCCACTATGGGAGTGTGCTGCTTGTGGGACTCAATTTGTTTGTGGCTCCTCAGACTGATGAAGTCCTTTGGATCAAGGACAAACGTCTCAAAAAAAAAAAAAAGCAACCGTCCAGATGACCTGATTAAATCTGGATTATTGAGCATGAACTTTCATGTTCACCACTGTTAAACATTTTTCATTTTTAATTACAGTTTTGATTCAGCTGAGAACTGAAGATACTAACAATTTAAATTTTGCATGAGGAATTGGATCCCTTCTTGCTGAATCCATAACTTCATCTGCTCAACAGTTTGTGTTGTTTTTCTTCTCATCTTGTTATCTGCTGCTCTGCATGATAAATTATACATTCCCAATAGGACAGTGATCTGGCCTGTGAAGCAGTCAAGCCTTACATTCTGTATTTTTCAAGCACTAAGCTGAAAATCCAGTGTACACCTCTACATAAATAGTACCTTTACACGTTCATGTACATCCGATAGTGATGCTTTAATGCATTAAGATTTCCCCAGACTTCCTAAATCTTCTCATAATGTCATGCACTTTGAATGATAATCAAGCTTAACCTTGCTTTTTTGCAGTGCCTCAACCACACATCAACTTGAATAAAGTCCAGAGAATGCCTTCGGCCCAGTAAAAACTCAGTTTGCTTTGTTCGTGTGTGCCTCCATGAGAGCTGAGACTCAATTACTACTTTACAAAGGGGTGGACATTTTCAGAGGTTTATAGACGTTTCCCTAATTCACCTAATCAATCATTGTATCTCTGTGCCAATGTGACTGCCACCTTCAGTTGACAAATTTATGCCCACAGACATTTTCACTCCTCCGTCTCTCTCTTTTAGTACCCATTACGCCTACTGTTTTATTCACAGATGCACACATTTTATTTTATTTATTTTTGTCTATCTGACACACACAGAGACACACACACATATGCAGACATGCACACTAATCTTCATAATTTCTCCTTCCTACATCTCTGTCCTCCTTGGTCATTTGCACTCAAATATCTTTTTCGCTTTTGTGCTGGAACAAACTACGGTCCAAAATGGATGCCCCCCTTTCATTTGCACTAGCGTAATGTTCTGATGAAAAATGAAGTGATCCCTCTAGACACATTAGTCATCAGTGAGGGTACCTCAGCGGGAGAGATGTGTGTGATTACTGTCTCCAAGGCTTGTTTCAGTATGTAATATTTCAGCATATATTACTGGAGGGCTGCGATATCTTTATGCATTGAGAGTTTTGAACCATTCTGTCCTTGGTAACTAATTTGGAAGTTGTTCTTTGTTCAAAATTTTGGGATATTCTTGCTTGTGCATTCACCATAGCCGCATTGTCACACTACAGCCCCATCTAAATGTACTGTGTCCATTATTTCCAAACAAATATCTGTCCTCATTATCTACAGTGAACCTTGTTTTATGGTAACTCTAGGATTATTTGTAGATGTTAGTTTCAAACTGTTATAGTAAAACTAGGCTTGGTTGTATTCATCCCTTGGTTTGTGTAAAGCATTTGGAATTGCTTTATTAGTTTTACTGTAAAGATGACAGAGCTAAATTGGACAATGTTAGAGTTGAAAACGTTTTTTAAAAATCAGGTTTATTGTCACTATTACCGTATTAAATGGTAAGAAGTATGTTGTATTCTAATATAGTAAGTAGAATTTGTATTATTTTAATTAAGTGATCACAATAAAAAATTAATTTTAATTAAAAAAAATATGTTTTACAGTAGTCTCTTGTCACTTCATGGTTCATTTTACATGGACTCGCTCTATAGCGATTTTTCAAAATAAGATTGGATATGACACACAATTGGCTGATTGATGGATGAGCAGCATGATCAGCATGGAATTATTATTTAAAATAAATTCTTTAAAATTATTTAGCACCTGTGTGCAGCCCAAGCTGCAGGAGAAGCTTCTTCATGCAGCTTGTCATATCTCCGCTCTGCAGTGGAAAAGTGGGCGTGGCCAAGAGCGCTGGCAGAGAGCAGCAGAGGCACAGAGCTGAGATCATGACATTCTGTGCTCTTTTACAGCGTTTAGTTTAGAAACATTGTTTAGAATATTGCAAGAGTGTGGGAAGGATTTA
>NC_056499.1:30026671-30043171 GCF_014905685.2 Nematolebias whitei
GTGGCATGGAGGCAATCAGCCTGTGGCACTGCTGAGGTGTTATGGAGGCCCAGGATGCTTCGATAGCGGCCTTAAGCTCATCCAGAGTGTTGGGTCTTGCGTCTCTCAACTTTCTCTTCACAATATCCCACAGGTTCTCTATGGGGTTCAGGTCAGGAGTGTTGGCAGGCCAATTGAGCACAGTAATACCATGGTCAGTAAACCATTTACCAGTGGTTTTGGCACTGTGAGCAGGTGCCAGGTCGTGATGAAAAATGAAATCTTCATCTCCATAAAGCTTTTCAGCAGATGGAAGCATGAAGTGCTCCAAAATCTCCTGATAGCTAGCTGCATTGACCCTGCCCTTGATAAAACACAGTGGACCAACACCAGCAGCTGACATGGCACCCCAGACCATCACTGACTGTGGGTGCTTCACACTGGACTTGTGGCATTTTGGCATTTCCTTCTCCCCAGTCTTCCTCCAGACTCTGGCACCTTGATTTCCGAATGACATGCAAAATTTGCTTTCTTCTGAAAAAAGTACTTTGGACCACTGAGCAACAGTCCAGTGCTGCTTCTCTGTAGCCGAGGTCAGGCACTTCTGCCGCTGTTTCTGGTTCAAAAGTGGCTTGACCTGGGGAATGCGGCACCTGTAGCCCATTTCCTGCACACGCCTGTGCACGGTGGCTCTGGATGTTTCTACTCCAGACTCAGTCCACTGCTTCCGCAGGTCCCCCAAGGTCTGGAATCGGCCCTTCTCCACAATCCTCCTCAGGGTCCGGTCACCTCTTCTCGTTGTGCAGCGTTTTCTGCCACACTTTTCCCTTCCCACAGACTTCCCACTGAAGTGCCTTGATACAGGACTCTGGGAACAGCCTATTTGTTCAGCAATTTCTTTCTGTGTCTTACCCTCTTGCTTGAGGGTGTCAATGATGGCCTTCTGGACAGCAGTCAGGTCGGCAGTCTTACCAAGGTTGCGGTTTTAGTAATGAACAAGGCTGGGAGTTTTTAAAAGCCTCAGGAATCTTTTGCAGGTGTTTAGAGTTACATCGTTGATTCAGATGGTTAGGTTAATAGCTTGTTTAGAGAACCTTTTCATGATATGCTAATTTTTTGGGACAGACATTTTGGGTTTTCATGAGCTGTATGCCATAATCATCAGTTTTAAAACAATTAAAGACCTGAAATATTTCAGTTGGTGTGCAATGAATCTGAAATATATGAAAGTTTCATTTTTATCATTACATTATGGAAAATAATGACCTTTATCACAATATGCTAATTTTTTGAGAAGGACCTGTAAATATATGTATAATGAGAAACAACACTAGCTATAAGGTTTTACATATTCAAAGCAGGAGCAGATGGGTCCGGTGATAGCTGTCTTTTAGTTCTCATAAGCAATAAATCTTCAGTAGAACAGCCTCACGTGTTACTGTGTATGTGTGTCGTGTGTAACTGTACACCAGTCTTCTTCATCTCAGCTTGACCTTGACGACCTAATTTAGGGGAAAGCTTTTCTGCGTCTTAATTACAACGCTGAATTCACACAGTTGATTACACGGAGCAGCGTTCGTTATGGCCTTGTCTCCAGTACTTAGGTTGTACATGACGTTTTTATTGAGGTTGTGACACACGGCGGGTGCTGGGCAAATAGTACAACAGCTGGGCCCCACTCTCTGCTTACTATACAGTGTTCAAGGACCTGGACCCTAACAATAATAGTAAATATTGACAAATAACTTCATAACTTGCTAGTTTTTGTCCAAAAAGTGAGCCAGTCACAGCGCGTCATGCATCATAGCTTTACGTTTGAACAGTTGAAAAGAACTTTAACTTTATTTCAATATTCAAAAAGACTTCAGGCTCAATTGTTAAGTGACATAGCCTGAATGTGTTTGGTCTGAGTTGCTTAAACTGAAACATAAAGTGAACTAATCATTTATTGACAGATTTTGACTCCCACTTTGTTAAACCATTTTCTTGTGGTTGTTACAGTATGTTAAATATAATCCTTGTATAAGGCTGTGGGAGGTGGGGGTGTGGAGTGTGCTAAAGGTCTTTGTGATGAATACCAGACGCATTGCATGTCCAAGAACTTGCGGATTTAATAATATATATTTATTTATTTAAATAATAAAATTAAATAAATAAAACTAATTCCATAAGTGCTGCCTATGTTTAAAATCCCACCATTCTTTGCTACTAAATTTGGTAATCTGATTTATAAACCAGCTCTAGTTTATTTCTGTAAACTTCTGTTGTGACTTGGCGCTATATAAATAAACTGAATTGAAGTGAATTTTAGGTATAAGGATACAGTCACCAAAAAAAAAAAAAAAGCTTTTATTAGCTTTATTTTAAAATCCATTTTATGCAGGAAATACCATTGTTTTGCTTCGTGCCGTCAGCTTGATCACTCGTAATTTTCCAAAGCTTGCAGGTCAAATGTACAGCTGTCCATACATTAACCATTGGGTAGTTATCATGGAATAATGTTGTGAAATAATGCATCAATAACTAGAGGAAGGAAAAAGAAAATTTTAGCTGACGTGTTTAGAGCATTGTCCTTTGATACTACAAGCTGATTAGCATCCACTGCCAGAATGAGACACACACACAAGTCATGGCTTTGGTTAAAAAAAATACAATAAAATTGACCTTACACCAGGACGGCCAAATGTGTGTTCACTTTACTGAAAAGAGAAACTAACAGAGCAACACCTTTTCTCTAACATCTGTGTTATAAGTTTGCTTGGGCATGAACCATGCACCATTATGAAAACAGGTTAAACACATGCAAATGGAGCTTGGTTGTAAAAAAAATGACCTTTCTAGATAAGAGCGTTAAAATAGAAACTCACAGCTTACTGCTCATGAATAACACATGTAATGCTAGCTTTAAAAACAAAAGTCCACCTCAGTCAACTGTATTACACATAATTATTTTCCTGGCATTCGTTTAGGATTTTTAAAAAAGTATTTCTTTGTTTCATGTTTTTGCAGTACTTTTGGAGTCAAAGCCCGTAGATTTAAAGGTTTTCTAAACAAATACTTGTATATTAATTTATCAACCTCTTTGAATCAGGTAAATAATAACAGTATAGTAATATATATATAGTCTGTTTCCACTCTGTTTTATGTTCACTGCACTGCCCCATAGAGGACAAATACTGAAAATACCAGTTTTATAGTTTGCCATAAAAGAAAGTGTTGACATTTTTTTTCTAGCTTCTTACCAGTTTACCTTCATGTTTTCTTAATCACATCCCCACATATTTTACTTTTCCAGTGGGAAATTATAATAAACAACAAAGGAGATTAGTTTTGATAAGATACAAGAGTTTGGGGTTTAATCATTTTATAAAAGTGGACTATTCCAACAACAGGCGTTCAAGTGTTTTGCTTTTCAGAATTTCCTGTTAGAGCCACTTGACTATGGTTGGTTTGGAGCATGCATCATGTAGACCTCTGCACAACAGCGGGTTTTTCTACAAACATAAGCAGCAGTACTCATTATCATCCCTTTATACACTCTCACACACATGGATACATGCACATTAACCGCAGTGGGACAGCAAAAAGTGGAGCAGAGTAAAAGTAGGACAGAGGGTCTCGACTATGACCTAACTGTGTAGTACAGAAAGAGACAGGAAAAAAAGAAAAATAAAATAATGGAAGGAAGAGTGCCTAACAAAGTAACAAAAAATGGGGTCTGCTAAAAAAGATAAATATGCAAAGAGGAAAAAACTAAGACACAGTAGGACATGAAGGGGGAAGAAGTGGAAGCAGAATGAGAAAATGTGAGGAGAGGGAACGAAATGAGGTGGAGATAAAAATGGAGGCAGCTAGAGAAGGCTTGATGACTGAGATCGCAGCAAGAGAGGTGGAGAATAGAGAAACAAATTGGGGGGGGAACAAAAGGCCAATTATTTATAACAGCGTGACAGGGCTGGCGGCCCAGCTGTGATTTACTCTGTGTCTGAGTCGA
The DNA here is from genome assembly GCF_014905685.2 of Nematolebias whitei. Classification (NCBI taxonomy): domain Eukaryota; kingdom Metazoa; phylum Chordata; class Actinopteri; order Cyprinodontiformes; family Rivulidae; genus Nematolebias; species Nematolebias whitei. The sequence goes on from NC_056499.1 coordinate 30,030,645, forward strand.
TGCAGCAAACACACACGCAAAGCCACCAAAGAACCACTGAACACAAAACAGGACAAATCATAGAGGGTTGAGTGTAAACCCTGTAAGGTGTGTTGACCTAAATCTGACCTGCAGCGCAGGTTATAATACACACTTCATCTGTGGTGAAGATTATACTCAATATGCGTACATGGCGTGGGTTCCAGTCTCTCTTCATTGTTAACCTGTGCTTTCCATCCTGTCTTTTCTGTCTCTGTGTCTCCCTCTGCCAGGTGGAGGAGTTTAAAAATGATCCCAGCCCCTCGAAGTGCCTGCACTCTGTGTTCGATGTGGACACCGGCGACGAGGTTTACACATACAAAGACTATCACCACCTACAGGTCAGCCTGGGACCACACAGGAGGAGAAATGAGACAGACACCAAACAAGACTATTTGATTTGGTCAAACCTTGAAAATAGTGTCACACACAATGTAGTACTATATCATGAGATGTCATGTGCTGAGAATGACTCTCACTACTACCACACCAAATTTTAGCTTCATATCTGTTTTACTGATTGTTATAACCAGATAAGAATCAACGTGATGACTAAATTACCCAGCCCTTCACTTGATCATCTTTTTAATACGGACTAAAACGTATCACTTCTTCAGCCCACTGTAACACGTGCATGTGTGATTAGACAAATAACTTTCCTCGAGAAGTTGGTGCACATTAAACTGGCACTAAAACAGTTTATTCTTCCGTCAATGTTATCGACAAAGGTCAGTTTGATGTGTTGCGTTTCGATGGAGACTGCATTTCTTGTGAAGAATGGCCAATGCATCAAGAGAGCCTGAGATTGGAAATCAAAACTCTGCTGCAAAGTTAGTTGGCTGTGACAAAGACACAGTCAGATCAAAGTTTGTAGAGATGTGGCACCTTTGCTGTGTGCACATTTAGTTCTTGCTAGTCTTTCACATTAACTGTACTGTTATGAATGATGGCAGCCCAATGCCATAGGCCTAATGGCTAACATAAAGCTCACATGTCAGCATTCACAGTCTGCAGGAAATCAAATATTGACAAATTAGAGGGTGAAACACAGTGAGCAAACAACAGTATTTTTTTACAGCCCTTCACTCACTCTGTCCTTTTTGTGTCCTGCAGATCGATGCTGTGTCTCTGTTCCTGCTGTACCTGGTAGAGATGATCTGCTCTGGTCTGCAGATCATTTACAACACTGATGAGGTAAACAACATCAAAACATTGTGAGATGTCACCACTAGTATGTGAACCACACTGTCTAAAGACAGTAGGGACTCACTCATTTCTAGGCTGGAGCAGTGGGTGGGCATCACAGGGTCAGCCCTCAAATGATTTAGATCCTACCTCTCTGACAGAACCTTTTGTGTCAACATCAAGGTTTTTATTTCAACATCAACAGCTATTCGGTGGGGGGTACCGCAGGGGTCCATTCTCGGTCCTCTTCCATTTTCTTTATACCTGCTACCAGTAGGTAGCACCTTTTCATTTCTATGCCAATGACTGTCAAATTCACTTCCCTTTGAAGCACACTGGTGCACGTTCTATCCAACCTCTTCTTGACTCCCTGGCTGACATCAGTGACTGGATGGCTTTAAATTTCTTAAATTGTAATAGGTATGTTTACATGGACATAAGTAACCGGATCAAATGGTCGGTCGGAATAAAAGTGTGTCATGTAAACACTCGGTTCGGGTTATTTTTTGTGTATTGGGCGCAATCCGATATAATTTGTGATCAGAACAAAACGGGTGGTTTACGCCGATCCGTAACCCGATCGGTGTGCATGTAAACGCTTGATCTGTTCGTTTTTATCTGATCGTGAAAAACTGACCAGACTGCGCATGTGCGACTTTGCCATTTCCACCTGGCTAATGCTAATAATATTAGCATGTCGAGAGCAAAACTGGTCGGTGAGCGACACAACATTTCTACTAGAAACTTTGAAAGAGCTCAAAATGATCTGTATTACCTGTAGCTCAGTCAGGGAGTGCAGTAACGTCTCCACCATCATTAAAACCTGTCGCGGGTCCATTTTGGGTGCTCAGGTTTGTTAACGTTCACCCCGGAAGTAGAACTTCTTCTTCGGTGGTTTTTTTAAGGAGAGTTTACCACTCTGCGCATGTCAGTACTGCTGTTCAGAACAAAGCCCGCTGCATGTAAACGCTCGTCATGAACAGATTGTGCCCATGTAAACAACACATTTGAATTATTCAAACAGAACACATTTCAATCCGGTCAAAGAATTCTGCGCATGTAAACATAGCTAATGAGAAGAAGACAGAAGTCATATTGTTTCTTCCTAATGGTGCAATCAAGAACCACTGTATCGATCTTTCCTCTCTAGCCCCATCAGAGAAACAAGTAGTCGCTAATCTGGGAGTGCAAATGGACCCTTCCATGAAACTAAACAGTCATGTAAACACGATTGTTAAATCCTTTTAAAAAATTTTAATTGTATTTTTTTCAGTTGAGGCGACTGTCTAAATTGAAGCCCATACTGTCCAAAAGTAACGTTGGGACAGTAATACATGCTTTCATAACATCCAGACTCGACTACTGTAATTCGCTTCTTTTTGGAATCAGTCGGATCTCTATTGCACCTTTACAATTGGTTCAAATTACTGCAGCCTGACTTTTAACCGGTACCGTCAAAAAAAAGAGTACATTACTCCTGTTCTGGGCTCCCTTCATTGGCTCCCGGTTCACTTTCAAATACATTTAAAAATTGCTCTGTATGATTTTAAATCTCTGAACAATTCTGACCCCTCCTATCTTGCTGATTTGCTTCAGCCATATGTCCCACAGCGATCTCTGAGGTCAGTAGACCAGATGCTTTTATTGGTTCCAGGAACTTGATTTAAGCTCAGGGCTTTTTCTGTTGCAGGTCCAAAACTGTGGAATGAGTTACCACTACATGTCAGGCAGGCTCCCTCGCTTACTGATTTTAAGTCTCGTTTAAAAACTCGCTTTTATTCCCAGGTTTATGACACTGTGTGAGTTGATTTTAACTTGTCTGTATTCTATAATTTTAGTCATTTAATTCTTATCCTTGTGTATTTGGATCTATGTATTTTATCTTGTGTCCTTTGCATGTTTTGTTTTTGCTGTACAGTGCTTTGGTTGGCCTTGGTGCTGTTTTAAGTGCTTTATAAATAGTGGTATGGTATGGTATAGGAATGCGCAATATATACGGTAGAAACGATAGTAATTTAGCCTACGATAAATAGATCTTTCTTCTACCAGCTAACCGCAGTAATGCTGTGTCTGAAGTAAAATCAGAGTTGTCAGTTTAATTGTTACTTTTTTTAGTTGAAAACTGTGCGCAAGTGGCGTTAACGTCTTTTCTTCGAGAGCTAAAACGAAGCTACAAGCTAACTACGGCCGGCTTGCCATAATGTTGCTGTATTCGAATGCATGTACAAAACACTGTGTTCCGTCAATAGTTTTGTTTTTTTTCCGTCGAAAGTTAAAGTAAGCGTTGGTCAGCTTTAGAGAAACCTGCTCTCTGATCTGTGAAAAGAACACCGTGTTGTGTAATTTTACTGCGAGACCCTCTGGTCAAAGCCACAGACTCATTTTGTGTCAGCTCTCCTTTAAAGCAGAAGGAGACGCCCACTAGAGGGTTGGAGGGTGAAGTGTTTCCGTGAAAAATGCTGCTCTGTTGCTGTTCATTTCTTAAGTAAGACTGGAAACTGTTAAGAGTTAACAACATATTATTTTGTTTAAAACATATGGCTAAAACTACATTTGATATCTTTTGCACTGTTTTGCACTGCCAGAAAGAAGCCTAATACTTGATTTGTTTATTATTTAAAAACTCTCTGGACCTAGTAGTGGAATTTTATTAATTCAAAATATGTGATGGCTAAAGGACACCATATGCTTTCACCCTATGCACCCTACCCTTTTTATTCCTATTGCAAGTTTTATACCAAAAACATATTGCAATATATATCGTTATCGCCACCCTTCACAATACATATCGTGATATGAATTTTATGCCATATTGCACATTCCTAGTATGGTATGGTATATTCTGTATCCTGTATGAGTCTGCTATTTTTCTGACTGGTGCACTAAAAAGCTAACACTAGTCATACCAGACTGCTTTATTGCTTCTTTCTTGTTTATATAATTAAATATTCACTGATATTCATGTTTCTTTTTCTGTTTTTTTTTTTTATATGCTGCTTTTTGTTTTTCTGTTGTGATGTAACACATACTCGTAAAGATGAAAAAAATATGATGATGGGTGTTTCTAGAGAGTAGAAGACGAAACTTCAGCTACAAAAATATTACTTTGTTTCTATCAGTTGAAGTATTTGTGACTAAAGTAGTTGTGTACATCTTGTGATTACTCACCATAGTTGGCAGTTTCTTGGTCTGGTCAGCAATTACAAGAGTAACGTTTTTCAGGCTTTGAACTCAGTTAGGAACTTTGGAAGGAAGTGGCAGAAATGAAGATGTTGAGGTTCTCCTTGGGAGTGACAAGAATGGATAAGATTCAGAATCAGTATCAGAATAAGCTTTATTGTCATTGTACCGAGAGACAGCGAGAATTAGGAATGAGATCATCAGAGGTACAGCACAGGTCGAACAACTGGGAGATAAAGTTAAAGAGGCCAGACTGAGATGGTTTGGACATGTCCAGAGGAGGGACAGTGGGTATATTGGTAGAAGGATGTTAGAAATGCAGCTGCCAGGAAAAAGACACAGAAGAAGGCCAAAGAGGAGATACATGGATGCAGTTAGAGAGGACATGGAGGTACCGTACTTTCTGCCTTAAAAGTCCCACTGCCAAATAAGTCACATCAGTCCAGTTATGTCTAATAAAGTGGAAAAAACATAAATGCGTTGCTTCGCCTTATAAGTCGCATCTATTATGCATCACTGCTGATGCATCACGTTTGTTATGTGTCACCGCTGACCACCCAGAAACGGGGGCCGGTGTTGTGCCAAAAATCGATTGGCTGCCAAATGGCGGCCACTGGAGCGTGCACGGGAAGACTTTACCAAGAATTTAACAAGATTAACACTTAAAAACAATTATTTGTTTGCTCGACATTATAGCAAATGTGTGACTCAGTTGAACTTTTCCTTAATAAATGCACTTTAATGGTCAAATCAGCTGCATTTCACCTGGGCGGTGCGGCAAAATGAAGCTCCAGGAGTTCCGGTATGAGACGAAAGTGGCTTTGTATGGCAAGCCAAGTGACTCATTAAAAGCCACTTTTACCTATTAAAGACACACTTGGCTTGCCATATGACTTAAGGGCCCTCTAGCAGCTGAAAATGGTAATGTTCATTATTTTCCAAGTCAGAATGAATGAAATTGTCAGACCTCAGCCAAAAATTGGATTATAAATATGAGGAAAAAAATGTAAATTAGTCGCTTCGGACTATAAGTCGCAGGACTTGCTAATTTATGCTAAAAGATGTGACTCATAGTCTGAAAAATATGGTAGTTGGAGTAAGGACAGAGTGAGATGGAGGAGGATGACTCACTGTGGAGGGAAAAGCCAAAAATAGAATAAGGAGGAGTCAGTTAGGAACTTTTCTAAGTGGGGGGAAGACAACTTGATCATACCCTAGACAGCATGCAGCTGTGGGGTGATGCGAGCTGTGCCCATGATGTGGGCCCCATGGCTTGCAATTTGCAACACGCACCTTGCACAGCTGGAATGAAGTTAGTTCAAGGCTCTCACCCTCAACATGACTTGAACCTGCAGACAAGCACCTGCTGTATCCTCACTGTTGTCTACAGTATCATGTTTTGAATCCTCCACCATGTGGTTTAAATCTATTCACACTTTGCTTGAGAAAAAGAAAAGTAATATTGTAAATCTGTTTTCCAAATAAAATGATGAGACCCAGTGAGAAATGTAAATTTGACATCAATCCGATCCTCCCCGCTAACCAATAAGACCAAAGTGTCCGTAAAGCCCGGCTAGATGTGCGCTAAATCCTCCACAGACGTCTTAAAGCTGGCACTAATGCAGGATCAGGGCCCAGTATCTCACTTTTATAGTTCAGTTCACATTTATATATTTCCTGAGCTGCTCAGCTGGCTTCAGCTGGGACACGTTTAAAGGATTTCCATAAAGGGAGCCTAAATGTCCACCTGGGAATCCAAACGGTAACATTTTATTTGGCACCAAGCTGCCGTTACCGTAAATCTGTTCTCTCCAAACTGGATTAATCTGTTCCAAGTCAGGTTTCTGTCTTTTGTTTATGTGCGGCATTTAATAAAACTAAAACAAGGCGAGTTGGTTGTTAGGTTTCCACAGTTTGTGTTTTTATTGTGTGGCCTCCAGGAGCAGCTGGAACATCATTAATTCTGTTGGCGTTTCCAGCCTACTCATTCGCAGCTCTACTTACTGCTACGGAGCAGAGAAATTTGTGCGCCCCTGGTAGAGAAATCCATTTGTTTACTAAATTAAGCTTATCTGAAGAAAGTAGGGACGTGGTAAAATATAATAACGCCAAGCAATTAGTGCATGCTGCCTTCGCTTTGTTTACAGACACCTCCCCGCACACACTGGTACGTCAACTCAATAACCTCTCATTTTTCTCTATTTCTCACCGCTGACAAAACAAATTAACCATGCAGTTTTTTATTGTTTATAAGGGCAGTGCCATCTGTGTGGCAGACTACCTGCACACGTAAACCTTATTGTGTGACTGAAGCATTCACACTGTTGTGATCCATTTTTCTTCCGTACATATTTTGGCGCTGTTCTTGTCCTGCATTTGTCAATCTATTTCAACAAATCAAAATGTTTAGGTCTTTCAGGACAATCCTGCTATGACTTTTGGTATTGGTGCAACTTTAGCTTTTTGAAATATTTAGCCTTTTTTGTCTTTTTTTTTTTCATAGGAAATTAATTGAGCTCATTTTACATCCTTCAAATCTTTAGCTCTGTTTACAACCTTTTACTGCTCCTTTCACATTTTGTTCTGCTTCTGCTTCTTTCAGCTTCCTTGTGCAAATGTAAAAAAAATTTCAGCTACTTTCAGCAGTTTTGTTCCAACTGTTTTCTGCTCCTTTCAGATTCTTATGCAGTGCTAACTACAATACTTTGTGCCTCTTCTAACTTCTTTCTGCTAATTTCAGCTTTGTTATATTCCTTTCATATAAGTTTAGTAAATTTTGTCTTTTTCTGCTATTTCAGCTTCTATTTAGCTGTTGTTATGCTAATTTTAGCTTTTTCAGCTAATTCCACTTTTTTTTCCACTCATTTAAACTTTTTTCAGCCTTTTTCAGCTCTCCAATTCCTTCTTGTAACTTAAGCTTCTTTCTGCTTTTTTAAGCTAATTTCAGCTGTTTATTTTATTATTTTGCTAATTTTAGCATTTATCACATAATTTTCACTTTTTATCCTCCTTCCTGCTTATTTCAGCCTAATTGGGCAAACATATTCTTTCTACTTTCTTCTGCTAATTTAAGCTTGTTCTACGTTTTCAGCTACCTTTTTTGCATATTTTTTAGCTAATTTCAGCTGTTTTCTGATAAATTCAAGTTTTTCATGGTAATTTCTGCTACTTTCAGCCTAATTAACTTCTTTATAGTAATTTCAGCTTGTCCTTTGAGCTCTTTTCTACTATTTTTTTCATTTTCTACTATTGCAGCTACTATTTAGCTGTTTTAATGCTAATTTTAGCTTTTTCAGCTAATTCCACATTTTTAACTGATTTCAGCTCGTCCAGCTTCCTTCTGGTAGTGTAAGCTTCTTTCTGCCTTTTCTTTTTTTTTTTTTGGCTAATTTTTGTGCACATTTCGGCTTAGTTACACCTAATTCAGCAAATATTTGTTCTTTCTGCTTCCTTCTGCTAATTTTGACTTGTTCTCCTATTTTAGATACATTTCAACATGTTTGTAGCTATACTCAGCTGTTTTTCAGCAAGTTCTTCAGCAATAAAAATTCACACTGCATTTTTGCAGAAAATGCAATTTCTCTATTTTATTTTATTTTATTTTATTTTTTACAGTATTGCATAATTCAGACTGAAGGAGCCTCTGCCCTGAACGTTGGTTCAGCAAACACCAAATCCACTGAGCAGGAGCAGCTGTGATAGGTGTCCTCACTGAACACTGTTTTTTTTTTATTTTTTAATTATTATTATTATTATTTATTTTATTTTTTGACCAGTTTAGTCTAATTACATCAGTGCCATATTTAGTAGCTTGTTGTAACCTGTCATTGCTCGTGCATTGGTGTTCGATAGTCTGAGGCGTTAGCTGCATTGCAGTATTTTCTTTTTCCTCTTTACATTGTACCGCAACGCTCTGCGTGTCCTCTGATAAGACGCACCATCAGCCTCCTTCCAGATGTCATTTTCAGTCTTGTGCAGCATGAAGTAAAGCGACTCATTAGCTTTTGTGTGCCTCACATTCTTCCTTTTTCTGTTTCCTCTTCTTTTTGACATGGCAGAAGTATGCTTGCTGTGAGCACAGGAGTGAAAGAAGGGCACGTGTAGTATGCTTCTATAAATGCTCCCCATGTTCACAAACTGGCCTGCAGGAAAAAGGAAAAGGAGGAAATACTGGCAGCAGTCTAGCTGCAGCAAGACAGAGAGGCTTGTTTGGCCGGTGGGCAGCAACATTCATTAAGATACCATTAAGATACTAAAGAGTTCCCCTCGTTAATCACTGCAGTCATAAAGCCCCAAATAAAAGATCCAGCGGACACCTTCTCCCTCTTCCACTGACTAATCTGCTGCCTTTTCCCTGCCCTTCTTCACAAACTGTCCTATTTAAATCCTACACGAGTCCTTTCTGCTTCGTGCCATCTTTTTTCCCCCCTTTCACTTTCTCATCCCCTCTTTTTTCCCCTTTGCTTTGTCATTTTAGATTAAATCTCCCATCACTCACACACACTCACACATGCACCGCTACTTCTAGGTCTATTTAATGATGCAAGGCCTTAATGTCATCACACTTTTTTATGTTGTTATGCTTTAATGCTTCCTGGAAATGGATGCTGATTTTAGACACAATGGTACAAACTTCACTTAAAGGCTTAGCATTCCTTGAAGGAATGCATGTCACCCGCTGCTGTTCATTTCAGAGATTTGAACCAAAATCATCTTATGATGAGAAGGAACGGAGTGTACTGTATTTTCCGCCGTACACATCGCACTACCCTATAAGACGCATCAGTCCAAATATGTTTAAAAAAGTGGAAAAATCCATGAATATGTCACTTTACGTCGCATCTATTATGCGTCACCACTGACGCGTCGCATTTGTTACGCGTCACCGCTGACAACCAGGAAATATGGGCCGGTGTTGGGCCAAAAATCGATGGACTGCCAAATGGCGGCCGCGGGAGCGTGCACGGGAGGACTTTAACAAGAATTTAACAAGATTTACACTTAAAAACAATTATTTGTTTGCTCGACATTATAGTAAAGGTGTGTCTCAGTCTACGTTTTGCTTAATAAATGCACTTTGACAGTCAAATCATCTGTATTTTCAAACCCGATTTGCGGAAGCGGTGGGCACCCGCAGAGGGACGAGCCTCCACATTTCTTCGAAATTTAACAAAATAAACACCTAAAAACAATTATTTGTTTGTTCAACTTTATAGTAAAGGTGTGTCTCAGTCTAACATTTTCTTAATAAAAGGACTTTAACGGTCAAATCGGTTGTACTCTCTGCTTCGGTGCTCCAGGAGCGAGCAGAAGGAGGAAAAAAAGGAAGGAGGAACGCTGCTTGTTACTTTGAAATTTAACAATAAAAGCACCTAAAACAATTATTTGTTTGCTCAAAATTGTAGCAAAGGTGTGTCTCAATTGAACTTTTACTTAATAAATGTACTTTGATGGTCAAATTAGCTGCATATCGCCGGGGCAGTGCAACTGGTGTGACGGTTGTTCCAAGCAGCAAACAGAACGAAGGTGAAGGTACAGTGGCAAGCCAATTGTGTCATTAATAGCTGGTGAAGGTTCTCAGTCATCCAGGACATGGTAAATTAAAAAAAGTTAAAGACAAAAACAATAAAGTATAAAATAAAGTATAATAAATAAAGTCCAGTTGTTTTTGTCATGAATTTTTTTGAATTTGTCATTATAGCCACGTTAACCTATTACATGAGACAACGGCATGCCTTACTGCTACTACTACTCTGCTTCCATCTCGTGGCTGAAAATGATACTGTTAATTTTTTTCCAGTCATAATGAATGAAAATGGTCATATCTCAGCTTAAATTGGTTTATAAATATGGGAAAAAATCCATAAATATGTTGCTTCAGCACATAAGTCACAGGGCACACAAATTATGCAAAAAAACTGCGACTTATAGGCTGAAAAATACAGTAGCTGATATGGAAACACCTTGTCAATGATAATATTATTCACATAATGTGATAAAAGATTTCACAAGATCTGTAAGAGCTCAGAAATAGTGTTGTGGATCATTTTCAGCTACTAACACATTTTAGCTAATTCTCTGTAAAACTGACTGACATAGCCATTTTTGTTTTGGCTGAAATCAGTTAGCTGTGGTTACTGTCATGAATTAAATTGACTTCAAATGTTAATGAGTCATAAATGTACAGGAAGTAATTACTTTCTAAGAGTTTCACTACAGTTCATCCAGTGGTTAAAATATGGAATATTTAGCTAACAGACCGTATTGACTTATATAAGTAAATGATGAACTTTTAAGCAAAGATATTGCAAAAAGTATAAGTATTCAAAATATTTGTCGTAAGGACTCTCGGGATTACCAAGTTTCAGCTCAGTATCTGTAAAACTGGTAGCGTTATAGCCATTTTTTTTGTTTGCTAAGGTCAGTTAGTTCTGGCAGCCATTTTGAATTGTATTGACTCAAAAATTTAATCATTGCAGCTGTACCTACAGTGATTAATTTCTGAGAGTTTCAATAGAATACATGCAGTGATTCATGATATATTTTGCTAACAGACAGACATAGTAGCCTCCAGTAGTTAATTCCCAATTTTCAGGACATATCGTGAGTTATCAGTTAGCGCTCTAAGTTTTTCTTAGGAATGACTCTCAGCTACTACCATACCAATATTCAGCTCAATAGTAGTAAAATTAGCTGAATTGTAGCCAGTTTTGTGTTTGCTAAGGTTGCTTAGCTGTGGCTGTCATCTTGAATGGGGTTGACTCCAAAAGTAAAACATTTGTAGATGCACATCCATTGAATAATTTCAAAAGGTTTCATTAAAAGTCGTCCACTGGTTCATGAGATATTTTCCTATAACTACAAACCACAAACACACAGACCTGGGCCTAAACATTACTGCCTTTTGTTTTCAGCCACAGGCGATAAATTCTGACGCTGCGTTTCTGTCAAGACGTCGATGCTGCAAACGGCAGATGATGGACTCTGAGTGAAGTTCTGCATGAGTCTATACAGTGTACGAGCGGCTGTCGTAGCTGTGCCTTTTTATACAAGCTTGCTGCATTTCAATACCTGTTGAAACCTTGTCAGTGGCTGCAGGGGGAGTTTCACCTTGAGCGTTAATGAGATATCAGCTTCCTTGTACTCCTTGGTAACCTCTTCAATGAGAGAGTTGGATGCATCACCTGAGATCAATAGAAAAGGTCATTTGTTCATGTATGACCGTGCATGACTTTGTATCTATCTTGTATGTGTAGCTGCAGCTTGAATCAAACACAGAATCAGTTATTTTTTGTTTGTTTTTTTACAACCTGCTCGTTGTGTGTTGGTGCACATGCCAACCCGTGCTGATTTGTTGCATTAGCTCTTTGTGTCCCGAGGCGTTGCTTTTGTTTGATGTTTGTTTTCTTCGCAGGTCTCCTTCATCCAGAATCTGGTGTTCTGCGTGGAGAGAGCCTACAGGGTGCCTGACTACGGCATGTGGGAGCGAGGCAGCAAATACAACAATGGCAGCACGGAGCTGCACTCCAGGTCAGTGGGACAACTACAACAGCAAAGGGAGAGATGTGCTGAAATTAATGTGTACATTCAAATGTGTTGGATGATCACAGATTGGTTAGGAAAAGTGTTGGCTGACTAAATCTGTTCATTTGTGGTAAGGGCTGGGATATTGCGACTTTTCTTAAAACGTGAAATTATTATTATTATTATTGTTTTTTAATCAGGCATTAAGCTCCTAAAATAATTTAATATGTTTGCTTAACACCACTATGTTGTGCTTGTTCCGTATCTCTTCCAAGCAGCATCTGCTTCAGTACATCTGCACTGTTGAGGGTCTGTACCATGGCAGGAGCATCACTTGCATCATTTGCACCCTGGTATTGTCTTGTTACAACCCATGATGCAATATTGACCAGTAGTGCAAAACCTGCCAGGAATGTAATAAGATTTTGAGCCAGTGATGTGAGGATGTTTTCCCAATAATATAATGAGTTATTATATTATTGACGGGCTATTACATTATTGACGTAGCATGTTTTTTTTTAAGGAAGAACTGTAGCCAATAAAGTAAAAAATACACATAAATGACTGCAAATCTTGGAAATATATATATATATATATATATATATATATATATATATATA
>NC_056499.1:30043271-30057228 GCF_014905685.2 Nematolebias whitei
TTATTTTTTTTTTTGTAATTTCTTTGCAGTTTGCCAGGTATAGTGAAAAATACATATACAGTAGTCCATCACTACTTCATGGTTTGTTTTTTGCAGACTTGCTCTATCGCGGTTTTTCAAAATAGGATTGGACATGACACACAATTGACTGATTGATGGATGAGCCGCACAATCGGCATGAAATTTTTATTTTAAAGGAATTATTTTAAATTATTTAGCACCTGCTACACCTGTGTGCAGCCCACACTGCAGGAGAAACTTCCTCCTGCAGCTCCTCCTCTGTTGATCTCCATTCTTCAGCGGAGAAGTGGGCATGGCCGAGAGTGCAGCCGTGGCAGAGAGCTGAGGCCATGACATGCTGTGCTCTTTTAGAGTGTTTAGAGTTTAGAAACATTGTTTTGAATATTGCAAGAGTGTGGGAAGGGTTTATAACACTATATATATTTATATATATATACATACTAACTAAAATGAAAATGAATTACTATTTACTACTTGTACTACTATTTCTACTTCTCGGTTTTTCACTTATCGCAGGGCTTCAGGGTATGGATCCCCCGTGATCAACGAGGGACTACTGTAATGGATGGCATAGTTGTCATATTCATTTATTATATTATTGACAAGATACTACTTTTTTTTTTACATTTAAAGTGTTAAAAATGATAATAATATTGGCAGGTATTAGGTTATTCACTGTACATTATTAGTTGGCACATAACCTGTATCCATGTGTAAATGATTTAATGTACTGTAATACACTAAGAATAGAATAAAAGAAAATGGTACATTTTCTTTTTTCCCCTTTTTAGGTACCGTTTTTTTCAGGGGCTATAAGGTGGATTGTAAGGCGCATTAAGTGAAATAAGTTCATTTTGACAGATTTTTGAGCGCCGTGTACCACATAAAATCAGTTCGAGGTCAGTAAGCACAACCAGAATCAATACATAAGGTGCACCGCGTTGTAAGCTGTTTATTATAAGTTGTTGGATTATAAACTTGTCCTAAACGCCGACAAAACCAAAAGGATAGGAAGTCGGTACCAGCAGTTCTTTCTTTGATTTTATCCTCAAATTTTGTCGCTATTGAGTTTGTCGATTCCTATAAATATTTGGGTATCTTGGTCGACTTTCATCTCTCTTTTAAGCTCGTGGAAAACTTGGTAAAGAAACTGAAAGTTAAACTGGGTTTCTTTTTCAGAAATAGTTCCTCTGTAACTCTGAATGTTAGGAAACGCCTTGTAACTGTGACTTTCCTTCCCTCCATTAATTACGGTAACATTATTTAAATGAACGCTCCTACAAGAACCCTGCAGATGTTGGATGCTGTCTATCATGGTGCATTAAGATTCATAACTGGCTGTGATTATTGTACCCACCACTGCACCCTGTATTCACTGGTTAACTGGACATCATTAACTTCACACAGACTCTCTCACTGGTACATTTTCATCTTTAAATCACTTCTTGGTCTGCTGCCTTCATACATCTCCTCCTACATGTCACTGCATGAGTGCAGCTACAGCGTGCGCTCTCAGGACATTATTACCTGCAGTGTTCCCTCTATGCGGACTGAACTTGGCAAAAGGGCCTTCTCCTACTCCGCTCCTGTTTTCTGGAATATCTTGCAAAAAGATATGAAGCTCTCGACCTTGACCTCTCTAAGTGACTTCAAATGTCTGTTAAGTTCCTGGCAAGGACCAATGCAGACATGTTCCTGTTTTTAGTTTTCTACACCACCTTATAATCTAACTGTTTTTTGTTACATTTTCTTTTAAATTCCATTTTATTTTCCACTTGTTAAAAAAAACATCTCAGTTTGTACGCATCTTCATGATTGTCTGTTGTTGTCTTTGTTGTTCCACTGTTGTCATCACTCTTTATTACAATCAGGTCTCTCTTGTAAATGAGTCCCCGAGGCTCAATGGGATTAACCTGTCTAAATAAAGGTTGAATGAATAAGGTTCACTGTCGATTTTTGAGAAAATTAAAGTATTTTAAGTGTGCCTTACAGTCCAAAAAAATACGGTAACATGTATTGATATGATCATGGGGAGTGTGTGCGTACATGCATGAAGTAAGTGCATGGTTGTGAAATAGTAACCGTTTTTACATCCTGCTGGTATGAAACTGCAAACCACTGTGTATGAAATGGATTTGATTTGGCAAAAGTTCAAACCGACCAGCTTCTTCTTTAGTTTTGTAAACCTGTACAGACAAAAAACGAAACAGGGAGCTTTCTAAATAATACTCAAATGACCAAAATCTCTTATATGTGCTCAATAGAAGTGAGATTTGATTGTTGTCATTGTTTGAATTGGTAAAGTTGTGCAAACCCCAAATTTCTGACTCATCAAACTTTACTTTTAGAACTGAACAGTTTTATGAAAATGAATATATTAGAGCTATATGTTGAGCTCATATTTAGTGCCCTGGCTGGAAGCACATGACAAATAATGACAAATAAAGAAACTTTGACTTTGAAGAAGCTGGACACTCTTAGAGGGGTACTCTTCTGTATCGTAAGCATTGATCCAGTATTTACTGATGGTAACAAATACTTTCTTTTTATAAAAACAGCTAAATTGCCAGTTGTCTTCATTTCCAAACAATATTCTATTTCATAATGTGCTTTAGAGAAATCTCTGCAGGATAAAAAGGGAAACATAACAGTGAAATGAATTTGCTTTTTTTATCTGAACTGCAATCACTGTAGCCAGCCACTGTGAAATTTGGTTTATTTTTCTTTCCTAAGAGCTACACTATAATAAACAAACATTTCTGGAAACTCCCACTTTATTGAATCCTATCACATATTCGTAAAAGTTTGAAAGTTATACTTTTTCCTTATTTTTTAAGAAGCTGAGCGATTCCAAAGGCTGAAAAACAAACGCCTCTGTTTTAAGGCGCTGCCTTCATCACAACACTGCATTTGCTGTCAAGCCTAACAAATTGGAGATCTTTTTTGTTCTACCGTGTGATTCACGGCCCTTGTTTTTCTTTACTCTGCAGTTCTGTGGGTCTCGCCAAAGCTGCTCTGGAGGCCATCAATGGATTCAATCTGTTTGGAAACCAGGTACAGTATTGTTTTTTTCTTCTTCCTCACGCACTCACTCTTCACACAAATTCCTTCTTACTTATGCTGTTCTTTGTTGTTTCACTAAATGCATTGCTTCACGCAAGATTGAAAGCCTACTTTGCAGTTAAAATCTGCAGTGCCCCATTAAAGTGCTCTACATCAACCTGATATGCCTAATGGGTGTCGTGCTGCCATCTTGTGCAAGCACCAGATGAGCTGAAATTTATTTCGAAGCTTCTCATGTGTTGCCAGTTGAACATCATCTTTCTAATTATTGCTGCTTCATCAGTTTAACTCCGTATCTGTGAGCCTTTGACCATCAGGGCATTTGTGCGCCTGTGTTTGTCTCAGCAAATTGTTTGTGCTTCAACAGACCTTTGATCGATGGCCACAGTTGATCCGGGTTTCACTGAGAATCTCCCAGCCTGCTCGTCTGCAAATCCGTTAGTGGTGGTGTTTTGTTTATGTTTGGGTTTCTTTCAGTGCTTAATTTGTACACCAAATGTTCTCGGAATGCAAATAGCTGAGGGGGTGGAGTCTGGGGGTCTTCCCCCAGACAGTCTTGAATATAGCAGATGCCATTTCCTGCATTGTGGTGTATTTTAACAGGTTGTTAAACATCTATGTTTACCTATGTAAGTCTCTCCTTGTGTGAGTTAAGCATGCACTCAAGCATCCTAACACCTCCACACTCACACATCGAATACTACCGTATTCTTCGGCATATAAGTCGCTCCAGAGTATAAGTCACATCAGTCAAAAAAAGCATCATGAAGAGGAAAAAAACATGTATAAGTTGCTTCGACATATAAGCCGCGTTATTATGCGTCGCCGCTGACCTGTTGCGTTTATTACGCTTTTATTTAATGGTCAAAACAGCTTTATTTCACCTGGGCGATGCGGTGCCATCCATCCATCCATTCATCCATTGCAGTCGGAGCTCTCCAGCATTCCTCCGCCTGCACCAGCTGAGTGAAGTGAGCATGCACGAGAGGACTCGCTGTTGCAGTTCTTCGAAATTTAAAGCGTCAGTCAAAATTTGCATTATGAATATGCGGAAAACGTATACAAGTCGTTGTGGCATATAAGTCGCAGGACTGACAAATCTATTTTATTTTACCTTTATTTTACCTGGCAAATCCCATAGAGATCACAGATTTCTTTTGCTAGGGAGGCCTGGGCCTGAACATGCATGTTTTTGGTCTGTGGGAGGAAACTGGAATACCTGGAGAAAACCCACGCAAGCACGAGAAGAACATGTAAACTCCACACAGAAAGACCCCAGATCCAACTTGGGATTGAACCCAGGACCTTCTTGCTGTGAGGCAACAGTGCTAACCACTGAGCTGTCGTGCTTTGCAAAAAAACTGTGACTTATATGCTAGAAAATACGGTATCTCCATTGCTACTGCCTTCATTTGTGTCAATTCTCAGTTGTTTAGTTGTACAATGAGAATAAGTTTTCTTTTTAATGAAAGTCATTTGGACTGTCTTTACGACATTTTGATCACTGTTATTGTTACAAATTGGTGCCGTTATTTTGATATGTGATATATGTCATATTATTACCCATCAAACATTTCTCTTGTATTTGTTATAAATAATCAAAATTTTATTAATGACCCACTTAAACTGTAAAACTGATTTGCAATTTCCGTAGTTGTGCTGTTTAATTATATTTGGGTTTTTACTTAAATTGCCCATGACCAAACTTTTAGGGGCGGACATTTTTTTTAAGGGTAGAGGCGGAAATGCTTACTTGAAGGAGCAGCTCTTATATGATATTAAGACTCTTGTGACTGTTGTGTTTAAAATTAGTGTTTTTGTAATTATTTTCAGATTACATATCCAATATAGGTTTGATTTGTTCAAGGCAGTCATATTTGTTCATAACTTTATTATTAGTAAACCTGAGAGTTACCGTATCCAAGCAAACAGTTACCGGAACACACCCTGTCAAAATAAGGGAGTTCCCAGATCCTGTTCAAGCAGGATCCAGCTCAAATTAAGCACTAGTTGCGTTGCTTTTTATAATACAACAGCTTTGAGTAGACCGGTCAACATATTAAAACATAATCCTCTTCCATTATTTTTAAATTATTTTTTTTCCAGACTTGGCTGTTACCCAGAATTACTCCTCTGGCCATTTCTTGGATTTAGAGTGTTTATATTATGATAAATTGTGGTCATCAGGTGTTAGAGTAAAAGTCTTGCTTTTCTTTTTTGGACACCTGTAAAAGATAGAGTATAGCCACACCTGATTTTTTTTTTTCTGAAACTCAGCTAGTTGAGAAAATTTATAGGGGTGACTGGTTTATGATCCATGCTGCTAAGCTTCTGTTGAATGTGTGTGTGAGAGAGGCTCTTTTCCCTGTGAGGGAACAGTTGTGCACCAGCCTTGCAGTTGCTTATTAATGACCCCTATCAATCTTGATTTCCCAGCTGACTCTCATCCGTCCAACACCAAATGTGACTCCCTCAACGCCTTAAAGCGGAACATTTAGTACATACTGAACTCTGTTATCACACGTACCACTGGCTGCAGACTCTCTGGGTGTGTATCACATTTAGCCTTTGTGCTAGATAAATGGACACAGCTTTCAGGTTCGGGAAGTTTTGATATCTTTTAACTGAGTCCTTTCCCCACTTCCCCTCAACATAAATAGCTGATACAGTGACATATAGACTGAACTTGAGATGATTAGCCATAGGCCTGTCACAATAAGACATTTTGATTAATTGTCTCAGAAATTATTGCGATAAACGATAATATTGTTTGAAATTTGACAATAATTAGTAATTATTGTCAAATTTAAGAAGAAGTGTTTGTTAATTTGTTTTGCATATAGTACCTTTTTTGACCACTGGATGGAATTATAAGACTTGAACTGAAGGATGGATAGTGAGGGAGCGAGCAGCGTGTCTCTAAGAAAAATGGGGAGGAGGCCCCTTGACGTGACATGGGCTATCTCTCTTCGGTTCTCACAATGGTGGACGCTTGTTGTGGTTTGAGCTCTTTAGCATAGCATTTTTCACACAAAGCTTTTAATTTTAAAAAATCAGTAAACAAGTTATCAACTTTTTTTTTTTTTTAGAAAAAACAACTTTTTACACGAAGGCATGGGTTTCAACTGTGAATTTTAGAGCTTCGACAAGACGGAGTTTTTTTCCTGAAGTCGGCCTGTTAGCTTAGCTCGTAGCTTAGCTGCTTTTCACTATGCAAAAACACGATTTTGGACGGTTAAAATCGATTTTGAAGAGAAAAGAGAAAGGGAGGGGTCAGTGAAGAGCACCGGAGTTGAGCTTTTTGTCATCCAGTGTCTTCAATAGAAAGAGAGCGACATGAAGAAACGATAAAGCCAATAAATCAAAATGAGATTGATCATTTTCATTTATCATGCGATTAATTGATTCATTGTTTATTGTGACAGGCCTAATTATCCATGCTTTCATATCTACTCGTTTGGATTATTGTAACAGTCTTTTTACTTGTTTAAACGAAACCTCTTTGTCTCGTCTTCAGTCTGTGCAGAATGCTGCAGCAAGGTTAAGACCAGCACAAGGGCTCATATGTCATATTCCTCATATTTTGGCCTCTCTGCACTGGCCCCCTTTGCATTTGAGGAATAATATTTTAAATTTTAGTCCTAATCTTCAGGGCACTTCATGGTCAGGCCCCCAAATATGTTTTGGACCTTTTGGATCCACTTATCTCCCTCCAGGACTTTGAGGGCTCAAGTGAAATGCTGTTATTGGTGCCACCTACTCATTTCAAAACCTTCAGAGACCGAGCGTTTTCAGGTGGTGGCTCCGAGGCTTTGGAACGCTCTTTCACTGTCTCTTTGCTGTTCAGACTCCACTGACTCTCTTAAGAAACATCTAAAGGCATTTTTATTTAGACAGGCTTTACCTAACTTTTTTTTTCTGTTTTTAATTGTTTTAATTATTTTGTTTCCACTTTGATGCTGTGTTTGTGAAAAGTTCTGTAGAAATAAAATTTACTTGCTCACTATGTTTGAATCTATGAAAGAACTGTCCCTTTATTCCAATAGCAGATCCAAGTTGCTCTTTATTTTTCATTATTTTCAATAGTAGCAATACAAAGTTATGTGTTAGGACTGTGCTATAACACAGCCTTAAACTGGGATTTAAAATCATTCTTTGTTTTCTGCTCACCTGTGCTAATACCATGGGCACTGAGGTCCACATTCATTAACAGATGGTGCATCTTTTGTGGGGACAAATTAGAAAGCTACACATTTGTCTAACTCACAGAGCATGTATTAAAATGCAGCACAGATTTTGTGACATTACGTGTAACAATTTTTTTTTAACATCAGTTATGAAAATACGTCTTTATCAAGATATAACCAAACAAGCCCAAACTAGGATAGTATCATAATATTTTATAGATTGATACATTTCCTCATGGCACACTGTGGGTTTTAGTGATTTTCCGTTAATATAACAGTTCTTGTGCACATCAAAAATTAATATTTTAGTTTTGGCCGTCTTAAAACTTTGAACATCCTTTTGGCTTTTGCGTGATCTTAACGTGTATTTGCTCTTTCCTCACAGCCCTGCTGGTTTCACAATCAATAATTTCAGTCAATATAAGAGACATTTAGTTGCTTAGAAGTCAGTGAGTCCCAGAGTGACCCCACCGTTTTTTCTCTTCAAGTGATTTTTGTAGTTAACCCGTTCTGAAAGGAATAACTATGAAATTTCCCCACTTCTGAAATACAAACTGTAATTTATTAGATGTGTTTTTTTTAATAACTCATGTGCATCATCAGTACACAGAGTGTCTCACACACTATTTATTACCCCAGCTTTACGGTTAAGGTCACAAATCAAGGTCAAAGTTAAAACAAGGTCTTTGCTTGTTAGAACCATAACTTCTGATCCACTCAAGATCATTTAATGAAACTTTAAACACGTATGCATCATCACTAGAAGGCCATTGCTATTTATTTTAGTATAGTTTGTTGACAGGCATGCTCGTTGCTCTTGTTTTTTGCATTTTTTAAAAACTTTTATTCTCAGACAATATAATAATTTAAAGGAACAATCTACAAACATTAACATAAGCAAGGACTTCTTCTTTTGGCTTTTCTCTCTTCATGGTTCATCACAGCGAGTCATCCTCCTCCATCTCACTCTGTCCTCTGCATCCTCTGTCCTCACTCCGTCCTCACTCCAACTACCTCCATGTCCTCTCTAATTGCATCCATATATCTTCTCTTTGGTCTTTCTGTTTGTCTTTATCCTGGCAGCTGCATTTCTAACATCCTTCTACCAATATACCCACTGTCCCTCCTCTGGACATGTCCAAACCATCTTAGTTTGGCCTCTCTAACTTTATATTCCTGTTGTTCAACCTGTGCTGTACCTCTGATGATCTCATTCCTAATCTTATCTATTCTTGTCACTCTTAAGGAGAACCTCAACATCTTCAATTCTGCCACTTCCAGTTTTTTCTCCTGTCTTTTTGTCAACGCTACCGTCTCCAGACCACACAACATAGCTGGTCTCACCACTGTTTTGTAAACTTTTCCTTTGCCCTTTGCTGACACCCTTTTGGCGCAAATCACTCCTGAAACTTTTCTCCATCCACTCCATCCTGCCTGGACTCTCTTTTTTCACCTCTTTACCATATTCCCCATTTTCTTGGACAGTGGACCCCAAGTACTTGAAGTCCTGCATTTTCATGCAATCCCACCTACCCCTTGAAACTTTCTCACTCCTACAGCACATCTTGCCACTGTCTTGCTGTCCTCATACATGTCCTGTACCAGTCAAACATTCCGGTACTTCTCCACGACTCCAGATTTCCTCATGCAATACCACACCTCCTCCCGGTCATATGCTTTTCTAAATCCACAAAGACACAATGGAGTTCTTTCTGACCTTCTCCATCAGCATAAGCAAGGACAAGATCTGTAAATTAGCCAGTGGCAAGAAGTCCTTCATACAGAAAAGTGTCTGCACTGTTTCTATCTACCGTTTATGACAATATAACTTTACCTGTATGTATATACATTTTTTTGAATATGTACCAGTACACTAATATGCTGTAAGTAATGATTTCCATATATGATATTTCCACCTGCATGTCACACATCTGCCTATATTTGTGGTTATAAATCCATTACACTATGCAAATTGTTGTAGGAAAGATTGCTGATTTGACTAAAAGCCCAGACCTGTTTTAGAAGAAGAAGAGGAAAAAAAAAAAACATGCAGGCAATTTTCATACATAATGCATAAGACTTGCATTAAAAAGTGCTTAGCAGGTTGTTGAAATGACTCGTTGATTTTTTTATGTAAGCACAGATGATGGATGTATGATGTGGACTGGACTGACTTTTAGACTCAAAAAAGGTTTGAACACTTTCATGATGGGAGGGGAAAAAAACCTAAATGGCTCTCACCCTGCTCTCAAAAATATTCAAGTGGACTAGAAGTACAACCTGCGCTACGGTTGGAGCTCTTTATTTTAGTGGGCTTTTGAAGTGATGGAATAACTATCATCTTACTGCTGTTCAAACATTCCTTCATTGGACTTCAAACAAGCATTTGAGCCAAAAATATCCACCTACAGATAAAAAGTATGTTTTGATTTGTGAAGGTTTGAGGTGAGATGTTGGGAGGCTTTCTTTTGTGTGTGTGTGTGTGTGTAAAATGATGAATAACTTGTTTGTGGGTGTCTAAGGCAAGAGCTGAAATCTCTTGAGTTGCCACCTTACCTGTAAAGCATGTTCCTGTGTAACCAGATTGCTGTGTGCGTGTGTGTGTGTTTTGCACTGCAGGGCTGCTCGTGGTCCGTGATATTTGTGGATCTGGACGCCCACAACAGGAACAGGCAAACCCTCTGCTCACTGCTGCCAAGAGAGTCTCGCTCCCATGTGAGTCTATCCATGTACCTACCTCCTGTCTCTTCCCAAATCACAGTCAAGAACATCTAGAAATGAAATGTTTGTCTCTGACTCACCAGAGGCTACAGTAGAGTGAGACTGTACAAGATGTCACATGTTGATCCCTTTCAGAGGCAAGGCACCCTCTTAACATTGGGACTGCTATACTGCAGTAGATCTTAATGAAATAAAAATCCCAGAAAAACAATAATTTGTTTTACATGAGAGAACATTTGTACAAAAAGTAAATGGCATTATTTGATGCTCTTATTTCTGCCATTTTTTTGTGGCAAACCAGTGATCAGTTTTTTAATAAATACTTATCAATTAATCAGAAACTCGTATAATCAAGATGGACGTCATTATATTCAGACATGTACAAACTGCTGTGATTTATTCTATATTTTAGACTGATGCTGAGCATTTTATCCAGGATTTAAAAAAAAATATGTTTATTGTACACAATGTTGTCAGAACTTGTTAAAGCCCAAGTAGGATAAAAGTACACATCAATGAGTTGTTGACATGCATGGAGATGTGGGTTTGACTTCTCTCATTAGCTTCACTCTAACCTGTTTTAGAAGTAAATCATATGCTAATTAGAATATTTTTCTCTTTTTGTATCTTTCAATTTAAAATCTCAATGTTAGTCATTGATCTAAAACCATAAATCTAATGTCAGAATTTTAGGGAGGGATTTAAGCTAATACTTTTTCTAGAAATAATATGTTTCGCCTGATGACGTAACAGTCATTTTGATCAAACATATCTTTTGGTGACATGGTATACACATGCAAACAGACAAGGACTAAACATTACAGTAGTCCCTCACTTATCGTGGGGGTTACATCCCAGACACCCCACGATGGGTGAAAACCCGCTAAGTAGGGACATTATATTTATTTTAGTATTTATATATATTTTAAGGCTTTATAAACCCTTCCCACACTCTTGCAATGTTCTTAACAATGTTCTAAACTCTCTAAATGCTCTAATAGAGCACAGCGAAAGAGAGCAGAGAGACTGATGCTATGGTTACTGAACCAATAAGCGCCCAGGGGTGGATTGGCCATCGGAAGCTCGGTTCGGGTCGTGCTTGATTATTTTAAATAAACAATCCATGCCGCTCACTCTGGTATCCACCTCACTGAAGCTCCCACAGTAGTGATGGGGAAAGACAGACTCACAGTGCGGCCAGGCCACCGGGAAACAATGTGTACAATCTGACATGGAAAACCCACGAAAGAGTGAGTCTGTGAAAGAGTGAGTCCGCAAAAGTTGAACCAAGTATTGAGAGATTACTGCATTGCCATTTTACCTTCAGTAGTGGGCAGTAAAATGTTATATTTGTACATTTGATGCGACCAACACCTGCTCACAGAGCATGTGGAGGGGCATTACTTGTATAACAGATTATAAAGGCAGAAGTGAACAATGTCCTAGAGACCCAGCACTGCCTGATGCCCTCAACAAGTTCTATGCACGCTTTGAAGACCCGAACAAACAACCCAGCACCAGACTCACCTCACCACCGGATGAAGAGCTTCTCGGTGTGACCTCAGCCGAAGTGAGGAGTACTTTAAGGAGGATTAACCCTCACAAAGCAACCGGCGCAGATTACATCCACGAGAAGGTGTTGAAAGACTGTGCCAATCAGCTCTTTGAGGTGCTGGTCGACATCTTTAACTCCTCACTTACCCTGACAACAGTTCCCATCTACCTGAAGACCACCACCATCATCCCAGTCCCAAAAAGCTCTACAGTGACTTGTCTGAATGACTACCGGCCAGTAGCCCTCACCCGGTAGTTGCTAAATGCTTCGACAAACTGGTCATGACTCACATCAAAACAACCATCAGCATCAATGAAGTCCCTCACCAGTATGCATACGGCGAGAATCGATAAACAGATTCCGCCATTTCCTCTGGGGTCCGCACTGCTCTCATCCAACTGGAGCAGAAGGACTCTTACATCCATATGCTCTTTGTGAACTTCACGTCTGCCTTCAATACCATGATACCCCAAATTCTAATGGACAAACTATTCACACTAGGACTAAGCCCCTCCATTTGCAACTGGATCCTAGACTTCTTAACAAACAGACCACAGTCTGTGAGGATCCACAGCTTCTCCTCCTCCATCATAACCAAGTACTTGGGTGTGCACCTGAATGACAGCCTCAGCTGGGGCAACAACACCACCAGTCTGATCAAGAAAGCTCATCAGACACTCTACTTCCTCAAGCGACTGAGGCGAGCCGGTCTGGGAAGCACAGTCCTCACCTCCTTCTACAGATGTGCAGTAGAGAGCATCCTGTGCTCCAGCATCAACATGTGGCATGGAGGCTACACAGCTGCAGAAAGAAAAGCTCTGCAGAGAGTGGTGAAGGCTGAACAGAAGTCTGTTGGAGTGAGCCTCCCCACCATCACAGATATCTACACCTCCAGATGCAGGAAGAGAGCCACCTGCATCATGAAGGACCCCACTCACCCAGCACACACTTTTTGCCCCACTCCACTTAGGCAGGAGGTTAAGGAGGAGTAAGTGTAGAACCACTAGACTGAGGAACAGCTTCTACCCTGAGGCTAGTAGACTCACAAATCTCTAACCAGGATAATCACTGTGAAAAATCACATCATGTTGCTGCTGATTTGTTTCATGTTGCTGCTGATCTGTTTCATGTTGCTGCTGATCGGTTTCATGTTGCTGCTTTCATTTGTGCTCATCTGCTCACACAGAATCATGTTCTTGCTGCTGTTTGGCATATTGTTTTTATGCTATTAGTGCTTAGTGTATATTTAGTTTAAGTTTTTCTTCTTTCATATTTTAGATCTTATTGATGTTTTTCTTTTACATTTTATTGTGGGATGTAACTGGTACTCTGTGTACATTATCTTGTTCCACCACATGTACCAGATGTGGTGTGTATGACAAATAAAACTCTCTGACTCATTAACAACAAAGTCCATGCTCAATAATCCAGGTATAAAATCCAACATTTTTCAGTCAGGTCATCTGGACAGTTTCTTTTTTTTTTGTGCTGAAACGTTTCACCTTCGGTCTGGAAGGCTTCATCAGTCAAGGAAACACACAACAAAACTGATTCTTCCTCCAACAGCTTACTCCAAAAGTGGAACGAACCAGTTCTGCTTGTGATTAGATGGTGTCTTTGGTACGCCCCCTCCTCCATTGCCGGCCCTCTTCCTTGTTGACAGTCTTGTCAAACTGGTTGACTCTGACTCATTCTAGTTGTGTGACTTTTTCGGTGAGTAGTAGATGTGTGCAGGTAGTCCCCTTCCACACATCTGTCAAAAGTCAATGGCACACATCAACCAAACCACAGTTTCATTTTAATGCATCAGTGGACATTGCATCAGTTCAACAATGGATTGTTCTCATGTCATGGTCTTTATAATACCTGTTCTACTTGTGGTTCAGTGTTGAAATGACAACAATGAAAATCGGCTATAGAGCTGAAGAATTGTAAATATATAAAAACAGTGGAATGAAGAGACAAATGTAGATCCAAGATTGTTCCCTCTCTCCTTTCCACTTCATGCAGAAACATGGTGTCTGTGTACACATCTACTGAGATTATGCCAAGCAGAAAAGCAGGCATTTAGTTTGTGAGAAGTCAAATGAGTGTAATTAGAGGGTCAGAGGGGTGTTGTAGTCATAGGAGATTGACGTTACAGAACTGCTTGTCATGTGTCAAATAAATGAATTTTCTTATTCATCCTCTGCACCAGTTTTTTTTTTTTTTTTTTTTTATCAAATAAAACATTTCAGCTGCAACTATCACATATATTAATATGAATGTTGGATTTATACAAGATGTCAAATCACAAGGGGTTTAGCTCAGTGCTGGAACAATCTGTGCAAATGAAGAACGCCTTCTCCAAAAACAACAGCTACCAGTCAATCATACCCTAAACTAAAAAGCATCATATATATACATATAT
>NC_056499.1:30062228-30068636 GCF_014905685.2 Nematolebias whitei
TTCTTGTAATTACACAAACTGTCTGACTTTTAGGTTTTTTGAACAAAAATACTTTTATGGCACTTGCTATGCCTACAATATAAGACAGAGCAGTAAAAGGATATAAATAAATAAAAAAAGGTTATTTTTGACTCGGACATAATCATGTTCATTTTATTGAACTGTTTTCTCTTTTCTTATAAAGGAGCCCCATCTAGAGACTGGCATTGCAAATTAGCCCAGGCTATGAATGTTTTAGTGTACGGTATTTGGTAATGCTATACACTTGTCCCTTTATAAATAAACAATAAATTAAATAAAGGCAAGTATGAAAATTATAAAGACATTATCAAAAACCATAGATTAATAACAATAGCAGGCCCTGTGGTGTGACCACAATAGAAAATCTGCTTATGTAAGAGTCAGAGAATAAGCCACACAGAGTTGTTAATTAAATACTTTTTTTGGTTGTTTTCTGGAAAATTCTCTCATTCAGCTGCAACATGCTACCTTTAGAAGTCTCTGCATCAAGTTGACAGCAAATCATTATGTCGTTTGTCCCCTAAGTGCATGAGGAAGGCCTTTAATTAAAATCTAAAAACAAATTAAATAGTTGTGGATTAAGAACATTGATCAAACTTTTTGTAAGAGGAGGATCAGTGGACTTATTTTATGTCACCTACAAGCATAAAGCCGCCAGCTGCTTCACCTTTTCCCTCAGAATGTTTCATTTATTTGTCCTTGTATCATAAACTTGCTCACATTTCAGACCTGCAGTTGTCTTCCTCTTAATAGCTCCATATAACACTTAAAAAAAAAAAACTTTCACGCCATCATAATGTGTCTGTACGACCGTTTCAAGGGCACTAGTGGTACATCAGAATAACAATCACATACATTATAGATAGCTAAAAGGAAAAATGTGTCATTCATTAAAAATGAAAACATCAAAATTCAGATTCTAAAGCACCAACTTTAGCATCTGAATCATCAGTTGCACCAAAGAAAACTTTATCATAGTTATAACACAGTTACCTGAGAAATGAGCAGAAGTATTAGCAATAATCAAAAGTCTGGTCATTTTTTAAAGTGATTTTCTGTCAAATTTTTATCAATAATTTGTACCTTTTGAGCAGTGACTTCAGTCACAGAACATGGAGTATGAAAAGACAGAAGGCTTCCTCCAACTTAGGCTGATGGTGCGCCAGTCGAGAGCCTGTTTAATATTGTTTTTCAGGCTTAAAAAACTACTCTTGCTCAGAAATGCCAAATTGCTGTGAAATAATGCTACATTAGCTAATATTAAACTTCTAAACTTTTGCATGACGGGCAGCACGGTGGCGCAACTGGTAGAGCTGCTGCCTCTCAGCGAGCAGGTCCTTGGTTCAAACCCCGGCCCAGGGGCCTTTCTGGGTGGAGTTTGCATGTTCTCTCCGTGCATGCGTGGGTTTTCTCCGGGTGCTCCGGTTTCCTCCCACAGACCAAAAACATGCATGTTAGGCTGATTGGTAACTCTAAATTGTCCCTAGGTGTGAGTGAGAGAGAGAATGGTTGTTTGTCTCATTTGTCTCTATGTGTCCCTGTGATGGACTTGCGACCCGTCCAGGGTGTACCCCGCCCCTCGCACAGTGATTGCTGGACATGGGCACCAGCGACCCCCGTGACCCAAAATGGAATAAGCGGGTAAAGATAATGGATGGATGGACTTTTGCATGACAATTTTTATTTACAGGGTTCCCATCAGCTCTGTAAATTACTCTGGAAAAAAACTGTAAAATGTATTTCACATTTTCCAGACAGAGAAAATTCAGGGGATTTTTAGAAAACTATCAAAAATCATGGAGGACTCAGGGAAGCTGAACACTAATCTTCCGATTAAAAGATGATCTTTTAAAGATTTTAATGTGTACATGTATTAAGTTATTCTAGTAAATATTCTAGTATCATTGAGTCCATTTACTGCTTCTACAGTATATCTAGTACATTAAATTCAATTCAGTTTATTTAAATAGTGCCAAGGTACAACAGAAGTCATCCGAGGGTACTGTACAGAAACATTAACATACATAAAAAGTAATTTAACAAAATTATTTATCTGAGGGGCAGACGGCTTTGAGTTTAACTTCATCGCAGACTCTCATCTTGTGCAAACTTAAAGGCAACAGTGGAATAGAAAAACTCCCTCATGAGGAAGAAACCTCCAGCAGAACCAGGCTCAGGTCAAGCGGCCATCTGCTTCGACCATGCATAATTATTGATTAGCTATTGTTTTCTTAGTAGCTAATGTTATGCAATATGATTATTAGAAATTATTGCCATATTCACATGCCGTAGGCTAAAGTATACGTTCTATAATCTCTGAATGTGACTCTGTTCACCACCTAAGACACTAAGTTCTGAGCATTTCGTGTGACTGAAATATCCCCTGGAATTTCAGGATTTATGCCGGATTTTATTTATTTATTTATTTTCATAAAAATGCTTTGAACCCTGTGTTTAATTTGTCAAAGTTTTCTCAACAAAACAACACCTAAGTTACCATATTAAGTTATGTGTTCTGTGCATATATTTCTCCATACTCCATATTCTGTGTCTGATGTCATGGCTCATTAGATAACTATTAACTTGTTGATGGGACATCATTTCTAAAATGAGCAGTTTAACACTTTAAACATACACTGCCTGGCCCAAAAAAAATTGCCACAAAAAAATGGGTCACGCACTAATATTTTGTTGGACCGCCTTTAGCTTTGATTACGGCATGCATTCTCTGTGGATTTGTTTCAATAAGCTTCTACAATGTCACAAGATCTATTTCCATCCAGTGTTGCATTAATTTTTCACCAAGATCTTGCACTGATAACTAGACACTAGGCATGATGATGGGTGCATCACTTCACCTGCCTCTCTTCTTACCCTGATGCACCCATCACTCTGGAACAGGGTAAATCTAGACTCATCAGACCACATGACCTTCTTCCATTGCTCCAGAGTCCAATCTTTATGCTCCCTAGCAAATTAAAGCCTTTTTTCCAGTTAGCCTCACTGATTAGTGGTTTTCTTAAGGCTGCACAGCTGTTCAGTCCCAATCCCTTGAGTTCCCTTCACATTGTGCATGTGGAAATGCTCTTACTTTCACTTTTAAACATAGCCCTGAGTGGTACTGTTGTTTTTCTTCCATTTGTTTTCACCAAACATTTAAGTGATCGCCGATCACTATCATTCAGGATCTTTTTCTGACCACATTTCTTCCTCAAAGACGATGGGCCCCCACTATCCTTTAAGTTTTTAATAATGTGTTGGACAGTTCTTAACCCAATTTTAGTAGTTTCTTCAATCTCCTTAAATGTTTTCTCTGCTTGATGCCAATGATTTGACCCTTCTCAAACAGACTGACATCTTTTCCACGACCACACAATGTGTCTTTTGACATGGTTGTTTAAGAAATGAGAAGCAACTCATTGCACCAGTTGGGGTTAAATTATTTGTTGCCAGCTGAAAGATAATCACCCATACAGTCATTATCCAATAGGAGGTTTGTACCTGCTTAGTTAAATCCAGGTGGCAACTTTTTATTTTGGCTAGGCAGTGTATTTTTCCACTTCATTTATTTTACTGGACCGATTTGACCAGAATTAGAAGAAAAGCTATGCTGTTTGGGGCAATTGTTGTAAGTAGAGTCTCCCAAGGCAGATTAGTTCTAGGTGACAGACCAGGCAATGAGCTATTCCAAAGACTCATATGGACAGACAAAATCAAAGAGCTTAGCATCTCTTGCCCGGATGTGGGTTACCAGGGTCCCACCCTGGAACCAGGCCTGGGGAAGGACTCATTGGCAAGCACCTGGTGACCAGGTCTCTACTCATGGGACTTGGTCAGACTCAGCCCAAATGAGTAACATGGGCTTGCCTTCCTATGGGCCCACCACCTGCAGGAGGGGCCACATGAGTCAAGTGCAAAGTGTCATGGATTGTAGCTGAAGATGGGGTCCTTGCGCTCTGACCCTAGTTTACCGAAGTTGACTTTTAGACCTGAAATATACCTCTCTCGTGGGAAGGAGCTTGAGCTTGTGTGTGAAATTGGTAGGTAATGGCTAGATATAGTTGGGCTCCAGAACCAATCTTCTTGAGAGGGGCTTGACCTTATTCCACTTTGTAGTTGCCAATGGTGAGAGGTGCCAAGCTTGTGTTTATCTACTATTAGCACCCCAGCTTGGTGCCTGTGTGTTGGAGATTTCCCCAGTAGATGAGAGGGTAGCTTCCCTGCAACTTCAGTCTGACCCGACTTGGGAACAAGCAGAAGAGGATGGATGGATGGAAGGATGGATGGAGTTGAATAGCATAACTGACAAAAGTCTACAGGAAGTTTATCAAACATTCCAACTTCAAACAATACCAAAAGATGTACCCTGTTAAAATGCGTTAATATTATTATTCTGCTTTGTCATTTCACTTTTTTCTTCACAACACTGTATACTTATCTTTTCTACGTACCTTGTTGTTTCTGACTTTTGTTTCTGAAGTTCAGCCATTTGATGCTTAAAATTCAAGCTGTGTTCTTTGCAAAACAAGACATAAGTAATTCCTTTTCTCTGTGTGTCTTTCTCCAGCTTTTTGATGGGATCGAGTGCGAGTTTCCCATGTTTTTCATCTACATGATGATTGACGGTAAGTCTCATTCTATCCATTGTTACAGTTATGATGACTCAGGAGGACAAGACATGCTTATAGCATTTGACAGAAGATTACATTTAGCTCTTTGCCAGGTTTTAAAGAAATGAAAGAGGCATGTCTAAAATATTTGATTTACATCATCTGAAGTTAAATTCATTAGAATGGACTGATATAATTCAAAGAGGTTTAACCCTAATGTAAGTCAAGCTTACATTAAATGTACCTGTTTAAACTTTATTGATATTTTTAATTGTAGCACAGCCTATTCAGTTTAAGTAATTGATGTAGACCAGAGGTCCCCAACCCTGGTCCTTGTGGCCCACTCTCCTGCATGTTTTAGCTCTTTCCTTGGCTCAACACACCGATTCAAATTTTTGAATATACTACTCAGTTTGACTTGAAGTAGTATACTCGGTATACTACTTCAAGTTTCTTGAAGATTAATCTTTCTCAAGGCACTTCTTGACTTCCTAAACCCAAATTCAGACCACACAGCTTTTGTGTTAAAAGTGCCAGCAGATTTTTAGATTGTGCAAACTGTATAATAGGCTTGTCTTAAGATCCAGAGTTCTGAGATTGTAGTACAGTACTTCACACTACATGACATTTTATTTTAATCTCTACAGCTGTCACATAGGCATTAGGCAGCCAAGTCTGTCCCTCCTCATCAACCTTACTGTTCAATTAGCTCCTCTTGTTTTTCTCACTTGGATGTTAAACACTCGGCATCACAGTTTGTTTCATTCAAGTCCGCCGCGATAGTGCAGGATGGAAACGCCACAGAAACTAGTGTTTTTGACCATTTTTATCCAAACTGGCCTGAGGCTTCAGGTTCTCCCAAGCCATTCCACTCCAACTGGCTTACGTTTTTATATCTGAGTCATTTGTCAGCAACCACCAAACTTGTTTGCAAAAGGAGATTGGTCCAAGAATATAGTAGATTGAGTCTAGATAAACTTACATAAACTTTTTTTTATAAGTTCTGCTCGAAAACTTGTTTTCTAAAAGATTTGGCATTTACTGAATACACCAAGTTTTTTTTTTTATGTGCAAAAGCCAGAATTACTTACAAGTCACTGTGACTGAAAGTGTTAAGAATGAAATCTTATCTAAATTTAATACAAAAACATTTACACTTTGATTTTATGGAGATCATCACTTTAGGATGAAACGGCAAAGGATACAAAATGAACTAGCAGTAGTGGGATCTTTTGATTTTTACTGCCTATACGAATACAAAGTACCTGCTTGGCAGAAGTGTTCCACGCATGCAAAGCAGATTCATGCCTTTAGAGAGTTTTCTACACACACACTCACACACACACACTGCTCATCAAGTTCACTGAAAAGTCAGCACAGTCACAACAAATTCAGATGTCTTCAAAGAGCCTTTTGTACGCCCCCTGATGTCGACTTTTAAGCTGCACATATACACGGATGCTGAAAGTCTGATATTAACTTTAGAGCAGGTCTTCAATTTCAAATGGAATGATTTAAATCTTGTGAACTTAGTATTTTTCCACACGAAAAGTTGTCATTGACCCGATGTGATTATGTGCTCACAACACGAATAATAAGTGCTTCCACACCCAGACACGTAAAGTATCAAATATACTAAGTGCTGGAATCAATGTCTGATAACTTCAGGACACACTCTGCTCCTTCACACACAGAGGAAATATAGAATATTTCGAAAGTCTTTGAAAACTATGAAAATTGTGTGTGTGTGTGTGTGTGTGTGTGTGTGTGTGTGTGT
>NC_056499.1:30068646-30084496 GCF_014905685.2 Nematolebias whitei
TGTGTGTGTGTGTGTGTGTGTGTGTGTGTGTGTGTGTGTGTTTGTTGCAGGGGTGTTCAGAGGGAATAAGGCACAGGTCAAAGAATACCAAGACCTCCTTGAACCCATCATTTTCCGGTCTTATGAGGGTGAGTTATCACATCAATACACACGGATTTAGCAGCTGCTGAGTGAAGGGCAATCTGAAACACACACACACACACACACACACGCACTAAAACTGTCTCGTTTGTAATATCGGTGTGGTTCAATTTGCTTCCGTCCTCTCTCTCCCCCTCTCCCTCTCCTTCTCCCTCTCCCCCTTGGTGATGAAAAACTTTCTCTTATTAAATCCTGATATACATATTCACACACCACGTATTGTGATGGCGGCTCACAAGGGCGTACATTGTAATGAACTCAACCTTACCTCATAAGGCAAAAAGACGTGTTTATATTCGCCTACTGTCGTTGCTGTGAGAGGAGACAGTCAAATAATACGGGTGTCAAGAACTTGGACTTTATTTTTGGCCCATGCACAATAGAACAGGAATAATTGGAGTGCAGAGAGGATAATGATGTGAGACGTTAGTTGCCCAAGTTGTCTCCATAGAGCCTTTGTACTCGTTCTGTATGAATTAACAGAATTCCTCCAGTTAATTGGTTGGACTTTAGAGGATAACACAATGGCATAGTTTATTTATTTATTTTTTCTTCCACTAATATTGCTAATGAAAAGTCAAGTGCCATGAATGTATTTGTGGCTGTCAGAAGCAGTAATGGGCTCCGGCTGATAACAGTGAAGCTTCTGCAACATGCTGCTATACTGTGGCATACAGTAAACACCTACTTCAGTTGTACTATCAGATAAAACAGAGGTTTTTAACTCCTGTTTCTGAAACTGGACTAAATTATGTTTCCTAATAAAACTAAATTTAGAGCCACGTCAATTGTCTTTGCTTACATATATAAGAGGCAAAGTAAAGCGCACATTTTTAAACTATAAGTGCTGTGTATTTTGCACCTGACCAAAATAAAATGATTCTGACAAAAATAAATGTGATATTATGTTAAACAATGTTTCTGCTAAACTTTATCATATTTTTAGTTGGCATGTTACATTAGTTTTAAACTAAACAGATTCAGTGTTCAACCACAGTTAATCAGAACCATGACTGTCATCTTGCAGTCAATTATGCCTTGGAGCCGAATGTAGAGTTTGAACATGATCATCCGTCCACTGAATCGTTGGGATGGCAACTTGAGCAGAGAGACATCGACATCTCTTTCCGCAACTCTTCCAGCTTTTCTGGGAGGATTCCAAGGTGTTCCCAGGCCAGTTGAGAGACAGTCTCTCCAGCATGTTCTGGGCAGATAGATTAGCTCAAGTCCGACCTGGAAAAATTAGTCCATGCATTTATTACAACCCGGCTGGACTACTGTAACTCGCTTTATGCTGGGGTCAGTCAGGTCTCTCTCTCACGTCTCCATCTTGTCCAAAATGCTGCAGCTCGGCTACGAACAGGAACTCGCAGGTTTAAGCACATTACTCCAGTTCTGTCCTCTCTTCACTGGCTTCCTGTGAGTTGATTTTAAGATTCTTCTGCTGACATTTAAGTGTGTTAATGGCCTTGCACCCTCATACCTCTCCGACCTCCTTCATCCTTATGCTCCTTCTCGGGCCTTGAGATCATCAGACCAGCTGCTTTTGGCCGTACCTAAAACCAGACTGAAGCTCAGAGGAGATCGAGCGTTTTCAGTCATGGGCCCTAAACTCTGGAATAATCTGCCCATCAACATTCGACAGGCCACCTCAGTCTCTATTTTTAAATCTCTCCTCAAAACACATCTGTACTCATTGGCATTTAACACAGTGTGATCTCATTTGGTATTTTGTTGTTGATGATTGTGTATATCCATTTTGCTTTTACTCCCTGACATTTAACACAGGATGATTTGATTTAGTATTTGATTGTTTCTCATTATATTTCATGTTTTTATGCTTTTATTCAGGTTGCTGTAATATGTTGTTATTAATATTTGATGCTGTGATCTTTTTTGGTAAGCACTTTGATAACAGTTACTGTTTTAAATGTGCTATATAAATAAATGTGACTTGACTTGACTTCTTCCCTGAGGTCTCTACCCAGTTGGACATGCCTGAAAAACCTCTCTAAGGAGGCATCCAGGTGGCAACTTTACTAGATGTCTGAACCACCTCAACTGGCTCTTTTCATTGTGGAGGAGCAGCAACTCTGTTCAGAGTTTCTCCCAGATACATAAATTAACTTCTCACCCTATCACTAAGTGAGAGTTCAGCCACCCTGCTAATTTCAACCACTTGTATTTACGATCTCGTCCTTTTGCTCACTACCCAAAGTTTGTGACAATAGGTGAGGATATGAACGTAGACCGACTGGTATACATTAAAAGTCTTCACTGCACTGACTAACATATGGTACGACATGAATTCTGAAAAGTAGTGCAGATCTGGGTAGAGTCAGTGGTGTAGTCTACGCAATATGCAGGTATATGGAGTATACCCACCAGAAAAGTTTAAGAATTTCAGTATACCCACTTAAAAGTGCCCAATGATACATGACATATCATTAGGCACGTGCCATTGATATGTTGAATGGCAGTTAAACGCTTCCGTAACAATCTACTGGTATGCAACGTTTGTTTATTATATTTGCTTACCTAGAAAATTATTGTATACCATAATTCTGTACTTACACTTGAACATGTTTTGCTTTGATACTGTTTTATAAATTCTGTAACATGGTTTTAATACAAAGACAACTGTTGTACAACATTTGTTGTACATTTATTCAAATACAAACATCAGAGAAATTTGGAAATGTTCAATATGCTTAAAAATCTAAATAATTTGACAATTACATTGTACTAACCAGTGTACTTGGGTTTCTAAGCACAGTATACTCGCTACAAAAATGTAGACTACACCACTGGTTTCACCTTTAGGAACGTGGATGATGTTGAGAGTTTCATCTTGCAGCTCAGGTCCCTCTTCACCACTATGGACCGACACAGAGTCTGCAATACTGTGCAAGCTGTACCAATCTGTCTGTCATTTTCGAGCTCCATTCTTCACTCACTTGTGAACAAAATGCTAAGATACTTGAACTCCACCTCTTAAGGCAGCACCTCACTCCCAATGCAGAAAGGGAAATCTACCCTTTTTCCACTGAGGAGCATTGCCTTAGATTTGGATTTGAGATTGAACATAAAAATGTAGAATTTTCTTTTTCAGAATCAGGTCAAGAATGACTCCTCGGTTGCCCATGTGCATTTGTGATTTACAGCAGGAGATTCTCCACTCGGCTCCACTTAGAACTGATGATAATCTGGAGTGGCACATTGATGGAGCTTTCAGGAGGCAGGACATGATGTAAAACCAACACCGAGAAAACTGTTTTACTAGAGATAGACCCATATTTGTGACGGTTAATGTTTTTAGCATTGACATTTTAACCAAGTATATTACTGTGTGCAGTTAAAGAGAGAATTAATTTATTGTCTCATTATTCCGGCCTGGAGAAATACAGTTTCGTCCCACTGTTGACAACAAACTGACCTTGAATTCAAAGTATCATACAGCTCTGCTTCTATCTGGGTTTCCTGTCAGCACACTCCACAGAATCACCTTCTGTATCATGCATGGACTTATTTTATTCTTTATCAGAGATGTTACCAAGAAGTTGACAAAGATTACTGCAGGAACTGACTGAATATTGCAGAAGTATGTTCTGCAGCTCTCCTGTGAAACATACTTAGAAACTTTCAGGGATAGAGTTTTGTTCACTCATCCATGCCAGGCTTTCCATTTATCAGTATAAGAATTTCTGATTAGCACTAATTACTACCCCAGTCTGGTAAACGTAAATCATCCTGGTAATTGCAGGTTTTGATAAAAAAAGTTTCAGTAGCCTACTGTTTTTTAAGATAAAATTCTTAGGCAAGTGGGTAAAGAAGAAAATTGGTACCATTAGTGAAACTATTGAAAGAGCCCGTAATACAGGTCAATTTTTGTGTCTGTGCTTGCCAAGGTGTTAAGATGTTCCTTTCAAATACTAAATGGATTCAGAAATTACTATTTGAAGCTGAAGTTGTGGGTGAAACTGCTGTAGCCTTCTGTGTTTCACCAGTGGAGACCCCATATAGACAGTTTTTATAATCTCTGATTCATGAAAATTTGTTTTTACTCAGACAGACACATAGAAAGAAGAAGTCTATATGAACACTCTTTTCTTTTTCCAGGTCATGTTGTGATTCCCAAATACTACTATGTACCGGCTGACTTTGTGGAGGCTGAGCAGAACAAACATGGGAGCCAGAAGCGTTTCCCAAGCAACTCAGGCCGTGACGGAAAGATGTTCTTATGGGGTCAAGCTCTGTATAATATTGCCAAGCTTTTAGGTATGTTTAAGTCAGTCATAGACAGTAGTGTGTGTGTTCTTCAATTCCTGAAGTTTTAAGTACACAGCTTGATTAATTTTGTGCATTTGTGTATTAGTTATTTTTGTACCTTTTTATTATGTCTATTGAAGTGTATTTAATTGTTATGCTTGCATTTATGTGGATGTATTTTTATGTCCGTTACTTTTCCAGTGGATGAACTAATCAGCCCTAAAGACATTGATCCCATTCATCGATATGTGCCGCGGCAGGATCAGCGCAATGTCAGCATGCGGTACTCGAACCAGGTAAACTGTAATGTCACTGTGCTGGACTCATCTATGAGCTTCCATCTGAATTCTGAAGACTTTATCTACCAACCTATGAATGTAACACCAGATTCTCTCATCTTGTTTTCACCTTTTAAATGTTATTTACATATATCCTTTAAGTGCTTGTACTCTTTTTATATAAGGAAGGAACCATTTTTCCATGGTAAAAGGAACTTATGTGTATGAGGGGAATGTGATCTTTAGAAGTGCATTTTGCTGAGGCAACTGAAGGAAACTATTCATTATTGTTTGTTTTTCTGGTGGATATTTTATTCTGTAGTTTTCTGCATCTAGTTGCGTTGGTGCTGTTTTGTGAATTTTCTTCATGTTTCAAAAGCTCCCTTTACACTTAGTTATGACCCTGCTACAACAAAATAAAATCTGCCAGAGTGTGAAAGTCTTTGCAGGATCTTGGTGAGGTGTTACGGTTTTGTATTGAAAGGTTGTGTGCTCTGATTATTATTTTGAGCATGCACTGTACTTCCGCAGCAAGGTTA
The DNA here is from genome assembly GCF_014905685.2 of Nematolebias whitei. Classification (NCBI taxonomy): domain Eukaryota; kingdom Metazoa; phylum Chordata; class Actinopteri; order Cyprinodontiformes; family Rivulidae; genus Nematolebias; species Nematolebias whitei. The sequence continues at coordinate 30,073,874 of NC_056499.1, forward strand.
TGGTACTGTATCATCTTGGTGGCAGTGTATCAGGGTCATGTTTGGAGCATGGGGCAATATATCCGCATGGGGCCTAAGCGCACCAGGCTTGGTCATTGAGAATATAAAGAACTGGCCGTACTGATCTCTTGCCTAGGCTTAAACCATGATTGTGACATGGTCATGCAAAGAACTTAACACAAATGTGATACCCATAGCAGCATCCTGATATGATCCAAGACAGTTGATCTCAAGCAGCTTACAGAGCATTTTGGGTTAAAGGAGAACATCTGTATGGGTACAATGGCATCAAAAACCTAATCTGTAAGAGACAAGCGCATTGAAGTGCCTTGATTGTTGTCACATTAAGGGGAGGTTATAAAGATTTGCTGTGATCTTTACGTGTTCTTATAAGATGCATAGACTCTGAAGACCATATTTATTATTATTCGGGGAAAAAAATTAATCCAGTGAAAAATGATTTCACTGATTTCACCCTTTTATCAATCACTCTTCTCTGTTGTTATTTTTGGTAGAATTTTTCTGACCAACAAACACTGTCAGCACAAGTGCATTAACAGTGAAAGTAGTGTTGCTTATAGCCCCTAGACTTTGCATTCCATCATTTTAAACAATCAAATAATTTGCTCAGACTGCATGAATTGAATTACATTAGTAGAATTACAGTCATGTTGGTGTTCATTAGTCACTTTGTTGCGGTGGCCAGCTTGACCCAGTTTGACTCTAAAATTTAAGCATTTATTGACTATCCTTTTGAGTCAAATTAAATGTCATCCACTGGCTCATGACATATTTTGCTAACAGAAACCAGTAAACATACAGACACAGACATATACATTTATACAATCACCTGCCTTTCACTGTGGATGGCAATAAGAAAGTGGTATAGGCTAGGCACTTACTTTAACTGTGCCCATGCACAGTTATGCATGACTCTTGTTACAAGTCAGTACTTCCAGTTCAGCCGAGAGATGAAATGTGGATTTAATTTGTTTATTATTAACCTCTATTTAACCAGGCAAATCCCATTGAAATCATAGATCTATTTTGCAAGGCAGTCTTGTATGCATGTTTTGCACTGTGGGAGGAAACCAACGTACCCAGAGAAAACTCATGCAAACACGAAAACATGCAAACTTTAAGGAAACCAACGTACCCAGAGAAAACTCATGCAAACACGAAAACATGCAAACTTTACACAGAAAGACTCCAGATCCAAACCGGGGATGGAACCGAAAGACTTCCTTGCTGTGAGGCGATAGTGCTAACCACTAAGCTGCCCTGTTGCTTACATGAGTTGAGTGTTGATGGAAGCTGTAAAAACTAGATGAATATTACATATAATGTATATTGTGCTTCAACAATTTCCTCTTGTGCTTACTGTATAATACCGGTATTAACTTGTGGCTTCCATTTTGGTTTAAACAAAATTAGAATAGCTTGATTTGTTCTTTCAATTGTCTGTACATTTTGTCCACAGCCATAATGAAAAGATTTTCCTGTATCCAGCTTTTACAAAATCCCATGTTTTACTGTTGCTTTGTTGTGTTATTCATACATGCTAAAGTCTTAATTGCATTTCACCCATCAACAGCAACGCAGCAGACGTTATCTTATTTTACTTTGCCGAGGGCCAAGCTTGCAGATAAGGATTAAACTCGGCCTATTTGCCTCTCTAAATGGCAATCATGTCTGAGGTTTAATCCATATCGAATATGGCCGGCAGCTCTGAGGATAACATAGATGAAAGGTGGAGATATCTGCTTGATGCAACATTCTTCTGCAGTGTGTTGAATGTTGTTTTGTTGCTTGGCCGATAAGACAGTAGTAGTAAAAGCCACACAAAGAGGATAAGATTTTTTTTTAGAGATATGACATGCAGAAAGAACAAATACAAAATCATATTTTGAATCTCTAGTGGGCCATAAATATTTTAGGGTATTTACAGTTTGGTTGCAGGTCACTTTTTAACTTTCTGGATAATATCAAGTTTATTTTCTTATGAAATACTGAGCACTGTGAAAATATTGGTACAATGATAGATTAAGGGTTTACAAAGGAAATGTATAATTAATAAAACCACAATATTTGCATTATCCTAGAATATTTTATACTGGAATCAAACTGTGATGATTTAGAGTCTTGTCTTTGCCCATAGAAAATCAGCATTGGCTCACTTGTATGGAGTGTGACTTCTCCTGGTTTGAAAATGGTTTCAAATATGGTGCTCCATTGTGCTGGCGTCTTTGCTTCTTTATATTCATCTAAACTAGTATGCCCTCAGAGCAGACGGGCGCCGTCAGGTGGGCAACATATTTTGTCAAGACTATCAGAAGTTTTATCACAGCAAGTCTATGTCAGAACTGCTTAGAAACACAGCATTGCAGTTTGCTGAAACCTGGCATCTGATGTGGCAGGCACCACCCAGTGTGCAGCCCACGAACAAAGGCGATCCCGCTGAGTTTGATGTTTGCACTTGTATGTTTTTCATGGAAATGTAGGAGTAGTTTAAAGTCAACTTTATGTCTGGGAAAACTGAAAACACTAGAGGTTTTGTGACTGATATGGTACACTTTCCTTGGCAAATGTAAATTGGAATTTGGGGTTTGTAAATCTTATTAAAGGGATGAGCTATGTAGGTCATATAGTCATATAGCTCAGCAGATAGGACAGGTTTTTAAGAAAAAATCCATCTCAAATCCATACTAAGAACGTCTGTGAGACAAAAGTAACAACAGGTACTTCTGGACTACAAAAAATAAGTTACAAGCCCCTAAAATATTTTAAAATAGTTTTCCTTTTCTGTTTTAGCCACTTGTAGTCCCTATACCGTAATTACATTTAATAGGTGTTTTTTGAACTAAGAAAAACGTCCAATTATCAAAGCATAAAAACAATACGCCGAACAGCAGCACAAACATGAGTCTGTGTGAGCAGATGAGTATGAATGAACACAGCAACATGAAACAGATCAGCAGCAACATGAAACAGATCAGCAGCAACATGATGTGATTTTTCACAGTGATTATTCTGGTTAGAGATTCATGAGTCTAACAGCTTCAGGGTAGAAGCTGTTCCTCAGTCTAGTGGTTCTACACTTAATGCTCCTCAACCTCCTTCCTGAGGGGAGTGGGGCAACAAGTGTGTGTGCTGGGTGAATGGGGTCCTTCATGATGCAGGTGGCTCTCTTCCTACATCTGGAGGTGCAGATGTCTGTGATGGTGGGGAGGCTGACTCCAACAGACTTCTGTGCAGCCTTCCCCACTCTCTGCAAAGCTTTTCTTTCTGCAGCTGTGCAGCCTCCATGCCACACGTTGATGCTGGAGCACAGGATGCTCTCCACTGCACACCTGTAGAAGGAGGTGAGGACTGAGCTTCCCAGACCAGCTCGTCTCAGCCGTCTGAGGAAGTAGAGTCTCTGATGAGCTTTCTTGATCAGGCTGGTGGTGTTGTTGCTCCAGATGAGTTTGTCATTCAGGTGCACACCCAAGTACTTGTAGCTGGAGACCACTTCCACCACAGATCCTCCTATTTTCACTGGTAGGTGATACGATCACTCCCAACAGAAAACTAGATATTTTTTATCCAATAAAAGTCTGTTTGACCTTAATTAGAGAGCTTATTATTTTAACTTTACAGATTATGTTACCACCATATGAGCATTTATCCTGGAGCTATTAGCATGTTTGAGTCACAGTTGTTCTCAAATTTGATCTCAGTTGCATTACACCTTTCTCCTCACTAAAATGCTGAGCACCCAGGTGCATCTTATTACCTTTTAAGTACCACACAGAGAACTTGATAGTGAGTACATTCCACAACCTGGCACAGGAGCGTTGCAGGTGTTTTTCTTTTCGGTCTTGAGATTTTCAGTACATCTGACGTGTTCTGTTCCTTCAGCTGTACTGCTCAAAACCTAATGTGAAGAGTCTTTTACTAAAAACACAAATGCTTTAAATTGGCACTTTTTTGTTTGTGTGTCAGAGCGTACCTGTGGCCTTGCTCTCTTTCAGGAGAAATTAGATGTGATTGTTTAGTCGTGTTGCTGTGGCTAAAACGAGCACCTCGTGGGGTCAAGCGGTCACCCAAATCATAGACTTCAACCACGCTGTTCTCTTCCATCTTCCATCACCTCTCTGACCTCTCTTTCTCTTCTACCTTTTAGCTTCTTTTGAACTTGTTTACCAAAGCTCTCTGTTCTTTTTTCTTCTTGTCTTCTTGTGTTTTTTGTTTCTTCTTCCAAATCTTTGTGCCTCACACCTTTTCTGACTCAGGCAGACACTTAGCTTTCATGTTGTGTTGGCAAAGAGACCTGAGATGGGTTGAGAAAAAAATAAAAGCAGGAGTGAGAAGAGAAGAAAAGAGGCAAAAGAAAAGGAGGTTTATTACCACTTTTTTTCTGACTGTCACGTGATTTAAGCAAGAAATGTTGTGTGAATATACAGCCCGTCTAGTTTGCTCTTCATCACTGGATTCCAATGTTTGGTCTGCAGGCAGAAAAAAGCACATGAGTGTGCTGAGACTTCATATAATATTAGGATCTGATTTTCAGACCCACTCTTTTTCTCCTCTATGCATATATAATTTGTACAAAAATATGTACATGTATACAGTATCTCTATAAATATTTCCATTCTACTTAAAAGCTTGGTGTGTATACAGGTTTGCTGCGTATTTCTTTCTGCGTGTTATTCATTGTTCTTATCTAAATATATATGCCACTGAGGAACATGAGGTGCTGCATTCATGACTTCAGTTTAAAAAAATACACTTTTTTTTTCTTCATATTAGCATCTGGAAGCTAAAACTCCTGTTAGCATGTAGAAGTGTGTTTTTCCTCCTACACACAGACTTACTTTTTCATCTTAGTATGATTAAGACTGAAATTAATATGTCTTTAGGCTGTTCCATATAGCAGTTCAGAGTCATAGCCACAAAGACGACCCCTTCATTAAGGTTTTTAACAAACTGTATGAAACAGTCAAGCCAGCGTCATCCTTTGACATTGTGTCACTATGTAGCCACCATCACAGATGGCGAGAGTGAAAGTGAAAGATGATAGAAACCACAGTTTGCTTTAGGACAATAACCGCCTCATTCACCCGTTCCTCTTCATCTGTCTGGTTAATTACACACAAGCATCCTTTGTTGAGACTTTACACCTAAAAGCAGTTTATTTTTATTCCCATCATCCACTTCATGTTTTTCACCATGCGATTTTCCATAACGAGGAAAAAAATATCAGTTGTGAATTAAAATATCTATGGAATTACTTGTATCTTTTATCAAATTGTTTTAATTTATTTTCTTCGCACATCCTGTCATGCACGAGCCATGAATAATTAACAAATGAAATAACTCTGATGAAAACTTTGGAGCTGTGTTACCTCAGTCTAACATTGTTGTACATGCCTTGGTAGTATGAATTAATAATGTAAACAATCTAGCTTTATTTTGAAGTGGTGAGTCTGAAATTGAAAGTGATTATGCTGCACGTATTCTGTTTTATTATGCATTGCGTGTGCATAAAGTCTGGGTCTTGGCGGGGGGAAGTGTGGCTTTTTGGACAAAACATGAAGCTTTCAAATGGCAGGAAGAAGTGATTGCAGTGGCTGTGTGGGACACTTATGCAACATTAATGGATTGTTTGTGCACCAGAACTTTTTACTGCCATACTTAAGAAGTGTAAGCTCATGAAATTTAAAGAAAGGCAAACATTTTAAATATGCATGAGACGCAAATGTTGAAACCCAGCAGTTATTACAGAGCTGCAAGCCCATCTGTAAAGAAATAATTGCTGCAAATGAATTCTTACAGTTCTTGATTTGTAGCAACTACAAACGTGCAGCTGGAGTTGGTCATTTTTTTAATTTATTCTTTATTTTTTTTATTGTCTGAGCCTTGTTGTGCTCCCTGGACTGTGGGGGTGAGTCAGATGAATTGCACACCAAGGAAGCTGGCATGACATCCCACTGACAACCATCCAATAATACTCAGCAGGTGTTAGCAATTGGTGGATCTGAGGAGCCATGAATGGCAATGAATCAGTTTATTACTTATTTTGCTTACGTCACACACTTGCCTTTAGTGTTGTTCCTTTAATGTGCTCAGCTTTTCAGACATGCTTGCAGTGCCATTGTGCATTTTTAGCCTGTCTTTTTTCACATTTTATCATTTACCCCTTCTGTCTCTTTGAATTTTGTTCTATTCTTAGTGAATCCGGCAACCTACACGAATCGTATTTGCCTCGCAAACGTGCGATAATGGCTTGTAGGAATTTCACCAAAGTAATCTACCACTCGGCTGCCGGTGGGGGAACGTTTCTAGTGGCCGTTGTCTGATTTTCTCATGGCAGCGTACGCACAAGCACACACACGCTGCGCCGTTTGAGATTGAGGTTAATGGAAAAATTGTTGTCCACATTGTCGGAGCCATCGGCCTTCAATCAGAGATAAGGTGTTTGGGTCAAGAGAGGGCCCTGGTTGGACACTACAGGAAGAAACATGCCTTGTTAGATGAAGGCAAGGAGAACAGGGACAAGTGTCAGTCAGGGGATATGGCGAGTGTCTATGAAGGAAACATCATCTGTTACATTTAATAACTTTTCTGCAAATATTCTCTTGACTTTATAAAAACCTGCTGAAAGGTCCAACATACTATTCAGTTTTTTTTTTAGGCGTATGTTCTGTTCAGACACCTGCTTTTCTCATGACAAGGTTTCTAATTCATACAATGAAAAAATGTTTAATTAATTGAAATGTGATTCGTGGAGAAATGTCCTAGACAAATATGGTCTAGCTTTGTGTGCACAGCTTCCAAACTGCACTCTTGGCTGTGCATATTATTTTGTATATAAAATAAAATGACTATTTACTGGGCCCCCCAAAAATATTCCTCAGACCCCCCAGCTAAATTCTTCTGGAGCTGGGTCTGCCACCATCTGCTCCCCCGGGCTCCCCCTAGACAGCAGCTCTCTGCTCCACGCATGTGGGCTTTGGTAGCTAGATGGTCTGAGGTTGTGTCAGGAAGGGCATATGGTGTAAAAACAACTGTCAATTCTTTGAGTTTGCTCGCTGTGGTGAAGCTGAAAGAAGAATATAAACTTAAAAATAAGTTAAGTCTTTAAAGTATGGGCCTCCGTTCAAAGTTGGTAAAGGATTTCACCTTTTTATAAAAATGTTGTTAAAAATAAAAAGGAAGCAATACATAAGACTGTCTGATACTTACAGGCACCAAATCACATCCAAATGTTTACAGTGATAAGTTATAACAGATTCAAATATCTGGAAATATCTGTCTCCAAAGATCGTCGCTTCAGTTTTGTCCTCATTAAATTAAATTTTATTTATTTATTTATTTATTAACCTTTATTTAACCAGGCAAATCCCACTGAGATCATAGATCTCTTTTGCAAGGGAGGCCTGGGCCTGAAGGCAGCCTAACATGCATGGTTTTGGTCTTTTTACTTCATTTATAAGAACCGTTTTATTCTCTGACAGACAATTAAGCAGTGGTTTAAGTTCAATAAATAAAGTAGTTGGGTTTCAATGTAGATATTAGACATTTAGCCAAAATCATCTTTGATTTTATGTTTGTTTTTAAAGATAGTGGACAGTGGATGCATCAACCACTGTCAATTTGTCAAACTTTGACTAAACAATAAATCAGATTTGTCTAACTAACTTTACATTTTCTGATTGTCTCATTCAGACTAGTTCTCACAAAGCGACTGAGACAATTACCAAGAGAAGCAGATGGGCTCTTCACCCAAAGCTTGGCTGTAAATTCTCTGTTATAAAGGAAAGAATTGGCAGTGTGATCACAATCACTGCCTGAAGTTGGCATTTGTTAGTTTCATGTTGATGTGAGTTTCATTATGCTCTGCAGTGCCTTAACAGTTAATGTTTACGTTAGTTTGAAATTGCATTTTCAATAAACAAGAGCCACCTTCAAAATTTTTCATTTCAAGTTCAAGTTTCTTTGTCATTTACATCACATGTGGTACATGAGGTGGAACAAAATTGTGTGCTCAAGGTCCCAGTTACATCAAACAATAGCAAAAATGTAAAATGTAAAAAGAAAGAGTATATAAGGATCTAATATATACACTAAATGAACTAAAGATCTAAGATAAATGCTAAACACCAATAATGTAAAATAATACGGTATATTAAACAGCAGTCCGAACATGAGTCTCTAGTGAGCAGATGAGTATGAATGAATATAGCAGCATGAGATAGTCAGCAGCATGGATTTTATTATTAAAATTTATTAAACTGCAAATCCCATTCAGATCACAGATCTCTTTTCCAAGGGAGGCCTGGGCCTGAAGGCAGCCTAACATGCATGTTTTTGTTCTGTGGGAGGAAACCGGAGTACCCAGAGAAAAGCCACGCAAGCACGAGAAGAACATGCAAACTCCACACAGAAAGACCCCAGGTCCAACTGGGGATTGAACCCAGGACCTTCTTGCTGTGAGGCAACAGTGCTAACCACTGAGCCATCAAACAGCCATTATAAAAATCAGTAGCATGGATAATCAGCAACACAGATAAGTCACATATCACCAATTAAAGTTGCATTACAGAGATGTTCTTTTTTTTCCTTACAGTGATTATCCTGTTTAGGGATTTATGAGTCTAACAGCTTCTGGACATTTTCTGGTTTCTGTAACCATCCAGTACTGAATATGAAACGTCCCCAGCAAACATAAACATTACACAGCAGGGGTCGACATAAATGGTTTCCATTTGTCTGAAACAACCTATTCTTGTCTTGCACAACCAGATTTCACCTTGAGGTTGTCCAGAGGACAACCAAGTAAAACAGACATGAATTAAAGTTCTCCATCCCTGCTGTGGATTTCTGTCATTGTGAACGTCTTTACAAATGAAAGGGGGGAAAAATGTGTGTTTTGTTTTAAAGCCGCCAAATCTAATGATGATACAGGAATTAAACTCAGGCTGCTTTCAACGCATAAGAGAACCAGAGCCATAGTTTTACCCATTCGGGTCATGCTGTCAGATGCACGGCGGGTGATCACAGTACTCCTAACTCATGGACAGACTGCAGGTGAGAGCACCAATCAGTGTTTCCTGTACTATTTCCCAAGAAGGACACCTCTCTACCCTAACATCCTGATGCATGCTTAAAGGTGATGACCGAAGGTGATGACGTAATAAATTACTAAATGACTAGATGTTAAACGTATGTGTTCCCACATGACACAATTACTCCCACCCCCTCCTCATATGCTGTTCCCCAACCTTTCCAAAATGTTTGTATCTAAAATCTAACTTTGTGTTAAATGTTGACAACTAGGGGGAGAAAGAGTCAAAATATATTTTTTCTGCTTTAATCCCTGCCTTAAATACGTTTTGAGTGTTCCTATTGCAAAATCTGATGATGAGGAGGAGGAAGAGCAGATTGAAGGAGTTCCACTGGAGCAGCTCCTGAAAGCGTCCGCCACTCAGTAGACAGGAAATTTCAAGCAGGCCACAAGATGGCTGACTGAGAACATTTGTAAATACTTTGTATATAGTGAAATATACTTACTAAATTGTTTTTTTTCTTGAGATTTTTTCTTTCTTTATTTTAAGGTTTGCAGACAACCAAACCTTTTTGCTGACAACCAGATTCTGTCAGGAGACGTATTTACTGCTCAACCTGGAAATTTTCCTTGTGTTTACTCCTGCATGGTATATTTGCCCCGATCTGTACACAGATAATCATGGAGTGCATTTGAATTGCTTACAAATGCAACATATTTGGAGAAATTCTGCCTTATTTTAGTGTTTGCTTAAAGTAATGCTGCATTCACTGAACCTTGGGAGTGGAATTTTTATTTTTTTTCTCTTTAAACTGCTAATTATCATCTGAGGTTATAAATTTACCTTGAGAACTAAATTAGCTTACAAATCTCTACTAATACTTTTTTACAGGTCAATTTAGGCTTTTTTTATTAGAATTTTTAACTTATGACCAAATTCAACAATTTTCAGTCAGGTCATCTATATGGTTTATTTTTTTTGTTTGTTTGTTTGTTTGTTTGTGCTGAGACGTTTCGTATTCCATCCAGAAGGCTTCATCAGTCTGAGGAAACACCAGACAAAACTGCTTCATCCCCAACAGTTTACTCCAAAGTGGAAAAAAAAAACAATTATGTTGGTGCTAAGATGGTCTCTGGGGCACGCCCTCTCCTCCGGTGCCCTCCCTCTCCCTCGTCGACAGACATGTCAAACTGGTTCAAAACACCAAAGTCCATGCTCAGTCCAAATGACCTGACTGAAAATTATTAGATTTTATACCTGGATTATTGAGCATGGACTTTGGTGTTATGACCAAATTATGCATAAATAAGGGATTGTCAAGGTTCAATTTTCTTTATTCATTCATTCATTCATTCAACCTTTATTTAGACAGGTTAATCCCATTGAGCCTCGAGGACTCATTTACAAAAGAGACCTGATTTCAACAAAGAATAATGACAACAATGGACAACAGTGACAACAGTAGACAGTTGTAAAAAGGCATACAGATTATTATTTTTTTTTTTTTACATAAGATGGCCAAAAATGTAACAAAAACAGCTAGATTCTAAGGCAAATGTAGAAAACTAAAAAC
>NC_056499.1:30084596-30110632 GCF_014905685.2 Nematolebias whitei
TATATATATATACAAATTAAAATAAGATGGCACAAAAAGTAGCCAAAACAGCTAGATTATAAGGCAAATGTAGAAAAATTTAAAACAGGAACATGTCTACATTAGTCCTTGCTAGGAGTCCAACAGATTCTTAGTCACTTAGAGAGGTCAAGGTCGAGATCTTCAGATCTTTTTGCAAGATATTCCAGGAAACAGGAGCGGAGTAGGAGAAGGCCCTTTTGCCAAGTTCAGTCCGCACTGTGGGAACACTGCAGGTAATAATGTCCTGAGAGGGCACACTGTAGCTGCACTCACGTAGAGACATGTAGGAGGAGATGTATGAAGGCAACAGACCAAGATGCGATTTAAATATGAAAATGTACCAGTGGGAGAGTCTGCGTGAAGTTAATGATGACCGGTTAACCAGTGAATACAGGGTGTAGTGGTGGGTACGATAATCACAGCCAGTTATGAATCTTAGTGCATCATGATAGACAGCATCCAACATCTGCAGGGTGCTTGTAGGAGCGTTCATGTAAATAATGTCACCGTAATCAATGGAGGGAAAGAAAGTCACAGATACAAGGCGTTTCCTAGCATTCAGAGTTAGACAGGATCTATTTCTGAAAAAGAAACCCAGTGTAACTTTCAGTTTCCTTACTAGGTTTTCCACATTGAGCTTAAAAGAGAGATGCGAGTCGACCAAGATACCCAAATATTTATAGGAATCAACAAACTCAATGGGGACACCATTTGAGGATAAAATCGGAGGAAAAACTGCTGGGACTGACTTCCTGTTTGAAAAAAGCATCCCTTTGGTTTTATTGGCATTTAAGACAAGTTTGAGGCGGAACAAATCAGACTGGATGATGTCAAATGCATATTGCAAAAGCTGGAAAGCCTTAGCAACAGTTTTAGCTCAACAATAAACAACTGTGTTATCGGCATAGAAATGTATAGATGCATCAGGGATGTTCTGATATACTTTACATATGTAGATTGTAAAGAGGGTGGGTCCTAAGACTGAGCCTTGTGGTACACCATTGTTGACTGTTAAATAACTGGAGGAAGTACCATTATGTTGAACACATTGCCTGAGAGATAGTTAGAGAACCAACCAATGGTGTGATCTGAGAAACCGATTTCTGAGAGTTTATGACACAAGATGTTATGATCCACAGTGTCAAAAGCTTTAGACAGGTCTAAGAAAAGTGCAGCACAATAATCTTTAGCATCCAGTGCTTCAACAACGTCATTAAGAACCTTCAGTGAAGCAGTGGTTGTGCTGTGTTGTTTCCTGAAACCAGATTGATGTGGAGGTAAGATGTTAAATGAGTCCAGGTAATTTTTGATTAGAGAGTTTATCAGTTTTTCTAGAACCTTGGCTAAAATGCAGAGTTTAGAGATTGGTTGATAGTTGTTCAGTGAGGTGGGGTCACCTCCCTTCAGCAAAGGAGGAACAAAGGCTGTTTTCCAAGTGTCTGGAAAGGAGTTTTGGCTTATGGAGAGATTAAAGATGTGGGTCACAAGGACTGTGAGCACTTTAAGAAATAAAGTGGAAGTTCATCTGGACGTGCAGATTTTTTTAGAGTCTAGATCTTTTAATAGTTTATTAACCTCACTGACTGAGAATGAGGAAAGAGAGAAGGTGTGATTTACTCAAGATCGACTTGTAGGAGATATATGGTTTGTAGAAGTTTGACTTTTAGAGGAAGTGGCTGATTTTCCATCAGTAACTATGTCAAATAAGGAACTAGAAGCAACAAAATGTTTGTTGAAACAGTTCAGGATCTCATGTTTTTTGACACAGGAACAGAGTTAACAAGAAGTTGTGATGGGAGGTCAGATGATTGGGGGGTGCTTGAGAGAAATGTGATGGTCTTCCAGAATCTTTTAGGGTCATTTAGATTTTTGGAGGTCTGAGATAAGAAATAGTTGCGTTTTGCAGCTTTGACGGAAGTTGTGCATTTATTCCTCATCTGCCGAAAACTCAACCAATCAGTGTCTGAGTCAGATTTTCTCGCTGCAGCCCAAAGATGATCTCTCCTGTGCAGGAGGTCAGCTAGCTCTGGAGTAAACCAGGGGCTGTCTCGTCCCTTTATTCTGAACTGACGAAAAGGAGCATGTTCGTTCACAAAATAAATGAAACTATTATGAAAATAGTTCCAAGCAGTTTTCACGTCGTCAGTTAATAGAATACGATGCCAGTCAAAGTGAGACAGATCCCAGAGGATCTACTGTCATTTTCATCACATGTGGTACATGAAGTGGAACAAAATTGTGTACTCAAGGTCCCAGTTTCACCCCAAAATAGCAAAAATATAAAGTATAAAAAGAAACAGTATATAAAGAAGAACAGAACATAGATCATGAACTATCAACAGCATATCTGTAGGATTTTGAGGATAAAATTGTACGAATCTGGACTTGTGCGTGCTTTTGTGAATTAAGTGTTAATTGCCCCCATATTATAAGGATCTAGTGGTGGACTTACAAGGTCCAGTCTAGAGTTTTGTAACACATGCAGATAATGCCAAGAAAGCTTTTTTAAGAGATTCTTAGATTCTGATTTTGTGGGCCGATACCAATTTTTGATATTTGTACAACTAAGCGTTTAACTTGTGACCTCTTTGCTGTGTGGCGGCAGCATTGATCACTACTCCAGTGTACTGCCCTCAGTACAAATATATTTTTTAATGAATTGGTATTTAGTTACATCAATCAGTTTAATCCTGCTGCAGTAGATTTTCTGGGATTCAGAGTGTGGAAAGAGCTTTAGTCTGACTGACAGACTGACGGAAAGATTTCACACTGCTGCTCAACACAGTGTTAGTGATCATGTCCATATCATATTAATGTCAGCACCAGCAGGGAAATTACATTTTTACCTGTAAAGGTAAGATGAGGTACGGTGGTGGCCATTAGAATAAAAAGTAAGAACAGAAAGAAGAGTAATGTCAGTAACAGTAAGAACTAAAATAAATTGTATTTAAAATGTATCTGCTGGCTGTAAAGATGTAGCTGAATTTTAGTAAAGAAATTTGATTTAATAAATAAATGTATGATTAAATAAATCATTTAATATTTAGGTTTGTCTGGATAATCTAAAATTGGTATTATCTGCCGCAGTGTTTTCTTATGTATTTTCCATTCAACCTTTATTTAAGGAGGTTAATCCCATTGAGCCATGGGGACTCATTTACAAGAGAGACCTGAATTTTAACAAAGAATGATGACAACAGTGGATAACAACGACAACAATAGACAGTCACAAATGATTCATACAAATTTAAGTGGGGTTTTTTTTTTTTTGGGGGGGGGGGGGGGGGGTGTTAACCATTGGTATATAAAAATGTATATATTGTTCCTCAGTTCTGGGTACTGTGTCCATTAAATGTAAAAAAAAAAAAATAATTTGAGAAAAAAATATTGTGTTACTAAACGTCTCTGTCACTAGAAATTTATAAATAATCTCCTCCAGGTTATTGAAGAGAGAGATTTGTTCTAATAAATATCAACAGAAACATAATTACTGTAAATTTAACTTAAACATCAAATTACATCTATTTAACCTTGTTTTGTTCACCACATTCAATTTTACCCTCATAAATTCTCTATTTTAAAACAAATTAGCTGTTTTATATGATGACAAAGAGGAAGATCGAAGAGGAGATATATGGATGCAGTTAGGGAGGTCATGGAGGTGGTTGGAGTGAGGACAGAGTGAGATGGAGGAGGTCCCACTGTGGAGACCCCTGAAGAGGGAACGATGAAAGTAAAAGGAGGAGGAGAAGCAGAAGCAGCTTTGTATGTAACTAAGAATTCCTACTTTGGACAGAGCACCACAAGCCTCAGAAACAAGCTAACTCTTTTCTTTTTTTTCTACTGAACTCCAAGTTTACAAGCAGTGGTGTATTTACCGTGAGAGGAGGCGGTAAATCTGTGATGTACTGTAATGTTCAGTAAAGGACTATGTGGTAGAGTCATCCTGACACTACTTTTCCCGGAGGCATCCTTGAACAATTTAAGTGGCTTTGCTGCAGAATCATAAAGAACAGACAGGTGTAAAGACACCTGAAATATAATTCTAGGTCCAATCCGCAGAGCACAGATCACAAGTCAGTGGAAGGACAGTGTTGAATAATCTAAACACTCTGCCCCCCTAAAGAGCAAAGTAACACCTTTGAGCAGCAATAAACAGATGGGCACATGGACGATTTGTCCCAAGGGCACACACACACATATGCAGTCACCGAGTTTTGGCCTACAAGCTCAACCTCTTCTTCAAAAAGCCCCACAAACTAAATCACATACATGTGCCAGCACACACATATTTTCTCATTTTCTTTTTGTATTGTTGGCTTCTCCTTCTCTCTCTCTCTCTCTCTCTCTCTCTCTGTCTCACTCACACACACACACACACACACACACACACACAGAGAGACAACACGATGTGCTAAGCCTTGCGATTTGCCAAATGGCCTCGTGGTGTGCAGGAAATGTTGAGCTCAGTGATCTGTGACAGTAAAAGCCCCACAGAGATGGCCACTGATCTTAACCTGCAGGGAAATGGACATCACTCACACAAACCAAAAACACTTTGCTAGCATTAACACAGGAGACATCAGCCGTGATCGAATGCATCCTCCTCTTACACAGCCAATACCTACACACACAGCTCCTCATGTACTGCTAGAAGTTGTGTGTCTGTGTCCATCCTGGACAGATCTCTGATTTTCTCATCAGCTACAAGCTGTACGCTGTTTCACAGGGGCCCCATTAGGGGTGTCTAATTGGTTCTGCCCCTCTTGTTTCTTTGTGTCAGTGTCAGTGCTGCTGTCCAGCTCTACTGTACAGTGTCTTCGTGCTAAAGGTTAATCTATCATGGGGAAACAAAAGGAGAAGCAAGCTGCCAGGATATACAACCTAAGGGAGGACCTCAGGGGAGCAGAGGGAGTGTTTGAACCTGCTATGGTTATTTCATTCATACTCACACTTGCACCAAAGGCTTCATATCCTTTGCACGTGTCAGTAAATCAGTGTCTCCTGCTGCTGGAATCAGAGCGTTAGGTGAACATGGGATTTGTGTTATGGAGCCAGGTGTGCAGAGAGGCAGCATCTGGCCTCCTATTAGCTGCTTGTTGATGGTTACTGCTGACAGTGTAGAAGCCTAGACTTCCCAACAGCGATCAGGACTTTCACAGAATCCACACCTGTACTTGTCAGCTTTGCTTTGATTGTTACAGCAAGCAAGAAACAGACAAAATTTGTTGACATGAAAAACAAAAATGTGTGTTTCAATGTGGATCAGGGCATAAGATAAGTAGTTGTATCAAGAGGAAAAGATGACTGATTAGGAGGTTGTGTTTGAGTTCAGTTCTTTGGCTTTTTTAAGCTTAGATGCAGCATTTCATATGTGCCTCAAAGATAAATGAAGATGTTATTTTTCTTTACATTTTACAAAAACATATTTTTGAAAGATGTTTTAGTTTTTCTTTGCAGAAAGTTAGCAGTTAGCTTTTCCTTTTGAATTTGATGAGATGACTCAAGTCATGAATAACAAGCTTTAGATAAAATAATATCCAATTACCCTTTTCCGGCTCAAGACCATGGCCTCGGATTTGGAGGTACTGGTCCTCATCCTGGTTGTGATCTACAGCTTTTGCTGGAGCGGTTCGCAGCCGAGTGTGAAGCAAAGAGGATGAGGATCAGTGCCTCCAAATCTGAGGCCATGGTCTTGAACTGGAAAAGGGTAGAGTGCCCTCTCCGGGTCGGAGAGGAGGTTTTGCCCCAAGTGGAGGAGTTTAAGTATCTTGGGGTCTTGGTCATGAATGAGGGAAAAATGGAGCAAGAGATCGATAGGCTGATAGATGCAGTGTCTGCAGTGAAGCAGGCGCTGTACTTGTCTGCTGTGGTAAAGAGAGAGCTGAGTCAATAGGAAAAGCTCTCGATTTACTGGTCCATCTCCGTTCCTACCCTCATCTATGGTCATGAGCTTTGGGTTGTGACCAAAAGAATGAGTTCTCGGATACAATCGGCCGACATGGGTTTTCTCCACAGGGTGTCTGGGCTCTCCCTTAGAGATTGGGTGAGAAGTTCGGTCATCCGGTTGGGACTCAGAGTACAGCCGCTGCTTCTCCACGTCGAGAGGAGCCAGTTGAGGTGGCTCGGGCATCTGGTTAGGATGCCTCCTGGACGCCTTCCTGATGAGGTGTTCCAGACACGACCCACCGAGAGGAGACCCAGAGGAAGACCCAGGACACCCTGGAGGGACTATGTTTCTCGGCTGGCCTGGGAACGCCTCGGGATTCCCCTGGAGGAACTGGCCCAAGTGGCTGGGGAGAGGGAAGTCTGGGCCTCCCTACTTGGGCTATTACCCCTGCAACCCAACCCCGGATAAGCGGAAGAAAATGGATGGATGGATAGAATATTCAATTAGATATTTTGTTAACAGACAGTGTTGACTGTAATGGGTATACCATAGATGGTTCTCAAGTGACGTAACAACATGCCAAGTATGTGATCGGTTTGCCATCGTTGTGGGCACGCTTTCGCAGAATGACCGGAGATTTGACGTAGCTGACAGTGTTAGACAAATGTGGACTGAAGTGAAAATACCTGCTTTTACAAGAAGAAACGAACAACTTTCCCTGCTAGAAGTTGAAGTCACCAAGAAAATATCTCACGTGCGTATCCATATGGAGTGGATAATTAGACTTGTCTGAAATAAATACACCATCCTACAGGGCACCTTACCAATTCTTCCTACAGAGTTTGTGTGTTCATGTTTGCCGACAGCTTCTTTGTTTCAGCCTGGTTGGTAGCTTTTTTTCTCATTTGGTCAGGATGCGGTTGACGCTAGAAGCTAAACGCTAACCCACCTAGTTAGGTTGATGATGTCAATAAGAACAATCTATTGTTAAAGTTTTAAACAAAGCTTGCATGCAAAAAGCAGCACTTGAATATTTGTTGAGGATCTGTCTCAACTATTACCACTTCAAAGTTTAGGTTGATGTCTGTAAAATTATCTGAGTATTAGCCATTTTCATGTTTTCTGAGTTGAGTTGCCAGTGTTCACCATCTTGAAGTGGGTTGGCTCTGTTTCAGAGGAACATCAAACTGTTGCTTTCTGCAAGTTTCATTAAAATTTGCCCAGTAGTTATTGAGGTATTTTAGTAAATGACAGGCGCACATACTACATGTCAGTGGCAAGCATTCATCTCACTCCATAAATGCTTTACAAAGCAAACGTTTTTTCTAAAACTATGTAAACACTGGTCTGACTTTTTTTAACACATTGTTTTTATATCTAATTATTTCATGTGCAACTGATCTCAGATCTAACAAAGTTAAACCATGTCCTCAGGATGGTTTAAAAAAAAAAATAAATAAAATAAAAAAAAAACGTCCAGAGGACCTGACTTAACTTTGTTAGATTTTTTTTTCTGGATTATTGAGCATGAATCAGGATATGATCTCAGATCTGTTTAAATGTGGACAGAATAATCTACAGAAGCTTTTTTGAGGGTGATTTATCGATGTACTGCCAGTCTTCAGAGTGGTCAGTGCATCGTGGGAATAAAGCATCTCAGTTCTCTGATCAAAGTACATGCAAAATACAGTAAATTTTCAGTCTGCTGAACTATAATAGTGGAAACAACAGACAGAATCAACACAACTATTCTGGACTTAGCAGTCAGGAAGCTACAGGGGGTGGCTAAGTACATGTTAGGAAATGGGAAATCTCTGAATAAACATAGTTATTTACCGACTGGAAATTCTCACAGATGACAGCCAACTCAGTGGGGTTAGGGGGGATTGACGTCCTAGCTTCTTTGCTGCAGCCTAGAAATAAGGAGCTCAGCCCCTTTCTGCTGTTTTTACATACTGTAAGTGTGTCATTTTCTAGAGGAAGTTCAGAGACAAAAAGACGACTAAATGAGGCGACTAGATGTTACTAAACAAACCACCAAGCAACCAACCAAATCCAGACAAGCTGCACAAATAGATTTAATGTCTGTGAACAAAATGAAAATGTCCACAGAACAACCTGAGTTTTGTTTTTCATTATTTATAAACCATAATCATCAAAATTACAAGAAATAAAGACTTGAAATATTGTTTAATGAATCTATATGATTTTCATTTTCTTAAATGATGGACAAAAAGGAACTTTTTCATAATATTCTAATGTTTTTAGATGCACATGTAGAACTGACTTTGAGGCAGACAAATAAACTTTACCCAGAATTTATTTATTTTGCAAATGGAAAGAAAACAGGACATACATATCTCTGAGACATCTCGTCTCTTTCAGGCATTCGGAGCTTCATATTTTGGCTCCGTGTATATTTATTTTTTACGGCGGCACTCGTGTCATTATGCTCCCCTGCACACACAGACAGTAGTAATCAGGCCACTTATCTTCCTCAGCCTTCGCGGCTCTCCAGGCGTGGTATCAAACAGAGCAGCTCTGACAAGCTGAGACTCCTGTAGCTCACACCGTGGCTCGCCTTTAATATCAATTGATTATTTTTTTTCTTCACTCATAAGAATTCCGTTGGCAGAGGATAATATTTCTGAGCTGAGGCTGAGGAACAATGTATCGCTTTCTCAGTCAGGGCGCCTTTGCAATTACACCAGTCAGCAGCATGCAATCCAATTCTTCACTCGGTTCTCCTCTGTGGAGGTGATTCCACCCTCCTTCCCTCCATTTCTTCCCCTCCCTCTCTTATCTTTTATCTTTTTTTATCCTTCCATCCCATATAGCTGTCTGTCTTTTTCCCGCCATGTTGGCAGACTGCAAGAATTCCCCTAAATCAAACTCCAGCTTCATCAATACTTCTTTGTCAGATTGTAATTATCCTAAAATTACACAAGATAAAAAAAACTTCATATTTATATCATGTTGTATGAATTAATGACATTTTTTGAAAAAAAAAAATCCAACTTAAGCATTTAAAAACCACATTTTTCTTCCCCCACTACACAGATTGAAAATGATATCGCATTTCTTTTATGTTTTCTCTCGCCTTTCAATATATTTCTCCTAAAATCCCCAGACACTTTAACATACCCTCATGAAAATAGGAATCTTTGAGCTACACTGACACCGACTTCCTGAGGACGATGCTGAGCCTGGAGCCATTCAACTGTGCAGGGACATTAAAAGAAAGGATTATATTTCATTCAGATGGGATTGGGGGGGGGGGGGGGTGAAATAAAGTCCTCTGCTTCTTTCTTAACTTCGTGAAAGTCTTTGAATGTTTTATTCCTTTGTGATGTGACGCTCGCTTGAGGCTGCCTCCCTCGGGCTGTGCTTGGCCTGCCAGCCCACTAGGAGAGACCTGACCTTGAAACCATCTCATTCAGTTCAGAACAATATTCTTTGACTTCCACCGTGTTCCCCATCCATCCGTTTATTTTCTTTTGCTTATCCAGGGTCGGGTTGCGGGGGTAGCAGCCTAAGTAGGGAGGCCCAGACTTCCCTCTCCCCAGCCACTTTGGCCAGCTCCTCCAGGGGATTCTCAAGGCGTTCCCAGGCCAGCTGAGAAACATAGTCCCTCCAGTGTGTCCTGGGTCTTCCTCTGGGTCTCCTCCCAGTGGGATATGTCTGGAACACCTCACCAGGGATGCGTCCTGGAGGCATCCTAACCAGATGCCCGAGCCACCTCAACTGGCTCCTCTCGACGTGGAGAAGCAGCAGCTCTACTCTGAGTCTCTCCTGGATGACCGAGCTTCTCACCATATCTCTAAGGGAGAACCCAGACACCCTGCGGAGAAAACTCGTTTTAGCCGCTTGTATCCGTGATGTCGTTCTTTCGGTCACAACCCAAAGCTCATGATCATAGATGAGGGTAGGAACGGAGATGGACCAGTAAATCTAGAGCTTCGCCTTTTGACTCAGCTCTCTCTTCACCACGACAGACCAGTACAGCGCCCACTTCACTGCAGACGCCGCACCTATCCGCCTATTGTTCTCATGCTCCATTTTTCCCTCATTCATGAACAAGACCCCGAGATACTTAAACTCCTCCACTTGGGGCAGGATCTCCTCCCCAACCAGGAGAAGGTACTCTACCCTTTTTTGGCTCAAGACCGTGGCCTTGGATTTGGAGGAACTGATCCACATCCCGGTCGCTTCACACTCGGCTGCGAACTGCTCCAGTTATAGCTGTAGATCACGACCTGATGAAGCCAATAGGACCACATCATCTGCAAAAAGCAGAGACGCAAGAGACACTAGGAGGGACCTGACCTTGAAACCGTCTCATTCAGTTCAGAACAATATTCTTTTCACTTCCACCGTGTTCTCATTTTTAATTATCGAACAGAGACATACTGTGGCCTGTTCGTCATTAGGTCAACTGCTCATCAGATGTCATTAAGTATGTGAGTCCACTTATTAAAATATGTTAGAAACTTTATAGAAATTGTAAAAAAAAAATCACATTTTAATTAACTATTTTCAGTTTATTTGATTAATTCTTAGTGCATTCAAACTAATACCTTAATTACATGTGCCATTTCATCAGCACCAAATCCATCTTTATTGGGTTGCTAAATTAGTTTTGTCACAAATTTAGATTTGCGACTCCTCAGGCAGCTTTGGAATAGTTCATACAGGGGATACATCACAGTGCACATCTTAAAAGGCAATGTTGTGCTATAACGTTGTACGGTGTGCTTGGAATTCACAAAATAATAAAAATTAAACAACTTCCCCTTACCTGTCAATGGGGTTTTGGCAAAAATAAGTGAGAAAACTCTGCTGTCTTTGGAGCTCTATAGATCAGGCATTTTTTTTCACAAAAAATAAAATAAAATAAAAATCATTCAAAGATTAATTGAGCTGAGGGTTAAACCTTGCAAAAATTAACTGTCTCATGGATTTCACTCATTCTGAATTATAGTTTTATGGTTTTTGAAGATTTTTTCAAGAGAATGTTCAACTCTTGTTATTATCGCACTTAAATTTCTTTCTCCAAGTGGGTCTCATGAATATTGGACTTAAGGAGCGTAGAGGGTGCATTGTTGTTGTCTTTTTGAACTATTTCAGTCCAGCAAAGTGGAGGTCCAGATGACCTGACTGAACATTGTTGGATTTTTTTACCTGGATTATTGAGCATGAACTTTGAAGTACAGCAAAACGTTTTCTGCATACAGAAATAATTGAAATGGAATCATTTGATCTGTAATGACTCCTGTTTCTGTGTGTGTATATATGTGTAGTGCAGTACTCTATCTCCAGTTTTGTTTTTTGTTTTTTACTTCAGACACAATCTGAGCAGTTAATTAATCTGTCTGTGTATGAACATGAAATCTGGAAATACGGAAAAATAAATTGTGAGCTCTTTGTTTTGTCCATTAATCAGTTCGTAAAGCTCTGTCAGCTACCAAACCTGCAGCTATGCATACAAATCTGTTTTTGTTTCCTCTTCTGTCATTTGTTTTGCATCCCGTCTTGGAATATTACTGAGTTTTGATTGGGTTTGTGACGGGCCTGTTTTGACAGAAACATCTGAGGTTTGAGTCTGGGAGTTGTTTGTTTGCTTGCAGGCGATTTGTGTGTGAAGTGTAAGACACATGGGTGGCAGGGAGTTGGAGAGAGTGAGAGGAATCAGGAAAGAGAAGAAGAATAGAAAGGTGTGACTGAGCTGAAAGGGGGAAGCGAAAGATGAGGGAAGGAAAGAAAGAAGGTAAAAAGAAACCATAAACATTAGGGAGGTTAGATGGAAGACTAGAGGTAAAATTAAAAGAGGGTTACAGGAATGAGAGGAGGATGATAAAGTAAAAATCTAAGGCTGTTATAAGACACAAAGAATAGATGGAAGACCAGAGAGTGAGTTATAGAGACATCAAATAATTATCAAGGTCAAGGTCTATTTTATTGTCATTCATATCACACGTGGTACATGTGGTGGACAGAAATTGTCTACCCAGTTACATCCAACAAAAGTATAAATTGTTAAGAAAAACTGTAATAAGATCTAAGATATGAACTAAGAAATACGCTAAACACTAATAGTGTAAAAACAATACGCCGAACAACAGCAGCACGAACATGAGTCTGTGTGAGTAGATAAGTATGAATGAATACAGCAGCGTGAAATAAATCAGCAGCACATGCCAACCATCAAGTGGCGTTACAGGGATTTATTTTTTTATTTTTTTATTTTCACTGTGATTATCCTGATTAGAGATTCATGAGTCTAACAGCCTCAGGGTAGAAGCTGTTCCTCAGTCTAGTGGTTCTACACTTAATGCTCCTTAACCTCCTGCCTGAGGGGAGTGGGACAAAAAGTGTTTGCAGGGTGAGTGTGGTCCTTCATGATGCAGGTGGCCCTCTTCCTGCATCTGGAAGTATAGATGTCTGTGATGGTGGGGAGGCTGACTCCAACAGACTTCTGTGCAGCCTTCATCACTCCACACAATTATGGACAGAAGACCTCAGAGAATAAACAGAAAGGAGAACAAAATTACTTGTAGGGACAAAAATAGGAAAGTTAGGAAAATATTCAGTGAAAATGTCAAGAGCAAGGTGAATGGAGGGAGAAATAAAGGAAAATGTGGAAGGCAAGAAGAATAGAGACAACGAGAATGAGTGTAAGTAAAAGAGAAGTGAGGCAGAGCGATTGAAATAATCTGAAAATGGAAAACTGAAGATGAAAGACAAGTAGAAGGAAGGGAGGAGGAAGCTAGGACAAAAGGTCACTGAGAGGAAGGAAATGAAGGAGCAGGTACAGATCCACAGATATAACAACATCAGGAACAGAAGACAGGGAATAAGATGAAAAAAAGATTTTAAAGTTTAAGGACCGAGGGAGACAGGGGGTAAATTAGGACCAATGCATGAGGAAGACAAACAAAATGGACAGATTAAAGGATATTTTAGAACGGTTGCACCAAGAGAAAGACAGAATAAAAGGGAAGACAAGGAAACGATCTCCTGCATTTCTCATCTCGTGTCACAACTCAGTGCTTTTAATTTTTGGAGGAAGAGTCAAATGAAGCGAAGCTGCAATTCATTTCTGATCTGCGGGGACTCACAGCAGCGTTCTTCGGCAAATGGCTTTTCACTTTGTCAAATTTAATGCTGTTGTATCTCTGAGGGGCAGAACGCAGCCAGCAGATCTGCTGGAAGCCGCTGCAGGTCCATCCTACAGCTGCACGTCTTTGTGGCTCCTCTTCGCAGCATGGTCCATGTCAAAACAGCTTCTAGTGCCTTTTTGACATCTTTTTTTTTTCTTGTTGTTGACAGGGTTTGTGGTTTCATGCCGTCTTTTGCTGCATTTTTCCCTTCTATAATCTGTTTTAGCACCGTAATCTGCAATTCTTTCATTATATTTTTTGTAATCTCAAGCACTGAGCTACAGTTTAGCCTCTTGCCAATTGAGATGTCTATTTCTGTACCATAATCTGCAACTTTTCCTAATACAAGTACTTTAATCTCAAGCTTTCAAGAGTATTTTCAGTTGTAATGTTCAGAGATTTGCTGTCACTTCCCCTGCTTTAAACAGCTATTTTGTCTTTCCAGGAAGGCATGTTTACTCTCTAGCAAAGCTCTAGTTATTTAATTATGTTGTAACAGATGTGGTTCCTCTCTTTGTATTAATGTGCCTCCATCATTAGTCATTGTGTGTTTGTCAATGCACACAAAGACAGATAAAGTGTTTGTTCTTGCTGTCATGGGCTGTTGTTGTGCTAGGATGAGTCTCTTTCACCTGCTGTCTGTGTCAATAAATCTATTTTTGTCACATGAGTTTTCTCTGTTTTGCTTCTTTTACACTGCTTACTGTGCTTTACGTATTGTTTCTGCTAGTAACTAATTATCAAAGGTTAAATATGACTCAGGAAGCATCTAATTATGACTTTCTCTTTGGAAATCAAGCATTTAAGAAAATGCCATGTTTAGGTCTTTTGTTTTGAAGCATAAGTTAAATTAGTGTTACTTAAGCACTCTTCACACTGGTTGACAATGATGCTGCAGTGTTAAAAAAGAACAGAGATCAAAGGTCATGCTCAATAATTCAGGTAGAAAATACAGCAAAGTTCAGTCAGGTCCTCTGGATGTTTTTTTTTTTATATGTTTTGTCCTTCATCCTATGGACTTCATCAATCTGAGGAGCCACAAACAAACTGAGTCCCTCAAGCAGCACACTCACATCGTGGACCAACCAGTTTGCTGGTGGTAAGATGGTTTCTGGGGCCCACCCTCTCCTCCGTCGACTCCTCTGAGTCAGCGTCCGTTTGTTTGTGGTTCCTCGGTTTGATCCAGTCCTTTGGGTGAAGGACAAAACATCTCAACATAAAAAAAGAAACCATCCAGATGACTGACTGAACTTTGTTGTATTTTCTACCTGGATTACTGAACATGAACTTTGATGTTTCTAACCATTTTGGCTATGGCTGCCTCAGAGGACTTGACGGGGGAGAGGGCTGGCACCAGAAACCATCTTATCACCAGCGAACTGGTTGGTCCACTATGGGAGTGTGCTGCTTGTTGCACTCAGTTTGTTTGTGGCTCCTCGGATTGATGAAGTCCTTTGGATGAAGGACGAACCATCTCAACAACAAAAAATAAAAATAAAAAACCATCCAGATGACCTGACTGAACTTTGTTGGACAGAACAGATGATTGTTTCAAGATCTTGTTGAAATCTTCCACATGCATTTGCACACCAAGTGGGCTCCCCGTTACGCATGACAGAACATTATGTTTTTGAGCTTGCACAACACTTTTGTAGCAAACTTTTGTGGCAACAAATCGCAATCAGATGAAGCGTGTGGCAACCTCCTCATGACTTGGGGCCTGTGTGCACCCAAGTGGCTTGAATTTGAAGCCAGACTGGTCACACTAGGCTGAGATTGGGGTTGTGACAAGGTCATGGAAACTATCATGCACACATGGTCCCAGAGAGTTGTGGTACGGTGGACATACTGTGTAGAGCCTGATGAGGGTGTAGGAGAGCTCCTCAGTGTTTTGGGGAAAAAATATGCACAAATCCTGTTTCGTTAAAAGTAAGAGCATAGCAGCTTTCTGATTGTTTTCACACTAAATGCTTGCCAATTTGTCGCAGTCCAAACCCGTTTTAGTAGGCCGTGTAGGTCGTCGCCCGGTGTGAAGGTGACCTAATCAGTAGGTTATCAACAAACTGGAGCTATGAGTTGGTCAAATCTTTTTTTAAACAGGTACAACATAAACAAAAGACTTTTCACAGATGATGATTTATTGCCTTTCTGAGATTTGTTTTTCCATTTCTTTTTGTCTGATAACAGAAAATAGAAAAAGGCTGCATAAATGAAGAATAAACATTTTTTATCTGGCCCTGACCAGTCCTGCTCAGACTGCTGAGCTTTTATATTGGAGGTGAAGATAAATAACCTTTTGCTGCTGCTGGTGCACAGTGGGTGCATGCAGCTGAAACATTTCCCTAAATGACTTCTAGGATAAAGATTGCATCTTGGAGTTAAGTGCTACAGAACAGGGTATCATTTTTTCCCCAGTGATTAACTGTTGATTAATTCTTTTATTAAGCCTCTGTAAGAAGTGTGGTTTTTGTCCAGAACAAACCCAGCTGGGTTCTCCATGTGGGTCCACGAGGAACCAGTGAACCTTTTTCTTGTTTTGAAGACTTTCTGGTGTTTTTGTTTCTTTCCATATTTAAAGCTCTTTGCTGGATTTATAGGTAATTACTGTACAGCCACTCTGCTCCCTCCTGCCAGTTCTTGTTAACAGCATGTACCTCACACTTTCTACAAAAGTTCTCAAGTTAATATTAAATACTTTGTTGTATTTTTTTTAGCTTATATCTGTGCATTTAGTGATTCTGTCTATTATGCTAAAATAATCCTAGAATTCATATGGTTGAATAAATATAAAGTGCAGCGATAAGATGTTGGCGTTAATAGACTAATTTTGTTGCTCTGATTTTTTTGAACGCCATGACTTCTGCTTTAGTGAAGTTTTATCTTCTGCTGGTGTCTTCCTCTTTACGGTATTTATGTATTAATTGTTCTGGTCTAGTAAGCTGGATTCACCTCACACCAGGCAAAGTAATGGTTCAGTTCCTCTGCCAGCAACGATTCACCTCCCACAGCTTTGGGGCTGGCTCTGTTGTTGGACATGTGCTGGATGCCCAACCACATTTGTATGCCGTTGTTACTGTCCAGATGTTTTTGTCAAACTTCCTTTTATACTCAGACTTGGCCTCTTTGATGCCCCTTTTTAAGTTGGCATGGGCTGTGCTGTAGATGGCCTTTGTACCAAATGTGAAGGTAGTATTCCTTTCTTTCAGCAGCTTCTGGACTTCCCTGGTCATCCAGGGCTTCAGATTAGGGTAGGCTCGTATGTGTTTATCTACGGTGGCAATAAATGTGTAGTTCTTAATGTAACAGTACACTGTCACTAAACATTTCCATGTCGGAGTTTCCAAAAATATCCCATTTGGTCCTATTGAAACAGTCATACATCTGCTGAGAGGCTCGATGCAGCCAAGTTGTAACTGTCTTTGTACTGTTGGGGGCATCGTTCCTAAGTGGGATGTATGCCTGGATTAAAAACAGTGACATGGTTAGAGTGGCCCAGGAGTGGTAGCAGTAGTGTAGACTTTATCTAATGTGTTGGCACCTCTGGTGACATTCTTAATGTGCTGATGGAATTTAGGGAGCACAGGTTTTAAATCCACAAAGTCCCCATCCATGACATACACAGTGTCAGGGTGCTTAGTCACCTATGTTGCACATGTGCACTACTGGTGGCTGCAGTCAAAAGTTTTTCTCTACTAATAGTTACAAGAAATGACAGAGAACCAATTGTTATTTTGTGCTATTCACCCTTCTGCAACATGTATGTACCGGTACATCTCTCTTTTAAGCCACATGTTGAAAACTTGATAAAGAAACTGAAATTAAAATTGGGTTTCTTTTTCAGAAATAGATTTTGTTTAACTCTGAATGCTAGGAACCACCTTGTAACTGCTACTTTCCTTCTGGTTATTGACTATGGTTACATTATTTATATGAATGCTCCTGCAAGCACCCTGCAGATGTTGGATGCTGTCTATCACGGCGCACTAAGATTCATAACTGGCTGCAACTACCGTACCCATCACTGCACTCTGTATTCACTGAACTGGTCATCATTAACTTCACACAGACTCTCTCACTGGTACATTTTCTTCTTTAAATCATTCCTTGGTCTGTTGCCTTCATCCGTCTCCTCCTACATGTCACGTTGTCAGTGCAGTTACAGCGTGCGCTATCAAGACATCATTTCCTGCAGCATCCCCTCAGTGCGGACTGAACTCGGCCAAAAGGCCTTTTCTTACTTATCTCCTGTAACCTGGAACACCTTACAAAAAGATCTGAAGCTGTTGACTTTGACCTCTAAGGGATTTTAAACAACTGCTCATTGCAAAATTCAATGCAGACGTGTTCTTGTTTTTAGTATTTTACCTCATTTCATAATGGAGCTTGATTTTATTTTGTTTTATATCACTACTTTTATTTACTTTTCATTTTATAAGCATTTTATAGCTGTTTATTGTTGTATGTACCTTTATCTCTGGTTTTATCTAAAACAGGTCTCTCTTGTAAATGAGTCCTCGTGACTCAATGAGACTAACCTGTATAAATAAAGGTTGAATTGAATGTAGGAACAAAATCAATAAAATACAATACATGTTCACCAAATCAATCAATCAATCAATTGTATTTCTATAGCACATTTCAAAAACCACAGGGGTAGCCAAAGTGCTGTGCAATAAGACAAAAAGATAAATTCATTAAGACAATAAAAACATACAAAGCATATACAACCAAACACAATGCACACCTCATCTTACAACACCCTTACTCAGCACTTATGGCAGTTTGGATGAAAATGCAATCATTTTAAAGCAACAATACAATAGTTCATAATTTCTTATTTGGCAGCACTGCCTGGCATGAAATTGCGGTATTTCAATGTAAATCTGTTCTTTTTTGTTTGTTTGTTTAGTTGTCTTATTAAGCATTGAAAAAACACAACATTTTCACAAGTGGTTCTCGTGTGAACAGGGCTTGATTGTGATATCGTTAACCTCACTTGGTATAGGTGATGGGAAAAGTAGGTACTGAATGTAAATTAGCCGCATGCTGTCACCAGACATTTCTTTGTTCTAACTGTTAATGAGTCTGAAATTCTATTTTGAGCTGCATTAATCCTGCTATCCAATAAATTTGGGATTTTTTTTGTTAACCATCATGCAGATAAATGGTACTTTTTTTTCTTCTCTTCTCCCTCAGCATCAAATGCTCTTCGGTCACACTACGTTGACATTTGTAGGGAGCCTCTGAATGGGTTGTTTAAAGAAACATTTGAAGGCTCATCTCTTTTTCCTCCCCACAGCTTCACAGTGGTGTGTGAACTACTGAAAAGAGAAATAGAAGGAAAGCGTATATTTTACGTCTTCATCATGCATTTTTTATATCTTCTTCTTTACCAACTTTCCTTATTTTTCTAAAACTATAAAGCCAATGAACAAACTGGATCTTAGTAAGGCATTTTTCCCTTGTAAGTCTTCTTTTTTTTACCACTGGTTCAAGGTTCAAGGTGACTTTAATGTCATTCACATCACATGTGGTACATGAGGTGGAACGAAATTGTGTACACAGGATCCCAATTACACCCAAAATTAGCAATTATATAAACCATCTAAAAAATAACCTGTATACAAGGATCTAAGATATATGTCAAACAATAATAATATAATATAATATAATATAATATAATATAATATAATATAATATAATATAATATAATATAATATAATATGGTGTATTAAACAGCAGCCTGAACATGAGTCTGTTGTGAGCAGATTGGTATGAATATAGCAGCTTATGGTTAAGAAATCAACAGCATGGATAAAGTGTCAAATCTCTAATAAAGTAGCATTACAGTGATTTTCTGGTTAGAGATTCATGAGTCTAACAGCTTCAGGGTAGAATCTGTTCCTCAGTCTAGTGGTTCTACACTTGATGCTCCTCAACCTGCTGTCTGAGGGGAGCGGGGCAAAAAGTGTGTGTGCTGGGTGAGTGGGGTCTTTCATGATGCAGGTGGCCCTCTTCCTGCATCTGGAGGTGTAAATGTCTGTGATGGTGGGGAGACTGACTCCAACATCTTCTGTGCAGCCTTCACCACTCTCTGCAAAGCTTTTCTTTCTGCAGCTGTGCAGCCTCCATGCCACACATTAATGCTGGAGCACAGGATGCTCTCCACTGCACACCTGTAGAAGGAGGTGAGGACTGAGCTTCCCAGACCAGCTCGTCTCAGCCGCCTGAGGAAGTAGAGTCTCTGATGAGCTTTCTTGATCAGGCTGGTAGTGTTGTGGTTCCAGCTGAGGTTGTCATTCAGGTGCACACCCAAGTACTTGTAGCTGGAGACCACTTCCGCCGCAGATCCTCTTATGTGCAGGGGTGGTGGGTGTGTTTGCTCCTTCTGAAATCCACAATCCACTGGAGGTTGAGTAGTAAATAAAATGGTTTTGCCTAGGTCATTGTGTTTGTATGTATGTATTTTTGTAACCAAATTTACAGATATCGAACTAAATGTTTGGTTTCCTGGAATCTGAGTCACCTCCAACTTTCACTTCAAGCATTAACTGATTGTGTGAGATATTTACTGGTACTTAAAATTTTGGCATTACCTTTTGGAATCAAGCCTGTTGGCAAAATATCTTCTGAAATGGACATATTTTAATGAAACTCTTAAAAGCAATCACTGAATGTATGTCAAAAAAATTGAATAACCTTTGAACTCAACTCAATTCAACATGGCCACCACAGCTTATCAAACTTAGACAACACCAAAATGACCATTACTCTTTCAGTTTTACATAATGTATATTGAGCTAAAGTTGTATGTGTTTGTAACTGTAAGTGATTCATAACACATAATCTCAGATTGCTTTAAAATAAAGTGTGTAACGTTATTTTCGAGATTTGACAAAAACACCTATAATGCTGTTATTTAGTAAAACTCTTGCATGCAGTGCAGCGGATAGTGTGCATTTCTTTGTGGAATGATAGATATGGCTTCTCATCCAAGGAGCTTTCTCAATTCAAATTGCAAAATGTTGAGGTTCAAGTTTCCAAACTCTAGTGATCTTCTACATTTAAAGCAAGCTGAGCTACTGTATTATGCAATTATACCTCTTCTTCTACCTGAGGATTGTTGGTCTCTGAATTGCTCTGTCTCTGGCCTGTCACCTAGGACCAATCTGCCTTGGGAGACTCTATCAGGAATCATTACCCCTGACAGTAGCGCTTCCTAAGATCATTCAGACACACACACACTCCTCCACCACGATAAAGTGGTGATTCGCAAAGGAGAGAATCTGATCTTCATGCAAGATATTTTGATCTGATGCATGAAGGTGCAAATTGGCATGAAACTATCCAGGGATTCAATTCAAAGCTGCACTGAAAAGGTCAGGACACTCCTCACTGCACTGAACTACATACACAATGCATCTGTTTGAGTGTTTTATACTTTGGATGAACCCATTTTTGTCTCAGGGTGTTGTTGAGTTTTAATTTCATTAGGATGTAATGTTTGGAGAACATTATTCTAAGATGTTTAAACACTTTTTTCACTTATGGCAGCTTACTACAATTTAAAAGCTTCGAACTTTATAACTTTCCCATTTGGACTGGGGTCTCTTTTTGGATCGGCAATAAAACATCTTCAAACATCAAAAAGAAGTCCAGTTGCCTTTGATTAAACTCACCAGGTCTACAGGTATTATTTACGGTCTGGTAAAAATAATTTACTATCAACTGAACAAAATGGAGGACTTTTTTTCTTTTGTCCAATTGTGGTGCTCCTGTTCTGTTTCTTTGCCAACAACTCCAGGATTTGCCATGTTCTATGTATAAACATGTTTCTGTCGGTGTGTTTCTGTGCGTGAACATCCCCGCTCTGAGAGTGAGATGAAAGGCTGCTGCTCATGCACACGCTGCTGTCTTGCTCCTAAATGGCTCTGAATACTCTCAGTGCAGTGATGATCGGCTCTGCCTACAATTTACTTACACAGAAATGGGAATACTGCAGCAAACAAAAAAGAGCAAAAAAGATGAAAGGCATGGAAGGACAAACACAGAAAACTCAGTAATATACCTATTGGAGAGCAAGAAAGTCATGCAAATACACATCTGTAAACCTACCAGTGATAAAAGTAAGAGAAAAAAAAAGAAGACTTTCACATATAAAAGAAACATCAACATTCAAAACATTTTATTATAATCTTTAAACATTTAATACAGATAATCTTGTTTCCTTTTCCAGCAAGCTTTCAATCTAAAGGTTTGTTTTAATTCAGAACTTTTGCTCGTCCATCCATCCACTTATCTGAGATCGAGTCAAAGAGGCCACAGCTTAAGCAAAGATCCCTCTTTACTTCTACCACCTCAAGCTCATCCAGAGGGATTCCAAAGTATTCCCTGGTCAGGTTTCAGATACAGTCTCTCCTGCAAGTCCTGGTTCTTCCCTGAGGTCTTCTTCTAGTATGACACATCTGAAACATCGCTCTAAGAAGACATTATGAGTGCATCCTTAACAACCTGATCCTGGGTCAGGGTTTCATAAGTAACAGAGCAGCTACCTCGCTGCGATCTATTGAAAGACAGCCCTTGAACAACTGAGTGGTTAGAGCAGTCGTCCTCCAATGCAAAAGTCGGGGGTTTGATTCCACCAGCAGTCACATGCCCAAGTGTCCCTGGGCAAGACACTGAACCCCTCATTTCCTCCGATGTGTGTCCCATTGGTGTATGAATGTGTGATCTAAAGCACTGATTATTTTTTGTATAGATCTAGTAGAGTGCTGTATGAAGGGGTAAATGAGGGCACAGATTGTAAAGCACTTTGAGTATCTTAAGATAGAAAAGCGCTATATAAGTGCAGTCCATTTACCATTCTTACTGTCCAAATTAGATATTTTCATTGTGGTGAAGCAGTGATTATACTTACCAAAATAACCAAATTCGTCACCCTATACCCAAGGGTGAGTCCAGCCACTCTGCATTGGAACCTCATTTCCACTCTATTTCAATTTGTATTCATTGTCTCATACATTTGATCATTTCCCATAGCTCATGACCATAGGCGAGGGTGGGAACATGGAGAGCTCCCTATTCATCCTAACAGATTGCTACAACATCTGCATCACTGCATACCCAATCCCAAATCTGCCCATCAATGCCCCACTTTAGTCTACTTCCACTTATGAACAAGACTTCGAGTTACTTGATACTTTTGGACTATTGCTCTTTCCCTAGCCAGGGTAGGCAATCTGTTTTTGTTTTTTTGTTTTTCACTTGATGACCATGGCCTCGAATGTTGACGTATCTTTAACTTGACTGCTTCACACAACAGCAAAACACTCCAGTTCCAGCTAGAGGTCTTGCTGCCCCAAACTAGAAACACTCTGCTCCTTGGTTGTGCCTAGAACGTCTGTACATAACACGCGGGTGTGTGTGTTGTTTTCCTTCACCCATCAATCATCAATCGTACTCCAGGCAACATGAGTGATGTGTTGTGTACAGATCTGACATCTTTATTCCGACACTGTGCAGTTTCTTTGCTACATACTGTATTATGTACTTGGCCTGTTGTGTACCCATACATAATTGTATGTAGGGAATACCTAACAATAGACCAAAATTTTAGGTAACTCTTGATGTCACCTTAATCCATAAAAAGCACTTTGTGTGATATATATTAACAACACACATGTTTGTAAGAACAGAAACAGCCTTTTAATTTCAATTACACCTGAAGCGATCTACCTCGAGCGGGGTGATTTATTGTAGGATTGCTAACAAGCAGACCTAATGAAAATCATATGCAGGTAGCCTAATCATCTACCATACAGACCACTTGTTTATAATCTGACAAATCTAATCGACTATAGGTGTGACAAAGACGTAGACTGGTGCTTGTTAAGTTGCTAAAAATATTCAAAAGCTGTGCAGTTTGACGTTGAGATCTGTAAAGGGCTGGTGATGCATCCAGAATGTACTCGTCCTTCCTGACAGGTAGAAAAGCTACACACACCCAATCCCCACCTCCTAATGTTAAGCATGAAAGCAGGGAGCTGTGATATATTGTTTTGCCCCAGACCAGGGGTCTGCAGCCTTTCTCATTTCTTTTGCAGATGCTCTTTAACTTTTTGCTTTAAATAAATAAATTGTTGGTTTTTTTCACAATTAAAAAAAACACAGGTCTGCACAGTTCAGTTTTTTTTTTTTTTTTAAACAGTATCCCCCCCCCCACACACACACACACACACACACACAAAATAATCTGGTCTTTTCGTTTGTCTTAAATCGTACAAATATCAATAAATTTTAAAAATCATTAGATATTTTTAGCTTTATAATGTCACCCCTACTCCTCCAATAAACCTAAGTGGCCCACCAGATGATAATCACAGTTGTAGCAGGTTGTTGTGGCTCTGGACACTTTTAATTTAGTGAATGAAGGTGTAAAAATGGCTCTTTTGATCGTGAAGGTTGCAGACTCCTGCCCCAGTCCCACAGTAACGTGTATCAAGTAGTTTATTAAAACACAGAAGTACCATAAGTTTAGTTTTCTAGAAAGTTTGTGTTAGTCTTTTTATACAGTACAAGGAATATAAATATTTGACTTTCATCTGGCTTGGTGTGTTGCTGTACATTTAGAGCTGTGAGACTGCACTCGTAAAATCAATAAATGGTAAAATACTGTATTCAGGGAAATGCATTAAAAATGTGTTGGCTCCTAAAATAACAAGGCTCTCTGACCTTTAACATTTCCTTGACCTTTGTACTTTGATGATACAAAACAAGCAGTAACGAGTTTTGATTCATGCTGCTTTTGTACAGTCCACTCCTGCTGAAACATATATATATATATATATATATATATATAATTTGCATTTCTAATATAAAAAAATAGATTGCTGAGCTCAGTAACAGCATTAATATTCTGAACTTCATATTCTACACATCTGTTTAATGGTATTTCGTCGTCTTGTGTTGCGGTTGCTGGAGAAACCATCTTTGCTCTTTCTCTGACTTTGTCTCTCTTGTCCTTGCTAATTTCTTTCTCCGTCGCTCCTGCTAAGTGCCTCCACTTCTCTCATCAACCTTTATTGGTTATTCAGAGTTGAAGCAAGAGTGAATGGGGAGGGGGTAGGCAGTAATAACGAAATCTATTGTTATAAAAGTGAGTGAGCTGAATTTAAAGCTCATCCACTGCCTACTCTGCATGTCTATCTATCTATCGATCTCTCTAACGATCTCTCTATCTGTCTGTATGTCCGTCCGTCCGTCCATCCCCCCCCCCACACACACACACATTTATTCCTGTTCACTTATTTTTCAGGGTTTGTTTTAATATAAACGTCAACAAAGCATAGAAAATAAGCAACACATGCAAATTGTGCATAAAAATCTATTTATTTATCTTTTTCTTCTTTTGGCTGCTCCCTTCTGCAGGAGTCGTCACAGCTAGCAAACCCACTTAATAAATTTGGCAGTCGTTTTATGCCCGATACCCTTTCTGTCGCAGCCTGGGCTTGAACCTGCAGCCTCAGGATTATGAAACCATGGCACTGACCACTGACCACTATTGCCTTGTGTAATATTTATCTAACTAACCACTACATATTATAGCTAATACATGCAGATGGGAGTGAAGAAAAAAAACAACAAACTAAAGTTGTAGATGAATGTGATCATTGGTAATCCATCTGTTTGGATTTAACAGCATTCATGAGTTCGATTGTGTCTTTGTAAACCAACCAAAGTGATGCCACAACTGGTGCAACATGGAACAGAATGGTGGTTCTCACATTGATCTTTTGCCTCTCTCTCTTTTTATGTTCACAGGGACCCATAGAGAACGATGTTGTGATTCATGTGGCCCTGATAGCAGAAAGCCAGAGGTAATAATCAGTGTGTGTGTGTGTGTGTGTGTGTGTGTGCGTGTGTGCTATATGTGTGTTTTCACAGGCCGTAAAGGGAGGTTATTTTCTGCTTCTCTCTCCTCTCAGCTCTGTAATTGTGGTGAGCTTAGCCTGACCTCCACCATCATCTGTCACTCTTTTTATTGTGGGCTTGTGTGTGTGTGCATGTGCGTGTGTTAAACAGGGTTAAATGACTGTCAAGCTTGTCAACCTCCAATTTCAATTAACACTGATGATAAGGTTCTTATTAGGACTCCTACATCATCACCGTCATCAGTATTATCATCATCATCATCATCTCACAGCAGTCTGTCAGCTGTGGAACTCACTGGCTGCTGTATACAAGCTCTATAATGTACAGTGTTTCATTTAGACAGCTTTGCTCATGTTTTATGTTTATTAACACAAGTAAGCTTTTAATTTTTAGAAACACCAATAGATTGAGCACAGATAGTCTCTTAAAGCTCTAGATCTATTATTCCAATGATTCCCAGCCTGTTGCATTAACAAGGCTGTCAATATGTTTGACATGTACAAAATAATACATTAAAAACATCATCAAAAGTCAGGGCAAACTCTGATTTACATTACACACTGTTGTTAAACACAGGACTGCTTTTTAAGAGTTTTTGTGTTTATGTAATAAAATAAAACTAGTTAAATTGTTTGTATGTGACAGACTGATGAACATTTATTTATGTTTACAAATAGGCCAAATGAATGCAGCATCCTCAAATACATACTGCTGGCAAACTGGAGAAAAGAATTAAGGCTCTATCTTACTGGGCAGCAACTAGTTGGCTAACGACATTCATGAAGGAGTCTCCAGAATGTCTCGCAACATTCGAGGTGCTTCTCAGTTTCCTTGTGGTAGTAGCAGAGGTGATTATAGGCCTGTTGGTGTAGTTTGGAGCATGTTCAGATAAATTTGTACCATGTTCCACAAAACTAGCTGCAGAGTTCCCTTCCTTCATCAGTCAAGGAAACACACAACACAAAAGTGATTCTTCCCCCAAACAGCTTACTCCAAAGTGGAACAAACCAGTTATGTTGGTGCTAAGATGGTGT
>NC_056499.1:30120632-30138912 GCF_014905685.2 Nematolebias whitei
TTCAAGTGGGGAATCGCACAGTTAAAGAAACCTGACAAGACTTGACACTTAGGCTATGAGCAAAATTGTGACAAGGCTGTGGAAAGAGCCCAAAGCAGACATGACACCTTTAACTGCATCTTGATGCAGGTTGAGACAGTCATATCAATGTAACGTAGGGTGGAGAAGGTGGAGCGCAAGACTGTCTTGGAGTTTCATGAAAGTTGTCCATCCATCCATTATCTTCCACTTGTTCTGAAGTCGGGTCACGGGGACAGCAGCTTAAGCAGGGAGGCTGAGACATCTTTTTCCACAGCCACCTCCTCCACAGCTCTTCTGGGAGGACTCCAAGGCATTCCCAGGCCAACTGAGAGACATCTCTCCAGTGTGTCCTGGGTCTTCCCTGGGGTCTGCTCCCAGTCAGACATGCTTGAAGCTAGAATAACCTATTTGGCAAGTATTATGATCAAAGTCAAAGAGGGTTTTCCCTTTTGCAGTGATTAAATCACGTTCTGATAGCTCATGAAGAAGGAAAAACGGTCTTCATCCAATGTGAAGTTGGCTTAAACTTGTTCACCGGCCATAAAATGTTCTCCACAGACATCACCATTCTGTGCTAATGAAGTCAAAATAAATTGTTAGAGAATATGGTAGAGTACTAAACAGTCTGATTATATTTAACAAGTAAGAAAGTTCAATCAGAGGTTGGAGAGTTTGGATGATGGATCTACACACAGCTCCATCTGCTCTCAACACAACAAGCACATTTAGGTCTCCTTAGTAAGAGTTAAACACTTTTTTTTTTTTTTTTATTGTTTTTTTATTAGATTAATAGGCTCTTTCCTTGCACTTCACATTTCCACTTGTTTTATTAGAAAGGTTATGGTGAAGTTTAGCTTGTAAAGAAAGTCACCTGCTGGTTTTCTGATGGTGAAAACTTACTGCAACAGCTGATATCACTACAGTTGCAAATAATCTTATTCATTTTATCTACTGTACATTTATTGTCACTTCCTGGTTCTTAAAGTTTAAAACAACATGTTTCTCTTAAATACCCAGTTTCTGTGCATCATTCACTTCATGCATGGAAGTCCATATCTTGACTTAGTTCATTCCATCCTTTGAAACTTTGCCTAACTAGATTATTTCAACTGTGCCTATCATAACAGTCCCATATCTGAAGCTAGGTGCCTGTCTTCATTTCTGAAAAAGACAATTCCAAGATCTTCTAGTTTGCCTTTAAAGAACTGAAAATAAAAGTGAGGGAGGAAAAAAAATAATAAAGTTTTGATCCCACACCAGCAGCTATACAAATCAATCTGCAAGTTCGCTAGTTGACTTTTTCTAAGTTATTTATCAACAACCCAATTCCTCTTGCCTCACTTCATTTGCTTGTCAAACCAACAGTTCGCTCCTCTTAAATTGTACCTCTTGATTGCCCCATCGCTCACTGCATGGTTGCCATGACGTTGAAGTAACTTATTAGCCAACAAGTGATTGCTCACATTGATTGATCAGCATCATAGTTAAGCTGTCCCTATGACAAATTGAAGATGGATGGAGCTGAATGTTTTACAGATTTATTTTCTAACAGTTGCAGTTCTGGCAGTTGTGTTAGAGATGACGGATATATTGTGTATATTTGCTTTGCAATCTTTTTTTTTTTAGATTAAAACTAACTTTAGATTTAGGAGTAAAACAGGAAAATTGATGGTTAAATGCTCCTTTTAAGCACCCAGTGCTATGTGTTGTTGTCTTTATTTACACAGCAACAAAGGTAGGAAATAAAAAAAGTAAAAACTACAGTTACTGAAAATGTTCCAATGAGAAAAAGATGGACGTTTGATTTCTGTGTGCAGATATATTCATTAAGGCTATTTAGGTCTGGCTCCAGCAGCTATTTTCATTCTTTCCACTGTGTTTCTTTCATCGTTTGCAGATTACACCATTTGTACTGTCATATCATGACACCGAGCACTGCTTCTCCTGCAGATTCTGCTTCACTCCCATCATACTCATCACTCAAATCCTTGTTTTGCCCATAGATACTGTCCCTCATCTGCATGTCTGTTGTTTGAAGTCTAACATCTCAATGTCATCTGTCTCTCCTCCTTCATACCTGTCACTCAATCCCTTGTCTCCTCCCCAGCCTCCGTTCCTCATCTGTCATGTCAGTGATGTTGCTTCTGTTCTCCACACCACTTTTCATAAACAACCATTTTCTTCTGTCATGTCTCTCTGTGCTCAGCTTTTTTTTTCAGGATCTCTTTGCTTCCATCTCTTCCCTAATGTGTCCATCCCATTCGCTTCTCCAACGTTGTTCTCACCTCTAGGCCTACATCCTGCTCCGCCCCCATTATGCCTACTACATCAAACAACTTTGTCTCCCTCGTCTGTCATCCGCTTTTGAACATCATACCTGTTCCTTCCTCTCTCCCTCTGCATCTCTCTGCTGTGTGGCACCCAGCCTCTTAGATTGAATATGGAATTGTGAGTCACTGTGCTGAATATTTAATCTGAAGCCCAGACAGTCGTTTCTTCCATGACAGAATCTGTTTATCTCGGAGTCACCACCATCTCCATTGCTGCGGGCTGCGTTTGCTCACCTCACCTCCATTTGCGCTGCTGTTTGATTGTGTTGACAACAGCTGCTTGACGACGGGAGAGTCGCAATTACATTTGCGATGTGTTATTCCCACACATAAACCCTGAAGCTTATGCCCTTCCACATAACTATTTTGACTTAAAATAACCTTCCTTTTAGCTGTTTCATGCCTCGTAGATGATGTGAATGTCACTGTGGATGAACAACAAGATTCTTGTTATCTTCACATAATAAATATTACAATTCCGTCCACGAGACCTAAAGGAGATGCAAACAAACAAGCAACAAACTAACTTTAATTTCAAACTGCTGCAACTCTTTGGGTAATATTGTGGCCAGGCCATTAACAGGTTTTAATGATGGGCATCAAAGCAGCCAACTACACTCTGCTTCCGATCTCATTATTGACCTACTGTCTATAGTTTTACATCAGCCGTGCTGTAATACAACCACTGTGATGAAATGTGCCAACATGTCTGGGGTATAGAAGATATGAAAGATGCCGCCACAGCAAACCTGCCAAGACTCACAGGACAGGCAAGAAGAGCAATAATCAGAGTACCAACCAAGAGGATAAAGATTAACCCAAAGGCAGGGCTTAATTTGAGCCGGATCCTGCTGAAACAGGGTCCAGGAACTCTCTTATTTTGACAGGGTGCTTTCCAGGTTATGGTAACTGTTTGCTTGGATTTGGTAACTCTCAGTCTACTAATAATAAAGATAAGTAAGGAAGCTCAGTTCTCAAACCTTAGATTTATTAAAATATTGAATAGTTTTGGAATAAATTTCGACACAAACAGGCCAGTAAAATCTATGATTTTTTTTTTTGCACGCGTCACTCCACCTGTCACTCAATCCAGTAGGCTTGTTAGCAACTGACCAAGTGGCAATCTCAATTTGTCCTGAAGTGAACACCCCTTACTTGCGGGTAAGGGGTGGGTGTTAGGATGCGCGAGAGAAGCAGAGCGTGCTGAACAACTAGTAAGGTAAGAAATGATCCTGCACTTAATAGGCTTCACTTATAAATCACACATAGTGTTTAAAAGTAAATTATAAATATGAATTTGTTTGGTATTTTGACATTTGTGTGCTTAAGCTTTGTGTTGTGTGTGCATTCCGGTATCAGTGTTGGTCTGAGTGCACCTTGGCCTCACACCACTATTTGTGTTCCGTCATCATATGGTTTACAAATTAAGCACTGCTTGATGGAGTTGAGCAGCTCCTCTGCAGAGATGGAAGGATCTGTACATAGGACCTTTATAAGATGCACAGAGCTGTGCTTGTTTGAAGAAAAAAAGATGGAACTTATTTCCTAAATAATCTGCAAGAAGGTCGGATAAGACTAACTTGACTGAATCTAGCATGCTCATCTAGCATGCTTCACCACTTGCTCTTGCCGAGGTCAGACACTTTCCCCCTCTTCTCCCTCTCTGCTTTGCTTTGCTGCCGTCTTCTCTGTGAAACTGCTTCTGAGCCTCTCTCTACACATCTTCCAAACCATAATTATGGACTTGATTTGGTCAGTTGGTCCCTCAACTCCATTTACAACATTTATTTGAAGAGAAGACAGGCTTTAGGTGAGCTGATTGCACTGTTGGCACGCACGCAGCTGGATATCTCATCGACTTGGAAGACTTGATGATGTGTCTTTGCTGCCATCTGTGGATTTTAAGGACGCATATTTAATTGGATTGATGCCAACTTGTTCCTGCTTTTTGGATTTGGCAGGTTCCTGGTCTATCAACAATCAAGGAAGTCGTCGGCAGCAAATTTGGACCCGATCATGCTGCTTGCCTCTATGATGGCTTGGTTCATGCCTCGAGCACCCAGAATCAAATGCTTTTGGCAGAATGAATCAGATCTTGGGGATTTTTCTCAGGCACGGTCCATCAGTGTGGCCATGTAATTTGGACATTTCGGAACCGAGTGGAGCAGTATGAAAAAGCATCTTGAAAGTAACTTGTTGGTGTTTGGTCTTCGTTGGTCAAAGTTTCACCTTCCAGCAGGATAATGAGCCTAAACACTCTGCTAAAGTAACGCTCCAGAGGTTTAGAGAGAAACTGTCTCTAAACTCTGGAACGATGGGTTGGGATTACAGGTGCTGCATCAGAATGGTCCAGTGAAACCCCAGACCTCCATCCAGCTGAGAATCCCCTGTATGATTTTAAGATTGCTGAATGCACATCCAGCTGGAAGGAGCTGGAATAGTTTGTCATGAGGATTCGAGAAAAATGTATACATTTGCACATACCACTTTTCAGTTTGACACTTACTACAATGTTCTACATGTTATTTTCTCAATTGAACTTTATTAATCTGAAGTATTTTTGTAGAGTAATTCCATATATATTAAAATAAAATACAAACAAATTCCAGGCTGCAAGGCAACAAATTTGAAAGAATACCAACAGGGGTGAATAATTTTGCAGCCCATTACAGCAGGACGGGACACCACAGTAATACTATAATATAATTTAAAAATAAAAATAAAAGCAAAGAGGATTCCTAAAAAGACTAGAAGCAAAACTAGGCTGAAGTTTGCTTCCATAAAAACATTCAGTGTGTAGTAATTAAAATGCATTGTCTTTGAATGTTACATTTCCTCTTTCCCTTCATCTGGCAGGGATGATGAGTTAAACATGGCAAAGAAAATTTAAGCTGAGAAACATCTTGATAAATATCATTTTTCTTCTAGTTGTTTACACTGAATAAACCTCTTTGTATTTCTTTGACAAAGAAATAATAATTCTGACATTTCAGAGAGAGGGATGCATGTCTCTTTCTTAACAGAGGCTACAGAAAGTCTTCTCTGGGTGTTTTAACTCAAATCTGGTAGTTGTCATCCAAAATTACATTTTTATTAGAGCCAAGTCCTTTTTTGTTTTGCTGCAAATCATCTCAGTGATACCACTTGATCAGAAAATAAATTTGGGTGATGGGGATACAAATGTATGCATTAAAGGGATTTCCTGTGGTAGGGATTAGAGTCTTAGATCAGAGTTTATTCCATATTTATGTGGCACCTTCTGTATCATACTGAGTTATGAAACTCTGACACATATGTCCCATCGGATGCCTGCTGAAAAAGCAGACATACGATAAGATAAGATATGACTTTATTGATTCCGCAGGAAATTGTTGTACATCCAGTGCGTTTAGTGATTTCAGCAGGAACTTTCACACCACTTCTAGCTCCAAATGCAGCTGGGATAAACATATGCAGTACCTGTATATGGAAACTCTTATCTGAAATTAAAGAACGTCCCTGTATTGAATACAGGTTTTGTCAGTAAATAGTTTCTCTTTCCACATTCCACAGCCACCACACAAGTGTAAAATATACCTTTAAAGTCTGATTTTGTGTTACCTGTTACTGCCGGCCTGGCTAGCTGTTTGTGCTTTGGTCAGTGGAAATGTGAGGGGATGAAAGGATGCTTTGATAAGCTGCTGG
Organism: Nematolebias whitei; assembly: GCF_014905685.2. NCBI lineage: Eukaryota > Metazoa > Chordata > Actinopteri > Cyprinodontiformes > Rivulidae > Nematolebias > Nematolebias whitei. Next base: position 30,126,668 of record NC_056499.1, read on the forward strand.
CACGGTCATTCATTGGTATTCTGCACACAGGAAGTGTTGAATGCAGAGGTTCTTCAAACCTCCCACCTATTTTTCTTTCTTTCCCAGATCCTTGCCTGTGATGGCAATGAGTTCTAAGCTTGTACATTCTTAATTCTTTTCCCAAAGTTACTCTTTGTGCATGTTAACAAAATATATATACTTTTTATTATTTTATTTTACAACATTTAAACTCCTTCACAGCACCGAAACAGCTTTAGTGAGGGTTTGTAATGGCATTCTGGTATCAAATGATTCTGGTCAATTTGTGGTACTTGTACTCCTTGACCTTACTGCTGCTTTTGATACTGTTGACCACATTATCCTTATATTGCGACTGGAACGATGGGTTGGGATTACAGGTGCTGCATCAGAATGATTCAGCTCATACTGAGTGACAGGAGTTTTTGTGTCAAGGTTGGTAATAATGGATCTGCTTCAGTGCCTCTTTCCTGTGGGATACCACAGGGCTCAATTCTTGGTCCCCTTCTGTTCTCACTCTATTTGGTCCCTCTGGGGTGTATCCTGAGGAAACATGGTCTGTCATTCCATTGTTTTGCTGATGATTGCCAGATTTACCTGCCCTTGAAACCAACTAGTGCTTGCTCTATTCACCCTCTGTTAAAATGTCTGGACAACATTAAGGCATGGATGGCTTCAATTTTTGTAAAAGTTTTGACATTCAAAAGACTCAAGTCATTGTGTTTAGCCCTAGAGCAACCACCGTCTCTGATCCTGTAAGCCTGGACTCCCTTCAGCCATATCTTAAGCAGTCTGTTAAAAATCTTGGGATAGTTTTAGACTCTGACTTCAAGTTTGATAAACAAATCATCTCTGTTCTGCAGAAAACGCTCTTTCAGTTAAGGCAGATAGCTAAGCTTAAGCTAGTGTTGTCCAGATCTGACTTTGAAAAACTAGTCCATGCCTTTATCATGACCTGACTGGACTACTGTAATGCACTCAATGCTGGGGTCAGCCAGATCTCCATTACACATCTCCAGTTCGTCCAGAATGCTGCTGCTTGGCTTTTAACTGGAACTCATAAGTTTGAGCATATTACACCAGTTCTGTCCTCCCTTCATTGGCTCTGTGTGTACGAGAATTTATTTTAAAATTATTCTGTTGATCTATAAGTGACTAAATGGCCTCACACTTTGTTATCTATTCGAGCTACTGGAACCATATGTTCCCTCTAGGGCCCAGAGATCATCTGATCAGCTGCTTTTGGCTGTTCCAAAAACAAGATTGAAGCTCAGGTGATCAGGCATTTTCAATTATGGGCCCCAAACTTTGGAACAATCTGTCCCTAACGTTAGGCAGACCATCTCCCTTCCTAAGTTCAAATCTCTGTTAAAAACACATCTGTTTTCTTTGGCCTTTCATAAAGTGTGAGTTGATTTAGTATTTTTTTGTTCTGTTTTTATGTTTTCTATTTAATGCTTTTAATTATTTTTTTCTGTACTATCATTAGTTTTATTTTTTTCTATTAATTTGCTCTCATTCATGTTATTGTTAGGAACTTTGGTAACAGCTGCTGTTTCAAATGTGCTTTATAAATAAAGTTGGCTTGACTTATTTATTTTATTTTAAAATTTTCTTTTGTTAAGTTCCTTCCTATCTGTTTATGTGTAGCTGTTTAAAGCAGAATGGTAACACCGGAGCGGCAGAGCACCACCTTTTGGGCTGTTTTGTTTGTTGCACTCTGGTTTTTAAATGATGGAGGGAGGACTCAAGCTTGTTTCCTTGATAGTCGCTTCAAGTGACTACATTTAAAAACATTTCATCAAGTTGGTATAATGAAGCTTTTGGGATATTAGATATCAGCTTCATGCTCAAACTTAGAAAGCAGATGTATCTCCATGTTTAAACTCAGAGGTGAGAAAGAAGTGTTCACTAATCAGCTGGAGTCCATTAATTTTAATTAATTTCTGGGACAGAATAGGGAGAAGGCCATGTTCTTTTTTCCTTGTTCTGTTTCAATGAACAGCTAAAGCCATTAATATAAATAACAGCTCTTGGAGTAACTAAAACGTCTCAAAGTATTCACTTTTTCTTATGTTTTATTTCTGTTCAGCCGTGCAGCAGTATGACTATATTTACAGTTTGTGAAATAAAACTACAATTCTGTGCTTTCAAACATGATTGTGTTCAATGATTTTGTTTATTTTTCTGATTTGTACACAAATTCTTTTTGTACACAAATTCTAAATAACTTCTTTACAAACTGTTGAGTTCAGCATCAGTGCCAAACCCTCTCCTCCTCCATACTGAACGCACTGTTCTGCTGAGGTTAACACTTGCAGCTTAGAAATGAACTTTATACATCAAGTCTGACTCTTGAGATTTCAGCTCATAACTCCAGGATCAGGTGCAGCCTTGAAACAGTTGTTCTGAATTTATGAAACTCCATAATTATCTGCAGTGGAACAGATAAAACTACAGCACACTAAGAACAGATTATACATGTGCAAACAGGAACCAGGGCTAAAATAAAGAACATCCTTGCTCTTGTTTTGTAGTTGTGAAGTTTGGATTGGAGCATTTCATCGAGTGAGATTTGTTGGGCTTTACGCAAAATAATAATAAAATTAAAAAATAAAATACATGCGCTTATATACTTATATTCTTATAGCGTATATTCTTGCAACAGTATATTAATTGCCAGAATGTGAGATTTTTTGTACAATATTTTTTCACATTCTGTCTTAATTTTTTCAACTTTGTGCTTTCATTTCAACACAAGTTCCTCATATGAAAACGTTTAGAAAAGAGCTGGAAGATGTCATCATTTTGTCCACATGGAAATTTTAAAGCATCTGAACCCTCTTTGCTTTTCACAATTTCTGAAGAAGGTTCTGTGCTAAACAACAATTTAGAAGATAATAGGAGTAATATAGTGTTTTAGATGTACATATAATGTATTATGCAATTGCAAAAAGTATTTAAATGCAGGAACAGAGGTCAGAACATTAAAAGTCCCTAACAAGGTTTGTTTCATTATGTTCTGTTTTCTTTTTTTTCTTGAATGTATTTTAGATATCCGTTTTTATCACTTAATAATAAATATAAAATACAGTAAGCTGAAAAACCCTTTTAAGAATCAAAGCTCCTTTAAGGAAAAAAGCAACTAATAAAACCTAAGTAGTAAAACCTGAATTGTTAATGCAACGGGTGATTGTACAACCAACAATATAGCGCTTATAGTGCATTCTAAACTTAAAATATCCATGCCATTGTTTTATTGCAATGCCATTTAAAATTCTACCAAAACTCAATGTGGTGTTTTATAGTGTTCATTTGTGCAGGAACAGTAGAGGAAATCACTAACTCGCTCTCAAGAATGAAGGGGTGTCATTTTTAGACTCTAAATCCAGTTTTCTCCCTTTTTCTTTTCTTTTTTTAAAAGCAGGATAATACTGGGACATCAGCGGTGTACCAATAATATCTGGGGGGGGGGGGGGGGAGGAATAAAAGAAATAGGTGATTATTTTTATAGCTATACGTGCTGTCAGCCTGTTAATACTGTAGCGAACATGATCATTAACATGGTAATTAGCCATCAATGCAGTAAAGATGAGTGAAGAGCAACCCACACACTTGAATCACACCCCAGGAATAATTTCTTTTTTGCATTCCAATGCAATTTGTCTCTTGTCAAGTCAAAAAGAGAGAGAAAGATAACTAATGGGGAGAGGTAGGTGCCTTTTTGACCCAATAAAGATCAAAGTGGGGTTGGAACGTAAATTAATAAATTAATTTTCGGATAAAGAACTTGAGTGCAGGCTTTTTTTAAAATTCCTCATTGAAAGTCTCTGCAGCCGTGCACCTTTATCTATGTGCTCTTTCTATAACCTTCATTATTTCATTCAATGATCCAACTATTACCATTTGGTGGTCTCATATGCTGTCTGACTATGAAACAGCTTGGCAAACTGAGCTCCATGGAGCTGAGGATTATAAGCCTACGTCACAAACAGACATAAAGACGGCCCAGACTGACAGTTACTCAGCTCTACACCCCCAGCCATGACTGTATATACTCATTTATGAATGAAATTAATTTGGGAAGTTTTCTAACAGCACTCATTAAACATGTTGAGATATTTTGTTGTTAGAAAATAGTCTTGTAGTTTGTTGCACAGAGTAGAACGTGCTGCTGAAAGTCATCAGCTCCAAAGAAGTACAGGTGCGATTAGCATGAAAAAGTTCAATATTTTGTGTCAATCATTTCAAAAAGTGAAACTCGTATATTATTTAGATTGATTGTACATAGAGTGAAATATTTCAAGACTTTATTTCTTGTAATTGTGATGATTATGGCTTAATGAAAAAACTAAATTTATTGCCTCAGATAATTAGAATATTGTGAAGAGGTTCAGCATCAAAAGTTTTTTACCTGCTAAGGAGACAAAGAACTGGACTGTTGCTCAGTGGTTCAATGTCCTCTTTTCAGGTGAAAGTGCATTTTCATGTCATTTAGAAATCAAGGTCCCAGCGTCTGAAGCACGAGTGGCGAGGCCCAGAATCCACATTACTTGAAGTCCTGTGAGAAGTTTCGACAGTCAGTGATGGTTTGGGTCCATGTCCTCTGCTGGTGTTGGTCCACTGTGTTTTCTGAAGTCCACAGTCAACACAGCATCTACCAGGACATTATAGAGACTTCATGCTTCCTTCTGCTGATGAACTTTATGGAGATGCTGAGTTAATTTTCCAGCAGGACTTGTCTCCAGCCCACACTGACAAAGGAACCAGAAGCTGGCTGTGGAATATTCAAAATGTTTAAGAAACTGAATTTTGATTGTTCATTATTTGTACTGCTTTTTGCACATTATTTGAACTGGTGACTTTCATATGTGTCCCTCTTTATTAAAAAAGCTTAAATAGAAGTGCATTCCCTTAGAAAGTAAAAATTTCCCAAAATACTTTTACTGTAAAATGTTATGGAGAGACTGCAAAGGGCATCCTGTGAGAGCATCACATATATTGGATGAACAAAGAAGGAAGGATTGGTAGTAGGTGTTATTAAAGCTGTCATCAGTGATGTCTCTTCGGTGAATCAAGTCAGGAAGGTTTTTGTCATTTCAACCATATGGAACTTTACATGGTGAGAACAGACAGCGTTCCTTCAGGACCATAGTGCTACTCATAAAACAATATAGACAATATAAATTTTCAAAAATAGACCCGATCGCAAGTCATATATTACATAAGACATATGAAAAACACATGTAGACTTTGCAAAACATTACCAACATGACAAGACAATGCAGACAATCCAGTTGTACTATTTCTTCAGAGTCACATGTAGTAAAATGTGTATTGGAATGTGCAAGCAGAGATCCAGTTTGTTGTTTGGAAAATGGCTGAAATGGATTCAGTTTTTAGTCTAGCTACCAAGTTTTAAAGTCTAAAGGCTTGTGGGAGTGAACTGTGACGCAGTCTGGCACTGAGGGCCCAGGTGTTTTGGTATCTTGTTCCAGACTGCAAGAGGGTATAAAGTTTGTGTGAGGAGTGACTGAGGTCCTCCACAATGCTGGTGACTTTATGGTATGGTATTAGGTGTGATTCAGGTCTGCAATGGAGAGACTTAGGTGATCTTTTAAGCTGTTCTCACTACCCGTGATTGTATTTCAATCTGATACTGTACAGCTTCCATACTGGACACTGATACACCTGCTCAGGGTGCTCTCAATAGTTCAAATGTAGAAAGTGATCAGGACTAATGCAGGAAGATTAGCTTGCCTCAGTTTTCATAAGTAATGAAGCTGCTGTGATTTCTTAGTAGAGGAACAAATGACAAGGGTCCTAGCGAGGTTCTCTCTATCAGGTGAACACCAATAAATTTTGTGTTCTTGACAACCTCAACAAAAAATCTCATGGTTCAATGGAGAACCGTCAGTAGGCTTTTTCCTGAAGTCAATAGCCGTCATTTTGGACGACTTGGTGCCTGTCCATCAGCTGAGGTACTTCCTTTTTGTAATCATTGGTCTTGGTGATTGGACTGATCACCTTGCGTCATTGGCAAATTTGAGCTATGCATTGCTGCACAGCCATGAGTCACCAGAGTGAGAAGAAATGAACAACAATGTGCAACAGGATGGTAATAACTGAGATGTGATGCTGAAGGCTTCTTTTGTGGTGGTCTTGAGGCATGTTTGGGCGACAGCAGTTTTCAGGAAGTTGTTAAAGATATGAGTGAGGACATCAGACAACTGATCTGCACAGTGTTATAACACACTCCAAGGGATCTGAACTAACAGCTTTCTGTGGGTAGATTTTGTGGAGTTAGTGAGATGTCTGTGCACAGCACAAAAGGTACCAAACTACAAATAATTCTAAAAAGTTAAACCCAACTCCACTAAAGCCTATTTGCCTTGCTGCTGTACTGTACTCTGACTTCAGAGCAGAATCTATTACTTGTGACCAACACAATTTTATTTTGTACTTATAAGTTCACACATAGAAATAACTTTTGCCTTTTTTCAGTGCCATAATACTACAGCTATAACTCTAACAAGGTTGAGTCAGGTCCTTTAGACAGGTTCTTTTTTGTTGAAACATTTAGTTTTAACAAAAGTTTTGTTTTATCAAAACTACTTTTTCAGACTGAAGAAGTCTTTTGGATAAAAGAATAAACTTTTCAACAGAATCTGTCCAGAGGACCTAACTCAACCTTGTTAGATGTATCTAGCTGGATTATTGGACTACAGCTATAACTTTAAAAACTAAACTAAGTTCCTTGAGAAATGTAGACTGGGACTGCCACATGCAGCCTTTTAAAAAAAAATTATTTGACAGTACTATTTGTTGTTGGTCATTCCTCTCAGCTACAACCACACCAAATTTCAACTTAATATCTCTAAAAATGATTGAGTTAAAGCCATTTAAATTTAGCTTTGGTGGCCATCTTGAATGTTTTATTTTGATTAATTATTTATTGCTTTCAGCTACCACCACACCAACTTTCAGAAAAATAGCTCTAAAAATCTCTGAGTAATATCCATTTAAAAGTAGCTTTGTTGGCCAAATTTCATTTTTAGATTTGAATTCACAATGTGTTGTGCATCTCTGTCAGCTACCACCACACCAAACTTCAGCTCAGTATTTTTTGAAATAGCTGAGTTAGCATATTTTTTCCCTCCTACCTTAGGTCACCATCTTAAATTTTTTATTTGCATTAATAATGTATAACAACTCGCTCTCAGCTTCAACCATACCAAATGTCATCTCAGTATCTCCAAAACATGACAGTTATAGTCAATTTTGAGTTTCCTGAGTTAGCTGTGTCAGCCATCTTGATCCAAAATGGCTCCAAAGGTTAATCAGTTTTGTTCAGTGACCTCTCTCCTCTAGGTCATGTGACCTCACTGGGTCAGTTAGAAACTTGAGTTCTATCAGTGTTTTCCAATAAAAAATTGGTGTCTTTGTTTGCAAATTATATTGCCATGGTAACTTGAAATGCCAAAGAAAGCAATAACACACATCATGGTGCTCTGCCGGTCATTTTGGTATAACATTTGTGCAGGTACACTTTGGGGTTCGGGCTGCATTAAAGTTGATAGAATAACAAGACCCTCTTCAGGTGGATAATAATAGGTGGCTGCCTTAGTAGGCAGTCCCCTATACATATTTTTAAATTGTGTCTGATGATAAGGACTGAGCTCCTTGTGAACTTCTTGTGAATAAAAATTATGTCAAGTTGGCCTGAAGCTGAGAAAAAGGTCTGTAAACTTCCAGTAAATGGTTGACCTAGCTACTGTACATTTAGCCATCTGGTAGTGTATGATAAAGGTCACATGGAAGTACGATGCTGTTCAATATAAAAAGAAAACATAGAACAGTGTTTCCTCATATAGGTCTCTGTTTGTCACTACATCATTTTTATTAGGTACCAGGACTCCAGCGCTCACAGGTTTGCTGCTTCGGGACTTTCATTACAGCTTTTCATAACCATATACTAAGCTATTATCAGTCACCGCTTCTGCCGTGTGGACAATATTTCATCACACCAGTTGCAACAAGACAAAATGTCTCAGTAGGACAGGCAGATATTGGACTCGTGCTTTTAATACCACCGGGAATAAAACTCTGCCGCATGACATTTCAGATCAAATATGATATTTTTCTTGTTCTTGGAGCAGCACAGATTAAATCACAAGGACTTGTGCTGATAAATATACCACTATTGTTTACTCTGTACACAGAAAAATGAGCAGGATGATCTAGATGTCGCTCCCACTGATCAGGTGTTTATGTGTGTGTGTCTTCTCGCAGGCATACCGTTTTCTAGCCATCAATCAGAAGCTGGGGTTGAGTGGACGTCCAGATAGACCCGTGGGCTGCATTGGGACCTGCAAGGTTTGTCCCTTCGTACGCACCCACCTACACACACGCACCACTTGGATGTAAATGCGTATGCGCAGAATATGTAGCTTTACTGTAGAGGTCATGGCTGCCCGCTAACACACAGCACATATCGATCATGTTTGATCATTGCTCATATTGATCCATACATTTCTCAGAGCTTGAGGCATCTCAAAAACACAGAAAAGAAAAAAGACAGGACATCAAAGTTCATGCTCAATAATCCAGGTAAAAATAATCCAACGTTGTTCAGGCAGGTCATCTGGACGATTTATTTTTTTGTTGAGACGTTTCGTCCTTCATCCAAAGGACTACATCAGTCCAAGGATGAAGGATGATGCGTCTCAACAAAAAAATAAATCATCCAGATGACCTGCCTGAACAACGTTGGATTTTTTTTACCTGGATTATTGAGCATGAACGTTAATGTTTTGAACCACTTTGGCTATGGCTGCCTCAGAGGAGTCAATGGGGAGAGGGCGTGCCCCAGAAACAATCTTATCACCATCAAACTGGTTGATGGGAGTGTGCTGCTTGTGGAACTAAGTTTGTTGTGGCTCCTCGGACTGATGAAGTCCTTTGGATGAATGACGAAACGTCTCGACAGAAAAGGAAACCGTCCAGATGACCTGACTGAACGATGCTGGAAGACGAGACGTCATCAGTTTCAAGTTTTTTTTTCATTGATCTACAGTTTGTATTAATAAATTCTCCTCAGATTTCGTCTGTCCTGGGTTTTAATTATTTTTATTGTTAAATTCCTGTCACACACTCAGACAATTTTAACATTTGTATGCGTGTGTGTTTCCATGTGGCATTGGTGTTCTTCTGTTTTATGGTTTTGTTCAGTTTCTCCCAAATGAAAGTCACAGCGCAGCCTGATAAGTTGAACTGTTGCAGCCCTCTCAAACAAAGGCATTGGCGGGCAAATGAATCATGGCTCCCAACATTACTAAGACAATATTATAATGGAACATTTATGGGGAAAATGGCAAACTGCCAGAGGACATTATCATCATGAGTTTTCTACTAGCTGTGTAAATGTTCTGCGAAATGTATGTGTGAGTTGTCAGAAGTAGTCCTGTGACTTCTCTGTGCCCCCTCCTTTCCAGGGTTGATGGCTTGTTTTATACTCTGTCCAGAATAATGCATTCATGGCTGCTTGTGAGCCATCTGTCATCTAATGCCATTATGTGTGTGCGTGCACGTGTGTGTGTCTCCTAGATTTATCGTATCTTGGGCAAGACGGTGGTGTGCTATCCAATAGTGTTTGATCTAAGCGACTTTTACTTGTCACAAGATGTTATGCTGCTGATTGATGACATTAAGGTAAGCCAAGTTCACATTTTATGTGTTTTAAATGCTTGAGTGAAACAGATATATTTACTTTGAATGGTCCAACAACTTTATTTGTAACAGAATTGATTGATTGGGGTGTGTGTATATGTTGCTCTTGGCCTCTACAGAGGACTCTTAGCACAGCAGAAGTCATAGCCTGGCTATTGTGGCTCTTTCTAAACTTAACCTTTATAGTTTGGACAATTAAATGGCAAACCATACATATATATATTTTTTTTTAAATCCTTAGAGGATGCATGCTAATCCAAAGTATTCCACCTGAATATTTGTGGGCACAGTTTGATCAGATGGCCTACGTATGTTTGGAACTGTATCTTGTGTACATCAGACAGTAGGTGCTCACAGAAATATAGCATAAATAAGGCACTGTGACTGTCTGTCGGTGACAAAATGCATAAGAACAAACGTTCCTCTGAAAATAATAAGGTAATGAGACTGAAAGTGAAAAGAAAAAGTAGCAAATGTTTATTGTTTGAAAAAACCTGTCAAATTATTGCTCAAGATTGTCTTAAAGGTTCATGAAAACTGGTCTTTTTGAAAGTGAAATATAAATAAATAAAAGATGACTCAAGACTTTTGCACATTTCTTTACATTTTATTATGTAATAAACAGTATTTATTCAGTGTAAATGACTTAAAGGCTTTCTAAAGGTTGATTAAAAAAACGATGTTTTCACCCATGTTAATCCATTGATGGATGGATGGATGGATGGATGGATGGATGGATGGATGGATAAAGCACCTTCTTTTAATAGAGATTTAACATGCAAATCAGAGATGGAGAACAATCGTAACATATTAGGAATATAGAAAATTTACAAGAGCCACAGTTTAATAATTTAGTGTGGAGTTCTTTAAAAAGTCAAAATCAAGTTTTAGAAATGGATACAGAACATCTGAACAACAATACCTTATTTTTATTGCCCAAGAAATGGCTTGTTTCAGATTGTTCACAAAATGAATTAAAGCCAAGGGGACAAAAATAATAATTAAGGGGTAAAAAGTCAGTCACTCAGTCAGTCAGTCACTCCGTCGGTCAATCAATCAATCAGTCAGTCAGTCAGTCAGTCAGTCACTCAGTCAGTCACTCAGTCAGTCACTCAGTCAAATCATTCAGTCATTCAGTCAATCAATCAGTCCCAGTCAGTCAGTCACTCAGTCCGTCACTCAGTTAAATCATTCAGTTATTCAGTCAATCAATCAGTCTCAGTCAGTCACTCAGTTAAGTCACTCAGTTAAGTCATTCAGTCAATCAATCAGTCAGTCAGTCACTCAGTCAGTCACTCAGTTAAGTCATTCAGTCAATCAGTCTCAGTCACTCAGTCACCCAGTAAAATCATTCAGTCAATCAATCAGTCTCAGTCAGTCACTCAGTCAAGTCATTCAGTCAATCAATCAGTCTCAGTCAGTCACTCAGTTAAGTCACTCAGTTAAGTCATTCAGTGTCACGATCCTCGAGGTTGGAACCCAAATGCAGGGAGGCGAGGCGAGGCAGGAGTTCAAAAATGAAAATAATTTATTTTTAAATGACAAAACAAAAGGCTGTCGGTGCAGCAAAACCTTACTTTGGCAGACAGGATCAGGAACTAGGCAGAGCAGATCATCAGATGGACAAAAAACTGACAGGACAGAGGAGGACTGAGACATCTGTGAACACAGAACAATCACCGGACAAGGAGTGAAGGAAAGAAAGGCTTTTTATAAGGCAGAGGGAGAGTGAGTAATGAGAGCACCTGGGCAAGTGGCTGATGAGGGACAGGTGTGAATGATAAAGACTGAGGAGTGGAGAGGCAGACTGAGGAGTGAGTGGGAAACAGGACCAGATACACAGAAACAGAAACCACACAAAGAGCAGAGGCTTAGGCAGATGGGGGGGCAGCGGGGGCCGCTGACCGTGACATTCAGTCAATCAATCAGTCTCAGTCAGTCAGTCACTCAGTTAGTCACTCAGTTAAGTCATTCAGTTATTCAATCAATCAATCAGTCTCAGTCAGTCACTCAGTTAAGTCACTCAGTTAAGTCATTCAGTTATTCAGTCAATCAATCAGTCTCAGTCAGTCACTCAGTTAGTCACTCAGTTAAGTCATTCAGTTATTCAGTCAATCAATCAGTCTCAGTCAGTCACTCAGTTAAGTCATTCAGTTAAGTCATTCAGTCAATCAATCAGTCCCAGTCAGTCACTCAGTTAGTCACTCAGTTAAGTCATTCAGTTATTCAGTCAATCAATCAGTCTCAGTCAGTCACTCAGTTAAGTCACTCAGTTAAGTCATTCAGTCAATCAATCAGTCAGTCAGTCACTCAGTCAGTCACTCAGTTAAGTCATTCAGTCAATCAATCAGTCTCAGTCACTCAGTTAGTCACCCAGTCAAATCATTCAGTCAATCAATCAGTCTCAGTCAGTCACTCAGTTAAGTCATTCAGTCAATCAATCAGTCTCAGTCAGTCAGTCACTCAGTTAGTCACTCAGTCAATCAATTAGTCAGTTTCAGTCAGTCAGTCACTCG
>NC_056499.1:30139012-30142085 GCF_014905685.2 Nematolebias whitei
CACTCAGTCAATCAATCAATCAATCAGTCAGTCACTCAGTTAAGTCATTCAGTCAATCAATCAGTCTCAGTCAGTCAGTCACTCAGTTAGTCACTCAGTCAAGTCATTCAGTCAGTCAGTCAATCAATCAGTCTCAGTCAGTCAGTCACTCAGTCAGTCACTCAGTCAATCAATTAGTCAGTTTCAGTCAGTCAGTCACTCGCTCACTCAGTCAATCAATCAATCAATCAGTCAGTCACTCAGTTAATCAATCAATCAATCACTCAATCAGTCATTCAGTCAGTCACTCAGTCTGCCAATCAATCAGTCAGTCACTCAGTCAGTCAGTCACTCACTCAGTCAATTAGTGAGTCACTCAGTCTGTCAGTCAATCAATCAATCAGTCAGTCTCAGTCAGTCAGTCACTCAGTCAGTCAATTAGTGAGTCACTCAGTCTGTCAGTCAATCAATCAATCAATCAGTCAGTCTCGGTCAGTCACTCAGTCAGTCACTCAGTTAGTCAGTCAGTCAACTTTATTTCTACCCATAGGCAGATTTGATTCCCACGTGCAATGTTAGTATGCCAGTATAAAGCTTTACCTCCATACAATCCTTTAAATCATAGGAAATACATGTTTTCTGTCGTCAAAAATGACTCGATAATCAACAGAAAAACTGAAAGTTTGAATCTGGAAAAGTTCAGAATTTCAAAATGAAAAATGTCTGAACCTGTAATAAAACAGAGGAAATAAAAAAAATAATAAAAAAAGTCAATCTGTCTTCAAAAACTTCTCTACCCTTACTTTTAGATTTTAGATTCTTTAGTTTTCTATAATAATAATAATAATAATAAGTGTTGTTGTGTTGTTGTTTTTTTGTTGTATGTTAGTTTTATCTGGTAGTTTTCAGAAACGTTGCAGAACCTTTGCTGTGACTGTTTTTTTCTTTCATTTGAAACTTGTTCTTGTTTTTGTTGCGTTGCTCTGAAGGAAACTGCAGATTAAACTCAGCCTGACAACTGAGGAGGGTGAACTTTAGAAATCCCACTGATCCAGTTATTACGCAGAAATAATGGAAACTGAACTCTTCAAGCAAAGAGTATATCCATGCCAATCTGAAATGCTCTGTGTGTGTGCATGTGTGTGTGTGCACGTGTGCGTGCGCAGAATGCCTTGCAGTTCATCAAACAGTGCTGGAAGATGCAGGGACGTCCCCTCTTCCTGGTTCTCATCCGTGAGGATAATATCAAGTAAATAAGACACTCTGAACACATTTATGATTTACCTTTTTGTTTTACAAGGACATTCTCTAATCTTCAGTTTTCTTACAATCACCCACTCTTTGTACGTAATAACACCTGATGCCGTTTCAAACCTGCAACATAGCGTCTGTAGAACCACCTGTCATCTTACATTTCTTGCTTACTGCCTCCACTTCTTTTCCTTTTATGCATGTGCCATTTATCTTCGTAGCAGAAAGGTGTTACTGTATTTGCTTTCTGATTGGGTAATAATGTTTCTCATTTATATCACTATAGTCTGGCTGTTGAGCTGATTACAGCAGTATTGACTATCACCCAGGGAGCCATATGTTAAATGTGCTCCCAACGTTTAAACAGCCTCACTGCAGCTTTCAAATCGAGCACTCATAAAAGCAGCTCAATAGTCATTAGTGTGCTATTGATCAGGGTGATGACCTGTACTGTAAGTGACAGAACACTGAACTAATGATATACCCATCTATACAGAACCTTTATCTGTTTTTGTTTCAGACTGTGTGTTTGCAGATGTTCTGTTTGGAAAAGACAGACTATATAACCTGTGAATAACGATACATTTAACATTTTGACTTCTGTCTAACCAGAGGGAGTCGCTTCAACCCGGTCTTGGACATGCTGGCGTCCTTCAAGAAAGGCATCCTTGGTGACGTCAAAGTTCACGTGGACAGACTGCAGGTTTGTGGATCCGGTTAATGAGACCAGTTCTAACACTTTGAATCAGCAATGAATATTCAAAGAACAGACTTTATGTAGTTTAGAATCTGAAACACAATTAACAATCTGTTATATATGTTTCCAGCACATTAAACCATAACTCTAGTGTTTAAGAAAAAGGTTTAGAATAAAGGTTCAGATTTAGCAGGTGGCTCCAGAGTGTGCTGCTCTTAAACTTCATATCGAGATAATAATTTGAAGTCGATGTTCTCCCAGATTATTTGGCGACTTGAACGAGTGGCATTTTGAATACTACTGCTCGATGTTCTGGCTGGGCTGCATGGTGGTGCAGATGAGTAGCACTGTTGCCTTGCAGCAAGAAGGTCCTGGCTTTGCCTCCTGGCTACATCGAGTTTCCAGGTTCACCCTGTACATGTGTGGGTGTTCTCCAGGCACTTCCATTTCCTCCCACAGTCCAAAAACATGCATGTTTGGTTACCTAGCAACTGAAAATTGGCACTAAGTGTGCATGTGTGCATGTGAATGATTGTTTTTATGTAGCTGTTATGGTTGTATGTCCTTGTGATGGACCTGTTGTGGAAGAACTTACAACCCCTCACCCCAGTGAGTGCTGAAGGTAGGCATGAATGCCCACAACCCAGAACAGAATCAAGCAACTATGGATATATGGATGGATGGCACGCATCATGGCGTCACTGGAAAACAGAAATTTGGTTTGACGAAATCTTGTCCTAACTCTTTTTCTGTTATGTTTTAAGTTCAAGGTTCTTTTATTGTCATTTGCATGTGGTTGTCATTTGGTACATGAGGTGGAACGAAATTGTGTGCTCAAGGTCCTAGTTACACCCAAGAATAGCAAAAATATAAAGTATAAAAACAGCATATAAGGATCTAAGATATACACTAAGACATACGCTAAACACTAATAATGTAAATCATTAAAACAGCAGCCCAACATGAATACAGCAGCTTAGAGGCAAGAGATCATCAGCATGGATAATCAGAGATCAGCAGCATAGATAAAGCTCATCAGCATGGATAATCGGAGATCAGCATCATAGATAATCAGAGATCAGTAGCATGGATAATCAGAGATCAGTAGCACGGATAATCAGAGATCAGCAGCATAGATAAAGATCA
>NC_056499.1:30142095-30160001 GCF_014905685.2 Nematolebias whitei
GATCAGTAGCACGGATAATCAGAGATCAGCAGCATAGATAAAGATCAGCAGCATGGATAATCAAAGATCAGCGGCATGGATAATCAAAGATCAGCGGCATGGCTAATCAAAGATCAGCGGCATGGATAATCAGAGATCAGCAACATGGATAATCAGAGATCAGCAGCATGGATAATCAGAGAACAGCAGCATGGATAATCAGAGAACAGATGTCACATATCACAAATTTAAATGGAATTACAATGATTTTTCTTTAATTAGTGATATGTGACTTGTCTGTGCTGCTGATTATCCATGCTGCTTATCTCTTTTAGTCTTTAATCTTAAATGTAGATTACTGTAGAAGAGGTTAGATTTTCAGTGTAATGTTAAGTATAAGGATGTATATTCCTGAAACAAACCTTGAAGTACCTCACTGAGCCACAAATTGTGCTTTGTGGAACAAACAAAAAAGAAATAAAGAAAATTGGGCTGAGGTGGAAGTAAGACTATTTTCACATTGCTAACTTAAAACACTTTGTTAAACTTTTGACAGGTTTTCTCACTCTTAACTTCTCCCCCCGTGTGTTTGTGTTGCTCAGAAGAGAATTCCTCATCTGATTCTTTTTTCTGAGCTCTGAAGTTCCTCCTTGCCGTTGCCATTCACTTCACAGCTAACTCCCACAACTTTGAACAACTTCTACTCTTCATCATCTCATTGTTATGGCGAGCACAACTATTCTTCTCCTACTCCTCTATTTTTATTGTTTTTGAGTTGACTTCAATAAGAATGGTTAATGTCTCATTTGGACCTCGACAGGAGAGTTTTTATTTATTTATTTTAACTCCTCCACAGTTATTATTTTGAAATTGTCAGTTTTATCAGCCACCACTTGTTGTATTAGACACTCACGTCACAGCAGTTCGACACATTTGTCATTTAAAATACACCTTAACACTTAACTTACAGCCCAGTTCAGACAAAGTTGGGACATTGTGGAAAATGTAAATAAAATTTGTGTTTACCAAATCTCATAAACCAATATTTTATTCACACTGGAACTTAGTAAACATATAAAACGTGTATCATATTTTTCGGACTATAAGGCGCACCAGATTATAAGGCGCAATATCAACGAACGGGTCTGTTTTCATACATAAGGTGCACTGGATTATAAGGTGCATTAAGTGAAACAAAACAGTCAAATAAGTCTAACTTTTTTTTTAACTCATTCACAATAACTCTCAACATTGTTCAATTGTACCACATAAAATCAGTTCAAGGTCAGTAAGCACAACCAGAATTAATACATATGGTGCACTGGATTATAAGGCTCACTGTCGATTTTTGAGAAAATTAAAGGATTTTAAGTGCCCCTTATAGTCTGAAAAATACAGTAAATAAAGACATTGTAAAAGTTTTGGGAAAAAATATATAACTTTTAATTTTATAGCAGCAACATGTCTCACAAAAGATGGAATAAAGGCAGTAAAAGACTAATTGTAAGCAGTACAAATATAAAAGTAAAAGCTGGAGGAGCTTTTTTTTAATTGAAATAGGCAAAGCAATGCTCTATAAATGAAAAGAGGCAACGTGGAAAGCTGTTCTGCATTTAGTAAACAAAACTTTTCCTTTTGGAAACCATAGACACCACTTCCTCCATACTAAAGAGGATATTATCACCTTCCAGCCTGTTATCAATACACAGTTCAAATGTCTGCCTCTCTGATGATATGGTGGTGCACCAAATACAAAAGTGCCTTAAATGTCCCAGAAATGGGATCATTTTTTAGTATGACTGTTTGGCGTGTTTACATGTCCCATTGTGAATAAAATATGATTTTATGAGATTTGCAAATCATTGCATTCTGTTTTCATTACATTTACATGAAGGCTTGTTGGAATTAAGGTTGTATTTCATTTTACCAGCACCTGTTTTGTTTACGGAGTGGCTCAATAAGCCTCATCTGGGATTTATAGTACAGTTTTGTCACCTGTGTAGTTCATGCGTAATGTCTAAAATAATAAAAATACATTACAGTTTGTGTTTTTTTTTTATCGTTGATGTTATAGACCCTAATATCCGGGGCATTCGTGGAGCAATTGGACTTTCTGCGTGTCAATGAAGCAGAGTAAGAGCTTATTCTGGTCTTTGTTGTCTTTTTTACTGACTGTTTTGCTTCTATAAGAATTGTTAAACCGCAGTATAACTTGTAAAGACACTTAAAAGGAAAATTAATGGAATCAAAATAAATTGCAAGCGTTACAGTAGTTGTTGTAATGAAACATGCATTGTAAAGTATGTTTATAAAAATCAAACACATAAAGTGTACATGCTGTTTAATTCCAAGCATCACACAGAATTAATTGTTTCTGTGCATCTTTTGCAAAGAATCCCAGAGTTTAAGAGCTTCGAGGAGCTGGAGCTGCCAAAGCACTCAAAGGTGAAGAGACAGACGAGCACTCCGAACGCCTCAGACCTGGAGCAGCAGCCGGAGATCAGCGTGGAGGAGTGGCAGAACAAACCCACCCATGAGATCCTGCAGAAGTTTCACGTGAGTTAACTTCAAGGAACAGGAGTTGCTTCTTTAGCTTCGAGGTGATCACTCTTACATTTCCTCGCACACCCCTTTCTGTACCTCCTCTCTCAGGCAGCTCTGATAGATGAGCTTGGGTCTCCTCAGCAACTTGTTGTATTCTACAACAGGAAGTCTGTGATGTTCCACACACATTTTTTTTTCAAGATTGTGCTTGTTTTTTCAGCAGCTATTTTCTGTTGTACCCTCACATGCATGAAAATGACTTGGGTTTTTTTGTCCTTCAGAGAAAGAAGATTCCTTTACTGCTTTGCATTGCCATATTCCACTTCCTTTATATATATTTTGTCTTTGTGTAGGAGAGCGGCTGCTTAGCCAGTCAGGCGCAACTTGCCAGCATCCTTCTCAGGAGAGAAGGACCTGACTTTCTTGAAAAAGATGGTAAGCTCACACTATTATTAAAATGTAAAATCCTAATCAGCCATAAGCTGTTGAGGACATAAAAGAAGCTTAGCACTCCATGAAGGGATACACATCACCCACTACATTTAATGCCAATGTTCTAAACAAAGATCAGATTTTCTATAGAAATAAGAGTTTTAGCCCTTTTGACTAAATCTTAAAAATATTGATGGGCGCAATAGCACACAAAATTGAACAATGTCATGTGATACGTTAGTGCTCTGAGTGTGTATTGGGGATGACTCGGCTAACACAAACAAATATCTATACAGTAGTCTCTTGTTTATCACAGGGTTTAGGGGACCACACTCCCCGCGATAAGTGGAAAACCGTGAAGTAGGGATACAGTAGTCCAAGTTCAAGTTTCATTCCCAATCTCCCGCATTGTGTGTAAATAAACAATTTAAATTTAAATACTGTAATATTTTAAATAAACAAGCCATGCAGCATGTATTGTTTATTTAAAATATTACAGTATTTAAATTTAAATTGTAGAGGAGATAAGTGCAGCAGAACATCAAAGCGTTAACCCTTCACACAGCTGATGCAGCACGGAGCAGAAATGTACTTCTTGATCACTTACACTGAAACAACTGAACATAGAAGTTCTAAAATAATTTAAAATAACTTTTAACACTTTTATATTTTTGTGATTATGACGATTTTACGATGTGACATACTTTGAATTTTAAGTTGGAAGACAAAAGTCCATCAGTGCAGCTGGACAGCAAAGGGTTAACCCTTCATGAAGCTGCTTCAGTACAGAGCAGAAATGTGTGGGTGGCAGAGAACTGAGATCATGACAGGCTGCAGAGGAAGCTTCTCCCTGCACCTGTGAGCTTCACAAAGGTGCTAAATCATTTTAAATAATTTATTTTAAATAAACAATCCATGCCGCTTGTGTGGCTCATCCATCAAACAGTCAAGTATGGGTCATGTCCACTCTTATTTTGAAAAACCGTGAAAGAGCGAGTCTGCGAAAGTCGAACCGCTAAGTAGATTGGGACTACTATATATATATATTTATTTATTTTATATTTTTTTAATTATATCTATTTGCATTAAATATTTCAGGGATTTGAATATTTCAGATGTTATAAAATATGTTTGCATGTGGTCCTAGCACAAATATGTTCTGATTCCAGAGAACCTGATGGAGGAACTGGAGAGAATCTACAGAAGAGCTGGCAGCAGAAAACTTTGGTCTGACACTCTCACACACACCACAAACATGCAGGCCTTCCAAAACACAACTTCTAAAAATGCATCCAGAATTGTTCGGTGCCTGCACTGTTTCATTCTGATGGAAATTATTTTCGAAATGTACAAAAGGTTGTGTAAACATGGAAGCATGTGAAAACACGTGCTGTGTTTTTAGGAAGTTTCTTTAATCTCACTGTCTTTATTCCTGACATGTCTGTCTGTGTTCCCCCACAAACTTATACTGGAACAAAAATGTTACTGCTTTTTAATCTGGGTGAACAGGCTGGCAGTGCGGCGCGCTGCTGCCATTACCAAGAAGTTTGCCAGCTCTATAGCGCCTCACATCACCACAATTCTGGTGCATGGGAAACAGGTAATGGTCAGGCACAGATGGAGGAAACACCCCCGCATGCATCAGCTGGCTAACTAGCTGGCTAGCTGGAGAGCTGTGTGAGGTGTTAGGCCAATCCCATTTAAACGTCTTTATGAAAATGTTTTCCATGAGATTTATCCTTCTTAAATCTGTGAACGAAATTTGCGAAAACTAAGGTTTGTAAAAATAATTTTTATTTTGAAAAGCTTTGTCTATTGTACAGCAGAGAATTAAGGTGTTTTGTTTTGTTTTTCGGGCCATTAAAAGATAAAAAGTAAGTAAAATGTGTATAATATATAAAGTGCACAATGTAGATATACCATCAAAACAAAACAAATACAGTAGTCCCTCATTAATCGTGGGGGTTACGTTCCAGATCCCCCTGCAATAAGTGAAAAACCACGAAGTAGAAGTGACAGATTTCCGAGTTGAAACAACAAACCTAAACAGTTCAGTCAGCTAATAAATTTAAATCCACTAAACTAAAGCAAAAGTCTAGTGAGCTTTTTTTTTGATTGGATCGAAACTTTCTCTCCAGCAGAAAGCAACTTTGCCTTCTGGGTAATGTAGTCCTTTAGACTGGTGATACAGTCAGTATAGACTTGTTGAGAGAAAACTACAAAATGGCGGCACTTTTTTTTTTTTTTGTACAATCTTACATTACTGTACTGTGAAAAACCGCGAAAGAACAAGTCCGCAAAAGTCAAACCGCTAAGTAGCGATGGACCACTGTACTGTTAAATCATGTACAGTAAAGTTAAACGTTATGTAAACCTAATTGTTGTGACCATATTTGACTCAACAGTTCTCTGTTTAGCTACAGATCGTGTAACTTCGTCAAAACTTCACAAAAAGCCATCTTGCCCATCCCATTTTGAAATACATTAATTTTGTTTACCTTTGTAAACGTTGCTAACGCTCACACAGTCGTAATACTGGCGAGCCAGCTAGGCAAGGCTAGCAGGAACCTTGACTCAGATACCTTCAGGAGCTGAGTTTGTGATCAGTGTTGGCTTACTCTCCTTTTTAACCGACACAGAGGCAGGATCATCCCTTCTGCTTTGTCCCCGATGTTCTCCAAGGCTGGCTGCAAACTGCAAATTAAGTAGAATTTGGCTCGAACCCCTGGTGCATTTATCATAAATATCCATGATAGATATTTGAGATATTTGTTTCTGGAGCAAGCATCACTCACAAAGTCATCTGAATAAATACTGTGAGGGGAATACATCTAAAGGCTCACAGTACTTGATCAATTATTGGTGAGTGTTTTTTCACCCCTGTGAACAAGATCATCGTCTACTTCAAATTATGATTGTGTTCCAGATCCTTTAGCTTATTTTCCTTATGTGGGTTTCCTTAAGTTGGATATGCATAATTCTTGTTCGTATGGTTAAAAACTATGATTCTGAAAGCAGAAAACTTTCTGTTTAGTTTGTGGTTTTGCTGCTGGCCTGATATTGAAGTACTGACAACATATTGTGGATGGATGTCTGAACTCACAGCTGAGTTTCTGTTCCCATTTACAGTGATCAATGTTTTGTGTTCATGGTTTGGTTTTATAGCTGACTGACATAACAACTTTTATTGTATGCTGTTTTATTCATTAGGGAAAATTTTGGAAAGAATAATGTATTTGTTCGATAAAAAAGAACAGCTTTTACTTTCTTGCTGAGAAACAACAGCCATATTCTTTTCTTAAGTACCATATTTTCCGGCCTATAAGTCACACCGAAGTATAAGTCACATCTGTCCAAAAATGTCTAGTAGTTTGGAAAAATCCATAAATAAGTCACTTCGCCGTATAAGTCGCACCTATAATGTGTCACCGCTGACACGTCACATTTGTTTTGCGTCACCACTGACAACCTGGAAATGTGGGACTGTGTTGTGCCCAAAATCGATCGGCTGCCAAATGGCGGCTGCGGGAGCGTGCACGGGAGGACTTTAACAAGAATTTAACAAGAATAACACTTAAAAACAATTATTTGTTTGCTCAAAATTATAGCAAAGGTGTGTCTCAGTTGAACTTTTCCTTAATAAATGCACTTCAGTGGTCAAATTAGCTGCATTTCACCAGGGTGGCGCAGCGAAATGAAGCTGATTTGACGGTTGCTCCAGGCGAGCTGGACGAAGGTGGCAGTCTATGGGAAGCTGATCGTATCATTAATAGCCACTTTTACCAATTACATGACACAAAGGTATGCCATACTAATCGAGTGCCATCTAGCGGCTAAAAATGGTAGTGTTCAATGTTTTCAATGTCAGAATGAATGAAAACGGTCATATCTCAGTCAAAATTTTGTTTGGAAATATGGGAAAAAATCCATAAATAAGTTGCTTCGGCTTACAAGTCACAGAGCATGCAAACTAGGCAAAAAGGTGAGACTTATAGGCCGTAAAATACGGTATCAGTGCTGCTTTGACAGCATAAATGTTAAAAATGTATCCCTTTTTAACATCCTGGATATTTCTTTGTATTTCCACAGGTTTAAACACAGAACACAGTAACACTGGTCCTTCTCAGCATATAATAAGAGCCAGTTGTGTTTCAGCTGGTTATATGTTCCCATTTATGACATAACCTCATGCATCCACCTCAGCTCTGAGGACTGCTTCACCTCCATGTGTGTGTTGTCAGTGGCAGCCCCGGCTACGCGAATGTTTTAGACAGCCGCGGTTTCAGTGTGCTAATTTTTCCTCATAGGATTCCTGCAGGCAAGAGGAAGCAGTTTTCAGGCTTGCACTGAATTTTGTAAACAATAAACTCAGAAATGTGTGAACATTAAAATATTTACGAGAAAGCAAATTATTTATTTGGGCTTTAAACACATAAACTTAACATTGTCATTAGAATAAAGGTTTATTTTAGCAACTAAAAAGGCTTGCCATGCTCTTTGTGGACAAATCTTTGCAAATTACTTTTATGTATCTATAATGTTTCATTTAATTGTTAAAAAAAAAAAACATAAATAAACTAAATGTAAAGATACATGTTAAATTCCTTCGCTGAAAGTTGTTCACTGCCATAAATTTCTCAAGAATGTTCTTGTGTCTTTTCACCCACTAGGTCTGTTGTCCGTCTTGCTGCCAGTCTCTTAACTAAGCTAGTGGATAGCCTTGCCCCCAGTATTACTAGTATTTTAGTGCAAGGCAAGCAGGTAAGTCGGCACACAGACAGAACGGCCTGACTAGTGACATTCCCTTCTCTAAAATCAAAATGTTTGGGGGAAACAGTTGGACCAATCATTTTAATGTTCACTGATTCTAAAGAAAATTAAAATTAAATAGGGATAAAATGTTACTTTTAAAGCTCCTCGTGCTTGGGAATTACCAGCTGCTTTGCTCGTGTCCCTCATCACCGCTCACCTCGATTGTTTGTGGGTTTTAAGCTGCAGCAAGGCTGCCAGTGTGACCATCAGAGAATCCTAATGTGCACCTTGTCTGGACACATCATGACTGATGCACTGTGACTTGTGAATGGAGTGATGCCGCCACCTCACACTGGTTGACTTTCAGTGCATCATTTCCCGTCAAGTGTTATTCAGAGATTAGCCTCTTCTCGAGAGTATCAGTTATCTTGCTGCATTTTTAACCTTTTGAGCAGTTTTAGGCGTTTCATTATGCTGAAGGAGCTGAAGGTGTGAATCTGCATATAGATTGCCTACCTTGAGGGAATGCTCCTCTCTACATGATTGGAAAAGCTCATTTAAAATTGGAGATGGATGTGCGTACAATAACTGCTCCGCACCAAGAGTAAGAGGCACCATCTAATTTAAGTAGACTTTTCGCTCTATTGGTGATTATATGTTTTATTGTTATTGAAATCCTACAATCCTTCCCTTCAGGATTCCAAATTTTATTTCAGCTTCAGGCCTCTTTTTCTTTTTCAAACAGTCCAATTCAGTTTAAATGTAAAGATGAGTGATGCATCCAAGTTTAAGAGTTGGATTTCATCATCCGAAGGCGAAGATAAAAGTGTGCCCTCTCATCAGTGAGATTGCTGAGGTGTAATTTACATGAGCTGCTTCAGAGCAAAAACACAAGAGTGTAGTTGAGATCTGTCATTTTTCCCCCTTTTCACTTTAATGTGACTCTAGGAGAGGAGGCCAATTTCAAAGCCATCAAACACACATGTCGAAATTGTGCCTTGAACAAAATGTGGCGCACATGACAACGCATCCACGTGCACAATCCTGCACGTTTCTCCTGTAAATAACTCTCAGGTTGTATCTAGATATGAACAAGAGTGTTTTCTTCTCCTTCTGTGCACGATCACCAGGTGACCCTCGGTCTGTTTGGCCATGAGGAGGTGGTGATCTCCAACCCCCTGTCTCCAGGAGTCATCCAGGGCATCATTTACAGCAAGTGCTCTCCTCAAGGAGGAGAGAGGGAAGCTGTCCTCCAGCAGGAGCTGGTCATCCACATTGGATGGATTATCTCCAACAACCCTGAGCTGTTCAGCGGCATGCTCAAAATCAGAGTCGGGTAGGCCAATGTCATTGAACCGGTACCTCTAAAAGCTCTTTAGCGTTTTGTCAAGCAGGATTAGCTCATGCAGTACGCACACTGATTTTCTCTTTCCCCGGTGTTCATTGGAGTATTTATGACGAAGTAAGTTGAAATGTACACCTAAGGTTAGAAAGACTTCAGGAATTAGAAAAAGGTTTGTAAACTCAATCATCCAGGTAGATAAATCACAAAAAAGGTTAAATCATATCAGCTGGACAAGTTTCTTTAAGGCAGAAACGTTTTGTCTTTCATCCGAAAGACTTCATCGGTCTGAGGCCTGATAACCCAGATCTGTCTCACAAATAGCACCTCCTTGATGTGTTTCAAGCCAGTCCTCTGTGGACAATCCAAAGAAACTAGCTTTACATATGCAAAAAAAGGGACCATCCATCCAAAACGATCAATCATCATGCATAACAATCAAGTGTTTTAGGGTAGATGGCCAACTTGCTACTCACAGAAACAGCCTGAGGAACACAAAGGCCAAAATGGTTCAGCAAATGAAAAAATAATGAATAACTTTACAATGCTGCAATTCTAAAACCCCACAATAAGATTCTATTTTAAGTGGTTGTGTTGATTAAATAGTGCGCAATCCTGGATTTGTATCCCTGACAAGCCCCTATTTTATCCCAACTCGGCTCAAAAGTCATGACATAAATGGGAGAGATGCAGGATTTCACTCAAAGCAAAGTGATTTCTTTACAAAAATAAATAAACCAAAGCATGACATTGGGAAAGTCATTGTGATTAAATGTGTCAGTTGACAGCTGAATGAAGAAAACAATGTAAAGTACTGTATGAGTAAAAACTTGAATTAAATGGCTGAGGTTTTGAGCAGGAGCAGGTTCAAGATGTGTCACTTTTAAACTCTCAGGCAGCATTTTAAGTTTTAGGAATACCTTGGGGAAAACCCTGTTTCTCATCACAGCTGCATCCTGAAACATTACCACAAACCTGATATTAAAGAAACTGGTCTAGATGACACGATTTAACCTTTTTTGTTGGTATCTACCTGGATGATTGACTTACAAACCATTTTATAAAAGAAGGAAGACACATATGAACTTCAACAATGTTCAGTCTGGTCTTCTGAACAGTTTCTTTTTTGTTGAGATGTTTCATCCTTCATCCAAAGGACTTCATCAGTCCAAGGAGCCACAACAAATTGAGTCCCACAAGCAACACACTCACATAGTGGACCAACCAGTTTGCTTGTGATAAGTTGGTTTATCGGGCCCGCCCTCTCTCCCTTTGACTCCTCTGAGGCAGCCATAGTCAAAGTAATTCAAAACACACATGAACTCTTTTTACAGAAGTGCTGCCATGGCTTTTGAACACTAACCCATCTCAGATGGACAGCGGACAGTTGTTTTGCAGTCACTGGTGCAGTAGCTTTAGTCTTAAACATATTTGTACCAACGATGCAAAACATCCAGGTCATTATGAGCAAAGAGTAAAAACTAGGTGTACATTAATGTTAAAGTACTGATCGTGCAGAGGCAGACCGTGTATTGGACTTTTAGAGAGACATCAAGGCAGCAAGTTTTCTTCAGCAGAACAAACCCAGACCTCGTCCTACACCACACACTACAGCACAGTTTTATAGACACAGACTGTGTGTGCCTCACAGATGGTGTACGTCTCTTAAATTTCATGAAACAAATATGAATTCAGATTTCTTATACAAAAACACAACAAATACTGTCTTTAGTTTCTAATTAATTAAAAAGTATAATTAAAAAGAAGGCTGATGTAACAGAGAAACGTATCCTTGTGTTTATAACGTAATTTTAAAAATATGTAATTTGCTTTCACTTCCTAAGTACGGTAACAAAAAAATTGTGTCTATAAATCAAAAGTTATGATTTTCTAGAGAAAAAGATGTTGCCTTTGAACGTATATCCTCGCTTGTCTGTACATAAATGGGGTTTTATTGGTGTCCTCTGTTTAGTGTTTTCAACAGTGCTAACTTCATCTTTATCATCCTGTATGTATTACGTGGTTCTTAAGATGGATCGTCCAGGCTATGAAGCATGAGCTGAAGATCCGAGCTGGAGACATGCCCCCTCAGGACATCTACCAGCTGTCACCCAGTGACATCAAGCAGCTTCTGCTGGACGTCCTGCAGCCGCAGCACACCGGCAGGTACTCTGAAACAAACCTGGCTATCACTTTCCTACACGCCATCAACAGACCTCCTTTCACCACACTCAGATCTGCCTTTGAAGATACCACGGTTTTATCTTAATGCTTGTTTATCTTTTTTTTGTTTGTTTTAATTATTGTATCTGCTTTGGCAATGTTTTTTATCTTATCGTCTTATTTCATCGCATCCCAATTTCCCGTGGAGAATGAATAAAGTTTTATCTTATCTTGTTTCAAACACGCTGACTGAAAACCGTTTCCTTAAGCACAAAAGCTGTCATTATTGTTGTTTTTAATCTGTTTTTAAGACTCAAACCTCTCCCTTCTTTGCCCGCCAGGTCTTGGCTGAACAGGCGACAGATCGATGGCTCTCTGAACAGAACCCCTCTGGGCTTTTATGACCGTGTGTGGCAGATCCTGGAGCGGACTCCCAATGGGATTGTGGTTGCTGGGACTCACCTCCCACAGGTTCCCCCCTCTACCTTCACAAGACAAACACTTTGACCTTTTCAGCGCGTCAGAAGTTCCTAAACACTTGACAGATCCCATACACCTACAGTGTGTTCTGTTCAGGGTGGTCACAGCTGTCTAAAAACCATCTCACTACCCGACATGTTTGTTTGCCTTCTTCTCTCTGTGCAGCAACCTACTCTGTCTGACATGACTATGTATGAGATGAACTTCTCCCTGCTGGTGGAAGGCACACTGAAGAACATCATCCTGCCTGAGTACAGACAGATCATTGTGGAGGTGAACACCCATTTATAAACACCACTGAAGAGCAGCAAAGTAGAAAAAGTACAGAAGAAATCAAATGAACTTGGTTAATAGAGGTTATCCAGTACAAATTACAATTTTGTCTTCTTTCACACAATGCAATGTGTGAAACAGTGAAGCTCATTTTTTAGTCTGTGTCTCTGTCTGCCTCTTGTAAGAGTGCTGTCATGGACAGGTGTGTGGTTGCCATGGCAACCCACTGGCAGCAGCTGTAACATTTCTAATGGTCTTGACTTGTGTCTTATAAAGTCCAAACAGCAAAATGTAGGCATTTTTCTTAGCTTCAAACTTTACAAAGTTGCTTTTGTTTGTTTTGGTCTGTAGCCACAGTGGCAGCTTCTGAACATTTTTAGTTTTAATTTATCCAACAATGTTCAGTCAGGTCATCTGGACGGTTTCTTATTTGCTGAGATGTTTCGTCCTTCATCTAAAGGACTTCATCAGTCCGAGGAGCCACAAACAAACTGATTCCCACAAGCAGCACACTCACAGTAAAAAAAAACAGTTTGGGGGTGATACGATCTTTGTCCAGTTTGCTTCTCGGACTGATGAAGTCCTTTGGATGAAGGACAAAACATCTCAGCAAATAACAAAACCATCCAGATGAGCTGACATTGTTGGATTTGTACCTGAATTATTGAGCATGAACTTTGAAGTTCTAATTTATGTTTTTTTTTCCCTTTGTCTTCAACGCTCCTAGTTACTGATGGTGGTGGCCATAGTTCTGGAGAGAAACCCAGAGCTGGATTTCAGTGACCCGGTGGACCTGGATGGACTGGTGAAGGAAGCCTTTAACGATTTCCAGAAGGACCGCAGTCGCTTCGAAGGAATTGAGAAACAGGTCAAATATCTTCCCTTCAGCTCGGACAGTCTACCAAAGCGTTGTATCAATATGTTTCATCCTCCATTCCTCTCTGTGTTGTCCCAGGATGATATGGAGGCTTTCTACAACACCCCACCTATAGGAAAAAGGGGCACCTCCAGCTACTTGACCAAGGGAGTTATGGCCCAGCTGCTGCAAGGAGACATCAAGCCCTGCAAAGATGACCCGTGCTCTGTTAGCTAAATCCACCGCACTTAAAAGTCTCTGTCTTCATCTTCTCAGGCTTCATTACACAGATTCCCACTATAACCCTTAAGTTTGCCCTAAAGTTTTGAAAGAAATTTCTTTCTTTATTTTTGTATTTCTTAGAAACCAGCTTCAAAAGTTCTGTATGTGATTATTGTGCGTTTCGGAGCTGATAATATGTAGGACTCTGCTAATGAGCGAGGCTCTGATGGAACGGTTCAAGCTGTGCAGTAAATCCCATCTGCACCCGTCATCAGCTGTGATGCATCACGTGAAAGTACAAAACTCAGCGTGAGAACTGGTGCTCCGAGCACTCGGGGGGGGTCTTGAACATGTGTCACTTATCACTCAAACCAGAAAGCACTTGTTTCTAATTTTATTTCATACATTTTATAACACATAAATCTTGGACTCCTCATATAAATTAAGCTTGTAGACTTTTGTCTCTCTGTGAATCTGATATTTGAGTGCTCATAACGTAAACATTAAACCTTTATTTGTAACTTATATAATATAATTAAGAAATTTGATCTGAATATATAAATATAGGTAGTTATTGTTTGAGTTTATGTTTTGTATTGACTTCCTGTTAGAGGAGCATTGTGTCCTCTCTTACGCATGTGCACTGCGTCAGTAGCTGCTGGTTGTCGTTTGATCTTTCTGAATGTAATTGCCTTTAAAAACCTTGTAGTGGTCTTTGTGGGCACGGCACTCTGTGACATTGACTTCTGCTAATCTCCAGTCTTGGAGGGGATACCCTTCACACGTTGATGTTCTGGTGAAGAGGTGGCTTCCATCCTTTGGTAGGAATGATTAAAGGCTCACACTGTCTTGTTTTAAGCTGTTGAATGTTGTCACTGTGATGACTCAACCCATCTTGTTACGGTACAGAAGAGCATGTTTGTGAATTATGTTTTCCTCCAGCTGTTTAAAAAAGTATTTTTATCTTAGAGAATAAAGATATAATGGAAAAAAAATTTTTTTGTTGTTTCACTTTCTGCCAGCTCTATAAACTGCATGTGTGGAAATACTGAAAAACACACACATTTAAATATGTTTTTCATGGGGCTGTGGTAGTTTGGTGGTCAGTGTCAAAATCTTGTAATCCTGAGGTTGCAGGTTCGAGCCCAGGTTGTGTCAGGAAGGGCATCTGGTGTAAAACAAATTGACAAATCATTTTTGTGAGTTTGCTCACTGTGATAACCTCAGAAGAAGGGAGCAGCCGAAAGAAACTTAGTATTTATGTTTTTAATACTATTTTTGGTTGCGTTTAAACTTCTGGTTCACACAAATTGAACTTCTGGTGTGAAAAACTGGTATTTTTAAAACTTTTTCCAAGGTGGAGACAAATAAAACCCAGTTTACAGTGAATCCATGTAGTGAGGACATACAGAGCTTTTCATAAACAATAATCAGGTCTCTCTTGTAAATGAGTCCTCGAGGCTCAATGGGATTTACCTGTCTAAATAAAGGTTGATTGATAATGCAGCATTTTAAAATTGGTGTTATTTTAAGATAGCAAAGATCTTGGCCTCACTCAGACTCAGGTCGTTTTCACACTAGATAGTCCGGTAGACTCGGTTCGGTTCGGGACCAATATTCATGACCTTTTTTTTTTTACATTTGAGCTGGTGAGTTTGCATTCACACTGCACTGTGCAGTCGAGTCAACCTGTTGAACCAACCTATTCCCCCGCTCGCCTGTGGGGGCGCTGCACCAAGAACTACTGAAAGAAACGACA
This sequence comes from Nematolebias whitei, assembly GCF_014905685.2. Classification (NCBI taxonomy): domain Eukaryota; kingdom Metazoa; phylum Chordata; class Actinopteri; order Cyprinodontiformes; family Rivulidae; genus Nematolebias; species Nematolebias whitei. The sequence continues at coordinate 30,156,898 of NC_056499.1, forward strand.
CAAAAACCTCTGAAGACACGTCTTCTTCTGTAAATAAAAACAAAAAGAAATGGCATCAAGTTTTAGCAGTTTTAGGAGTTATATTTTGCCATTTTTCAAAAATGTACTTGGCATGAGCAGAAGATGAGACAGAAGACCATGGAGAGTATTGTTTTTCCACACAAGGCAGCTGACGGCTCCATATGAAGTCAGAGAAATGTGTGTTTGTTTACCCTGCGGTGCGGGGCTCGGTCTGTTTACATTCACACTGTACTGGAACCGCGCTGGAGTTCTCTTCTACCGGACCGAGACCTAGGTTTTAGCCTGGGCCAGAGTTCGCCTTTTTGTTCCATGACAGAGTTCGATGGCGCGTTCACACCTCCCTAAACGAACCGGACTTTCTAGGAAAACGAGCTAGAGTTCGATTAAAGTGGACTAAACAGGGCTGGTGTGAATGCACCCTCAGACTAGACAATAGCTCATTCATCTGGTCATAAAAAGCTCGCCACACAGGTCATTGCAAAAGCCATCTACAACAGGTAAGCTATTAATTGCTCAGAATCTTTCCCCTAGGTCAACTTCAAATGATTTGAGCAGTCTGCAGCTCCTCAGTGAGGCTGCATGTGTCCTGAAGGGACCAACAGACCAGCAGAGAGGAAGATAAACGAGCTCCGTTCCTCACTCAGCGAACTCATATCAATTCACATCAACATCTGTCTTCTTTAATAAAATGTCCTCTTCTCAAGGATGATCCCAAAGGGTTCCCAAAACGTTTTATATTTGTTACCAATTAGTTGGAGCTGTTGGAGCATGAGATAAAGGATCATGTTGTTTTGATTTCCAACTCCAGGGATTCCTAAATGCTAACTCCTCTTGTACAGACAGATTACTGCTCCTGAGCCATACACGTTGTGTCTTCTGGAACTCTTAAGAAAATAATCTTCAAAATGTTAACAAGATCACTCAGGAACAGTCCAGGGAGATAATTCTTTGTTTCTGTGCTGATGAAGTCTAAAGAACACATGCACCATCAGGGCACTTGGGCTTTTCTCTCCATCTTGTACTCACGGCATTTCAGTTCAAAGAACGTCTGATTTTATCTTCAAATCACACGGCTTTTGTTATTTTCTGACCCAGGGACACATGAGGTCCAAGCTGATGCAGCAGGTGCTTTGTTCCAAACGATCGTCCATGATCACAGTCTCACAAGTGTCCAGCTGCTTCTCTGGTTTGATCTGAAACAGGTGGGAACAGGAGGACCTGTTCTGCAGATCATTGGAGGAGCAGAGTTATACAAACTAATCAAGACCGCTCTTTCTGTATTTCCTGTCAGAAATGTAGAGAACAACAGAAAATCAGTGACTTATTTTATGATCAACTCATTTAGTTTGAAGACAGTAAGATCACTATGTCCTCATCAGGGGCGATTCTAGAATCTAACGTTTAGGGGTGCTTAGCCCCCAGTGCTTGAACAACGTGGTGACTATTGGCACAGAAGCATTCATAATTTGTGTGTGTGTTGGGGGTCCGGGGGGCTGTCTGAGGGTCCTCCCCCAGAAAATTTTGAATAAAGTTGATGCCATTTCCTGTATTCTGGTGTATTTAAACAGGATGTTAAACATCTACATTTATGTACAGAAGTAAACACCTGATTCAATAAATATTTTGGAGAGCTTGGCACAACAAGGTGTAGCACTAAGCTAGCGACATGCAGTACAGACACACTAGCTAAAATGCTACAGACATAGCGCTCTGCTTTACATTACACAACCTAATAAACGCTTTGTACAAAATCTATTTAGTGTTAACTGATCATCACAGACAAAGACTAAACCTATGCAACCAGAAGTTGCAACATATATCTACATACAGAACACACAAAACAAAACACAACTAGCTTTAATCATTAACCTTTAATCATTAAACATACAATGTAATTATGACAAAAATGGAGGATTTACCTGCAGTTACCTTCGTACAGACGACCATGCGGTACTTCCTGTTTATCACTGTTGTATTCAGCATGAGGTCGGCCACAGGGCTTTATCCATTTTTTACATTTTTCCAGACTCAGTTTAGGTTTTGGAAATGGAATAAACTGTATTCCACCCTCTAAAGCAGAGCTATTTAACTAAACTGCTCAGTGGGCCAGAGTTTTTGAAAGCCAGCAGCTCAGGGGCCGGACATCCAGTAATTAAAGTCATTATGTAAATAAACTAAGGATGCACAATATTGGATTTTTGGCCGATATCCGATATGCCCACATGGTCAAACTTATTTGGCTGATAACAGATACCAATATTTTTAATATACTTTCCTTTGTCAGAACATAACCCTCTTATTTAGGTTTATTTGCTACAAAAATTGTGCAACAGCTGTAAGAGCTGGTGACATATTCAGTAACAGCCATATGATATGCATAGCATTTAACTTATATTAAATGAAAAGTGTTAAATGTTATTTATTAGCATTAGTCACCTGCGATGCTGTCTCACTTGTGGAGGCTTGTTCCAGGTTCCTAGCTGCAGTGTGGGATCCTCTGCACTCTTGTGCATGAAGGACAGACTTTTAAAGATCAAAGTTTTTGTCTAACCATTGTGCCGTAAAACTAATTATGCTAACGGGGCTAACACTTGACGTACAAATGTCTGTAGTAAAACTCACCCAAGTGCTATCGGCTATTCGCTTCTCAATGACATCAGGAAATGACGGCTTGTAACTCGGGTAAGGTTACGTTGGAAAAATATCCCTGACTGGGGACGATGTAACAAGGCTCAACGTGGTCCAAAAATCTATGGAATCCGAAATCCTCAGTGAAAAAAAACCTACAGCGCCAATAGTTTGACTTGTTCCTCTCTGCCGTGATCAGATCAGGTAGGCACACGTGACGTCATCACGTTGTGCTGGGGCTGCAGGCATCCTTGTCACTGGGTTGTCATAGAAAAACAACATCTTCTGTGACTTATTTTGATGGAATGGCCGATGTCCGATATTTAACTTTAACGCTAATATCGGCCAATACCGATACCATGCCGATAATATTGGGCATCCCTAAAATAAACTAAGTATTACAATGTTCTGTTACCTTTTAAATTTGTTTATTTTGTTGCATTGAATCATAAATG
>NC_056499.1:30160412-30183973 GCF_014905685.2 Nematolebias whitei
AATTTGCTTTATTTTTCAGGGTGCTGAGTTATAATTTAGGGGTGCTTGAGCACCCTCAAAAAGAGGCTAAAATCACCACTGGTCCTGATACTGAAAAGCTACAAAGAGAGACAAATTGGAAACATTTTTCTCTGCCGTTCTCTCTGGCGCTCATATCTTTACAATTCTTGACATCATGTCCTCATACACGTCCACACCTCCTGCCGGCACTTCAGCCATGCTGATGTGTTCTCATGGAGTCGAGCCTAATCTCACATGACAAGCTGGTGCTGCGCTCTGACTGACTGTTAAAGCTGAAAATAATCTCAGTTTCCTCTCCTGGCAGTAAACGCAGCAGTCCCACATCTGCATCTGTATCATACCTTCTGTATTAACGCGGCAGGACATCTGCCACCTCCTCCAGACAAGGAAAAATTGACACAATCGTGCGCATGTCTGCAAACAGACATCAGCAAGGGAGTTCTGCAGCTGTTCTACTGGTGGTTGTCATCTACGTCTGACACAAAGAAGGGATTGAAAGAAAAGCACTTGCTGGGTGGGATTAGTTTTGTCTCCATGGGTGTTATTTTTTAGCTCTGCTGTTGTGGATGCTGCTTCTCACACCTAAGCTGTTGTCATGGAGTTTAGGGACTGACAAGCTAATAGCTAGTGTGAACTCTGATTCTCCAATCTGAAGTTGTTCAAGAGATGCAGCAGGTAAGACATTAACTATTCAAAATGGACACTGTGTCATTTTAACCTCATTCACAAATATGAGCCCTTTAGGCCTTGTTTACATGAGAATGACCTTTGGAAACATTGATGTTTTTTTCCTCCATGTATAATGGGATGAATAAACGGACAAACAAAAAACATGTTCACATGGATCCTGTGGTTTCCATGCCAGGCAGTGTTGCCAAAAAATAAATGATGAACTATTGTACTGTTGCTATAAAATGATTGTATTTTGACCTAAACGGTCTTATGTACCAAGTGAGGATGGTGTAATGGTGTTTTCACACCTGATAGTCCGGTAGACTCGATTCGGGTGGGGATCAAAATTCAGAACATTTGTTACATTTTCAGCTGGTGAGGTTCACATTCACACTGCACTGAGTCAGTCGAGCCAACCTGTTCCCCCCTCGCCTGTGGTGGCGCTGCACCAAGAACTACTGAAGGAAACTACACAAAAACTACTGAAGAAGACACTTCTTCTTCTTCTGGAAATAAAAACAAAAACGGCATGGCATCACATTTTAGTGGTTTTAGGAGTAATATTTTGTCATTTTTCAACAACGGACTCAGCATGAGTGGGAGATGAGGCAGAAGACCATGGAGAATGTTGTTTTTCACACTAGGCAGCTGACAACTCTGCATGAGGTATGAGAACTGCACGTTTGTTTGCCCTGTGCTGTAGTCCACTTCCTGCTTTTCTGCTTTTGGAGTGATCTCCAGTCGGCTTGCATTCACAATGCATTCGAACCGCGCCAGAGTTCACTTCAACCGAACCGAGACCTAGGTATTTAAGCAGATCAGAGTTCACTTTTTTGGTCCGCATCAGAGTTTGATTGCGTATTCACACCTCCCCAAATTAACCGGACTTTCTAGGCGAACGAACTAGAGTTTGATTAAAGCAGACTAAACAGGGATGGTGTGAATGCACCCTAAGATAAGGTGTGAGATGAGTTTGGCGAACGTGTGCACAGTAAAGGAGGGGGCAAAAAAATGTATTTATGTTTATCTGGCAACCCTGACAGCTGCAAGCATCGTGCATGCAGTGTTTGCATGATCCCAGTTACATTCAAACTGGTGAATGCATGAATGGTCCTTTGGACCTAGGTTGTTGTTGGTTTTGCTCCATGCTGAAAAAGGGTGTGTAGCTCAAACAGCACTCTACCATTTATTGTAATGTTAGTACAGAAAAAAACTTTTGACTGCAGCCACCTGTAGTGTGCATGTGCACGACACCTGTGTAGTATTTTACACCTCTGAGTGTTTCCACAAAAATCTCCACTGTGAGACCTGGATTCAGAAACCTTCAGTTTCAGAGAGGTCGAGGGCTGTTGTTGAGTAAATAAATGGTTGAACCATAGAACAAATGCTTGGGTTTAATAAAAATAAGAAAAATAAAAATGTTGCGTAAACAGGTCCTAAAACTCTTGGTGTTAAGTCATTTGGGGTTTATTTTTTTAGACAAAAGTAACATCTCTGGAGAACATGCACGTACAGATGGGTAGTTATACAACTCGTAAAAAAAGCAATCAGCATGTGAACAACTCAGGTTGAATAAATGAACGAACTGATGCAGATGTATTAAATGATATTCTGTTTTTAAGCAGAAACAAATAAACAAACCTAAAAGTTATTACTTCACACTCAGCAGATCACCTGTAACATAGTTAATTTAGTCATAGCACACATAATGTACAAAGAAATAAAACAATTCCTCGAGTGTTTGTCATTGTTATAATTTCCATCATCTAATGAAATAAATTTAACTGGTGCTTTTAGGCCAATATTGATCTGTCCTCATGACTCTGTTAATTAATTACTCACAAGTCTGTGTAACAAACTTTAAGAATAATCCGATGTTCGTCACATCTGAGGCATGAGTTACTATGTTCTCCAAGCAGACACAGGAAACTAACTGTGAAACATTCAAATAATAAAATAAAATAGTTGCAAGAGGTATTAGTGAAGCAGTTTTTTTTTTTTTACTAAAACTAAATTTGTATTTATTATTACTTAAACTGCTAAGAGCTCACAAGAAAACATGAAGACATGACTTGTGCTGGTAAATAAACTGTTTTGTACATGTTTGTTTTAGGAAGAGATTCAGTTTGTGTTGGCTCCTTGTGTTTGAATACAGGAGACTTTATGAGCTTTTAGGGAAATCCTGAACTACTCCACGTTTTCTGGCAGAAAATGACAGCATGCATCGCTCCGATAAAAACACATTCACCCATCCTGTCACTTTTTATTTTTAAGCATAATAACAATAATATTTGGAAACTTTTTTATTCTTTGTGAGGTTTTTTTCTGTAAGACTACTGATATAATTTTTGCTTACTATTGTTTAGTCTTCAAACAATCCACAAATATAACTTTTATTCTCCAGTTCCAATGAATATTGAGAGATAACTGTCCTATGAATCATTGTGTCAATAAGAACAAATGAAGAATCTTCAAATATTTGTTTGATTACTGGGGGGTTTATTTACTTGTTTACATCCTGAGGGCAGTTCCGTGTAGCAAAGTGCAGTTAGCATGAACATAAATGACTGATTTATAATCTGTGGAGTTAAACTTTTTAAATAAATTCAATGTTCATTCAACCTTTATTTATGCCGGTTAGTCTCATTGAGCCACGTGGACTCATTTACAACAGAGACTTGTTTTAAACAAAGAACAGAAGAGGTACAAACAATAATAATAAATAGACCGTCAGATAAAAAGCATATAAAATGAAAAGTAAATTAAATTAAAAAAACTAAACGAGACAAAAACAGCTGCATTGTAAAACAGTGTAAAAATAAAAACAGGAAATCTGAAACTTTTTGAGAAACACTTTTATCTTTATTTTCTAAATGTTAAGCCGTCTAAGGACGTTCTCTCCTGTCCAGGAGCGACCCTGAAGAGAGGGTTAATGCTTTCTGCATACTGACAGAGGGAGACAGCAGGAGGTGAGGACGGAGAGGGGAGGACAAGAAGGGAGGAGGAAATACAAAAGAAAAGTGTTGGACATGTTGAGTGACAGAGGATGATTCAGGCTGTTGGGACACGTGAATGATTAGGAGCAGAGAACGAGAAAAGAGGAGAGAAAGAAATGGGTGTAGGCGTTCTCCTGTTCTGCTGGAGCTCTTGACCTTGACCTCTCCAAGTGGCTTCAAACATCTGCTAAGTTCATGGCAACAATCGCAGACATGTTCCTGCTTTTAGTTTTCTACACCGCTTTACAACCTTTTCTTTTGTTTTTCTTTTAACACCATTTTCTTTCACTTGTTCTTCTCCATGTGTATGCTTTCTTTTATGATTGTCTATTGTTGTCTTTGTTGTCATCATTATTTGTTAAATTCAGGTCTCTCTTATAAATGAGTCCCCGAGGCTCAATGGGACTAACCTGAATAAATAAAGGTTGAATGAATGTCAGGAATGTTCATGGGGAACCACATGTGGAGAGTTTATCTCTGCAGCAGCAGAGACTCTGTCTGGACTGGAGACGATGGGAAACCTGTGAGGGGACTGAGGGGAGAGCACCCCCCCTCCAGTCTGACTCTCCTCACAGTGGGAGGCTGGCCGACAGGAAAAAGGAGGGTGGGGTGAGACTGAATCCAAACCAGACAGAAGTGTAGAAACTGCCTCCCTTCTCTGCAGAGAAGTTTAAGACACACAGTGAAGGCACTTCTCTGTAAAAAAATAAAGATGGAATCAGAAAATGGACCCGGAAATGTATTCTCTTGTCTAATGTTTAATGTCTTGTTTAATGAACGTTAGTTATGTTTATTGAATGAAGGAAAACCATATTAAGTGTGTTTGATGGTTTTCTAATCCACTTACTTTGTAAAACTTTATATTTTTCTCTGTATTCATTTTCTAAACGTAAAACTATGTGCTTGTCATGTATCCTTAAAGATCAGAGGTTGTGCATCATTAAGTCATTACAGTTTTCTTGTTCAGCTGAGCACAAAGAAAGGTAGAAATAAAACCATGAAATGTGACTTTATGTTTTTCTTATTGGACAAACTTAAACATATTAAAAGTCCGACTGAATCCTGGTCGGGGGCCTTTCTGGGTGGAGTCTGCGTGTTCTCTATCATTTTAGTTGTACATATTTATAATGCCGTGATAAAGCACAATATTAGATGCTTAAAAAATTGTTTTACAAATGTTTATTGTGCTTACAAGGTAGTAACTTAGTCTGACATGTTTAATATAACAACTCTAGATGAAATATATAGGTGAACAGGTTTGGCTCACTCTTTGGCAAGAAACTGCTCAGTTTGGTCTCTGCCACCCTTAATTAATGCATAATAATCAGTTATTAATGATTTATAAAGTGTTTATAATTAATAATGTATCTATAAAGTATTCATTAGCCATCTGTGTGGGGAGCCTTATTGTAAAGTGGTACCATTAAAACACTGAATCTACAAACTTTACCTCAATGCCTCTGGGTTTAAGATGACCGGACATTTCAGAAAGCATTGTTAATCCTTTGCAATCAAACAATCTATGCAGTGACATGAGGTTTCATGTATCAGGAAAAGTACAGTTACAAAGAAATGTTTCTAAAGAATGGCATGATTCACCGTGTGAACTTTATTTTTAGCTTGTCAAAGCTTTCAGCTGCTCCCTTCTGCAGGGGTCGCCACAGCGAGCAAACTCTCAAACCTACGCACTTCCTGATGCGGTTTGGGCTCAACATGCAGCCTCAGGTGTCCTTGTAGAAAAACAACATGACTATATGGTACACAGTTGGTGTCAGAGGTCAAAACAGGAGAAACTGAACAAACCAGACTAAACACAGGAGCTGAAGGTTTGCTTCTTGTTTCATTCTTTTTAATAAATCCACCGTTTGTAGACTGGCTCAAAGATTTTGTCAGGCGATGATGTTTCAGGCAAACCCAGTTGTGTTTTATGAACAAGATTAGGAGTCATTCTCCTTTACACAGGCACACATGAATACTACACAGGCCCTCACCTGAATTCTTTATGCTTGGGATTTTTGTGATATTGGCTTTAAATTGAATCCAGCTGTTGTACTCTCTCTTCTTGTCATGTCCAGTAAAAGGATGATCCGAGCAGCTGGAATAAGAGATGGAAGATAGTTTCTCACATATCCTCCCTGCTGATCTCCTCCATCAAAACTCAAATTAACAGCAGACGTTTACTGCAGCTCTTTTTCCTCCAAGCAGTACCAAAGAAAACCACACGATGGCGGTAGTCACCAAGAAACTTATTAAACCTGGACCTCCAGAACCAAAGGACTTTTCAGTTTAGGCTAAAGGTGATAATCTTGTTTAATGTTAATAAATTCCCACCTAAACTGTGAGAAGACAGAAAGCAGCTTACATCAGCAGAAACATTGAATCAGATTTGTATATAATATGTGTGTTGAAGTGCATCTGGGGAATAATTCACTTTACTGTATTTGAGCTCTTTGGTCTGCATGTTTCAAGAGAAAATAAACATTTCTCAAAACTGCAGGAAGTAAAACAACGTCACTGTGTCTTGTATTTATAAAAGGGACCAACCAGAGGTTTGGGAAACAGGCAGGAACAGGTTTTAAATTAAATAACTCAAAAAAACTTTTAATCAAAACAGAAAGTGACGCAAAAGAGAGAAGAAAAAACTAGAAGCAGGACTCTGAGCACTTTAACTACAAAGAGCTGAACACTTCATGAACACAAATCATCTGAAGGTGAAGAGGGTGCAGATCTGACAAGAGTCAGCTGAAAACTGAAGGTTATGATACCCAAAGCAGCTGATGAGGAAATAGGTCAACCAGGAAATAAACTGAGACAGCACATGAGAACACCAAGATGATGTTTACTAAACCCAACACACACAAAACAACATAAACTAAATATGGAAAAATCTTTAACAGATTCTGAAAACAACAAGAAAACAAAGTACTGTATTTTCCGCTGTACACGTCGCACCGCCCTATAAGTCGCATCAGTCCAAATATGTCTAATAAAGTGGAAAAATCCATAAATATGTTGCTTTGCCGTACGCTTAGCATTTGTTATGCGTCACCGCTGACAACCCGGAAATGTGGGCCGGTGTTGTGTCAAAAATTGGCTGCCAAATGGTGAACGTGGAAATATGTAAAGGAGGACTTTAACAAAAACTTAACAAGGTTAACACTTAAAAACAATTATTTGTTTGCTCGAAATTATAATACAGATGCGACTCAGTCTAAGTTGTCCTGTGCATTTCTTTGAAATTTAACAAGATAAGCACCTAAAACAATTATTTGTTTGATCGACTTTATAGTAAAGGTGTTTCTCAGTTGAACTTTTACGTAATAAATGTACTTCAATGGTCAAATTGGCTTCATTTCTCCGGGGCGGTGCAGCGAAACGAAGCTGATTTTACTCCAGGCGAGCTGGACAGGCAAGCTTATTGCGTCATTAATAGCCACTTTCACCTATTACATGACACAGTGGCATACCATACCAGTCGAGTGCCATCTAGTGGCTGAAAATGGTAACGTTCAATATTTTCAGTCAGAATGAATGAAAACGGCCATACCATACCACTTTATTTATAAAGCACTTAAAACAGCTACAAGGCCAACCAAAGTGCTGTACAGACAAAACAACAGGTAACCCACAAAGCAAAATACAAAATGAGGTAAATCAGAATATAGACAAAAAACATATCTCAGCCAAAAGTTGGTTTATAAATATGGGAGAAAAAAAATCATAAATACGTTGCTTCAGCCTGTAAGTCACAGTGCATGTAGATTATGCAAAAAACTGACTTATAGGCTACCCCTGGAGGGCTTTCTGTAAGTGCTGACATCACAAGTGGAACCATAGTGTTATCAGGCAGTTGCCACACCATCCAAAAGTCAGTCAAAACAGTGAGTGAAGGTCGGGAGGTTTAGAGAAAGCCTTGGAGATGCATTGGACAGCATTAGCAGCATTTGATGAAGTTTGATAGGAGTCACATTGTAGGTGTGCATGAGGATGGAGAGTCGTATCGTGGGACTGTCAGCACATGTGTATACGTGGGGTGCACAGGTGTCACAGTGGCCCAATGTTGGAACCAGTGGGTTTGTTAGGGCACCCATGCACAAAGCCAAGTTCCACCAAAGACAGCCAACACAAAGGAAGGATTGACACGTTGTGCATCACCCAGAACAGAACAGGGCATCTGCAGCGACCTTCTCAACACCAGCATCGACTCTTTATGACACCCTGTGTTGTCCACACTACTTGACTAAAAAAAAAATCTGGTTTTGATCCTCAACGAGTAAAAACTTGAAATTTCTTCCTGAAACTCAAATTATTGCCTCGGTCTTTTAGCGCAACGTTATGCGTTAGCTTGTTTGAACCGACAGAGTTAAACAATTTTCTCTGGACTTACCTCGGTCTAAAAAACCCAAAAACCTCCTCATTTGAAATACTGAAGGATTTCTCGAGGTCTGCTGCCACTTGGACTTGTAAAGACTTGGCACATTCAAGATGGTTGGAATGAACACATTCATTTATAAGTTTGTATAGAAAATGTAGCATCCAGTGTTTTGTAGCCAACTGGTCTAATTTTCACAACCGGTCATCAGGCATCATCTTAACAAACAGAACTTATTGTTCTTCTTTTAGGCAGCTGTGTACTTTATACGTGCAGGTCTCTACAGAATATGTTATTGCGTTCTTTGGTAAAACGTGTGAGAAATAAAGCCCTTTCTTCTCTCTATAATGAATCGGGGAGTGGGAAAATGAGCCCCATTTGCATAAATTACTCTCTTGAAAGTTTTAAGGGGCTTTAATTTCCTGGTCTTGTGCACACAAAGAGGTTTGCGTTGCTGATTGTTCCTTTAGAGTCAAAGCATAGCTTCTGGATGCATTCTCTGATAACAGCTTCATTATACTCTGAGTCTTTACACTGACTACTTTTAGTACATAAACAGTGTTTGCCCCTGAAAACAGCTGCCTCGAGGCTGCAGGAAAGCTATGAATAACTGAATACACTCAGCCAGCATGGAGCCGCTTCTAAAACAGAAGAATTATTTTTCCTACAATGAACCAGTTGTTAGTCTGTTGAAAACTGTTGTCCTCCATTTGTTTAGTCAAAATCCATTGTTTGTCCAGTCTATAAAAGATTTATTTTATAAAATGGGTTGACCAATGAAGAATTGTGAGCCATTTTTATGTATATCGGTGCACATGCTCATGAATGCGTTGCTCAAAAAATGACTGTGATTCACTAATAATGTGCAGCATCTGGGTTTAGCTCCAAACTTTGTGCAGTGTTTGCACCTGCTATTGGCTCTGATGCAGCATCAGCGTCTCCTTCCAAAAAATAATAATTACGTGTTGACTCAAACACTTCCATCAAGTTCAGTAAGTGTAAGTAATGCGTTCTCTCTTTTAGTCAGGTCACTGTCGTTCCTGCTGCACAATCTCAATATGGCTGAGCGTCGCACACGCAGCAGACATACAAGTGAAATAGAGAAAATGTTTTCTCAACCACTTCCAGGTTTTAATGAATGATGTAGAGAGGAACAAGTAAAGTTTAAATAAAATACAGAAATAAAACCATAAAGTAATTGTATCTAATTGAACCTCAAACTCTGAATGAATCAAAAGCCAAAAAAATGTGGATCTTGAGCAAAAATATAAAAGTCTCAACGGTATCAGGGGGCCAGGTATGAAAAATTTAAATACAGTAGTTCACGGTTTTGGAGCAGCACCTGCAAAAGTCAGATCACCTCTGTGTTTCAGTTTGGGTTTTGGAACTTCTAGAGAAGCTGGTTGGTAGACCAGAGTGTAGATGTTAAGGAGATCAATCACATAAATATGATGCGGCCAGACCAGCATCAGGAAGGACTCATGATGCATTCAGCCACACTTTAAAAAGTCTGAACTATCCCTTTAGGAGGCAATTGGCCACTGCATTCAAAAAAGATGTTCAAAACAAGACTTTTGCAAAAGCTCCATTTATTATTATTATTATTAATGATAATAATAATGACAGTAATAAATTGCATTTCCAGATGTAACAAAGAAAAATCTAAATGATCTGTTCAGCTTCATTCTGATACACAGTGCTGTCGTCTCTGTTCAGTGCACTGATCGATTCATTTATAAATTAAAGAGCAAAATAGGCAGTGTTTCCTTAACTTTGAAAATTACTCCGTTTCTGTTCGAGAAGGCCGTCGCTCAACTACATGACTTTAAGCTTTTTGATTCATGGTTTTGCGTAATAATATAATTGAAAAAGGAATGTGTTAGATAAAACTTTTGAATTAAACCCATTCGTTCTGGTTTGTCTGATTCAGATTTATCTGGAATCCATCCAGCCATTATCTTATACCCGCTTCTTCCATTTTGGGTCACGGGGGTCACCAGTGCCCATGTCCAGCTATCACTGTGTGAGGGGTACACCCTGGACAGGTCGCAAGTCCATCACAGGGACATAGAGACAAACAACCATTAGCCTAACATGCATGTTTTTGGGCTGTGGGAAGAAACCGGAGTACCCGGAGAAAACCCACGCATGCACGGAGAGAACATAAAAACTCCACCCAGAAAGGCCTCCAGACCGGGATTTGAACCAGAGACCTGCTTGCTGAAAGGCAGCAGCTCTACCATTTGTGCCACTGTGCTGCATTTCTGAGATCAGTCTTGGCAAAAAGCTGCTGATTTCAAAATATTATTTTACCACTTTACAATCCAATTTTATTCAGAAGGTATTTTAGAAACCCTCAAAGGAACAAAGTGTTGTACAGTGCAATACTTTAAACATGTAAACACGCATTTAATAAAAACAGCTGTGGAGGATGCCTGAACATTGTGAAAAGGCAAATCATTCCACAGTTTTGGCCCACCACCTTAAAAGCATGGTCTGCTCTGAGCTTACTTTCTGGTGCAGTCAGGAGCTGATCAGTGTATCTGAACAAACTATTTATTCTACAGTAACCTCCTTCACAATAAAAACACTGAATTCTCTGAGTGCATGAACCGTTTGTTCACATCTCAGAAGGTTTGAGTTGTTCAGATGCACTCTGTTGCAGGTACTTCTGTCTGGCTCTTATTGTGGAAGTTTGCAGACTTTAATACCTTTCACTTGCAGCAACCTCAACAAATTGACTAAAACTGTTCAAATTAAGTAAAAAGTCTGAACGAGAACCTTTAAGACTTTAGACTCAGCCCGAGACAATCTTCCTGTCTTGGTGTAAATATGATCAAACCGCAACGACATAGAGGGTCGAAGTAAACTCGCTGTTGTTATGCCTCTTTGCCACCAAGTTACCGGTAAGCTGGATAAAGTTATAAGCTTTGTAGCTCCAGGGAGAGGTGCATGGATGAAAGATGAGTTGTGTGAACAAAAGGAAGTTTTTCAAGTGTAAACTGGCGCTGAACAAACTGATTTATATGACAGCAAATAAATGCATTTACTGATCACTTAGTGTATTTCTTAATTATTTTGAAGGCAAGCAAACGCATTCAAAGAAAACTGAATGTTGCACACACACAAAAAGACCTGCTTGTGTGTGTATGTGCATTGTGAGATGAAGACATTTGTGTGGTTCATAGTTGGGCGCTGTTGTGTGTGGGAGGCAGAGCCCCTCGACCCACCTAACCTCTCACTGCTGCCCCCCCACCTCTGGCAAAGCATTTAAATAGAATATCTGCTCCTACCTATTCAGGCCAATGACTTTACAGAGACTCATTATCGTATCCGCTCTTTGCAAAGAAAAAAAAAAGAGAGAGAGAGAAACTACCTGAGGCGAGGGATACGAGTCTGGGCGTTAACACTCCTGTTGAATAAACCGATCATTAAAACGCCGCGCTGTAAAACGGAGCGTAAACAGTCATTACCTCGAGCAATGATTGAGTCATAATTGTTGCAAGGATTTGAAGAGATATTAGGTGGAAGTCGGATACATTTCAAATCAATCCATGCTAACAGAATAAACAAACCAAATTTATAAACTTTATGCTGTTTGTACACAGGCCTGTACACACATTACAAAATATTCACTGTCAAGACCCAGCATGCCTTGATGTACACAGTAATCTGATGTGGTTGCTGCAGGCGGCTGCTTAGCTGAAAGGAAGAGACGTGATCTGAGAAAAAAATCCCTCTTGTTAGATGTACTGTGTTTGGAAGTGTCGTAAAAAAAACACTAAACTTAAGCTATATAAACACATGCTGATGTCACAGGAAGGTTCAACATGGATTAGTATAACATTTCTCTGAATTGTAAATGTCTGATTGAAAAAAAAAAAAGTTTTCTTTTGTCTTTATTTGCTGAAGGCCAAATCACTGTGTTTTCAACGATATAGTTTTTGGATCGTTTCACAGCAGGGAGGTAAACGCGGTGAAAAATTAAACAGCGTTTTATGAGTTCTGCTGATAAGTTTCCAGCAGAGACTGATCAACAAGCCAGAGAAAGATTTGAAAAAAAAAAAAAAACGTTTTATTTATTCAACCATAAACTGTAAATATCACCAGGAAATAGGAAGGTTACTGCAACGGTTCCAAAATCCTCTCTGCATCTTTACAAGACAAGTTTATACAGGCAAAACATAGAACAGCAATTCTTTATTCATTAAAACCATAGAAGTAGTGGCACCAACTCACTTACTGTATGAGACAGCTTTGAGAAGTGGCTGTGGTACTTTGTAGTTACACATCCAATTAAAACATTATTGTTGGTTTGAAATCCATCACAAAACCCACAGCCGTTTTTATGGACAAGACTCGGCACCTCTGATGGACTTTGATGTCAGGAGAAATAGGTTCAGTGGATGGTCAACCAAAAACATACGGGATGATGAAATGAGTCAGAGTCAGTGAGTCAGAGTCAGAGCTTTTTTATTTGTCATTTGCATCACACGTGGTACATGTGGTGGAACAAAATTGTGTACACAGGGTCCCAGTTACATCCAACAATAGCAAAAATATAAAGTGTAAAAGAAACAGTAAATAAGGATCTATATAAACTAAGATATACACTAAACGAACGTCAAACGGTATGATAAAAGATCTAAGATATATGCCAGTCACTAATAGTTCAAAACAAAACACCGAACAACAGCAGCTCCATTCTCATAGGTTCGGTTTGGCTATAATTTACACGTTTAATCAAACATAAACTAAACTAACATAAACTCAGATTTATTCAGAGCATGCAACAAAAATACAGAAACAAGGCACCAAAAGTGAACAAGAAATAAATCTTCAGCAGCAGGGTCCTATGGGTGGAGTGGTTCTGATGACAGTGAGGTTATCTTAGACAGGTAAATCCCATTGAGCCTCGAGGACTCACTTACAAGAGAGACCTGATTTCAACAAAGAATGATGACAACAGTGGACAACAGCAACAACAATAGACAGTTATCAAAAAGGCATACACATTTTTTTTTTTTTCACAAATAAGATGGCAAAACGAGTAACAAAAAACAGCTAAATTATAAGGCGAATGTAGAAAACTAAAAACAGGAACATGTCTGCATTGGTCCTTGCCAGGAGTCCAACAGATTTAACATGTTCCAGTTAAGTTTCGGGCTGTCTCTGTGTGCCTGTTTGTCTCAGGTTGGGTTTTAGGTGGCCCCCCTCTCTTGGATCAGTTTTGGCCCCCCATTTGGTGTGTCGTGCTCCCCTCCGGTGGTGGGCCCCCCTGCCGCCGGTGCATTGGGGGCTCTCAGCAGCTGGGGCTGGGTGGTGGGGTGTGTGCGGGCCCGCCCTGGTGGCTGCCTGCGGGGGCCTGGGTGCCCTGGCTCTATCGGGCTTCTGTTGGGGGGTGGTATGACCTCGGGACTCAGGGCTTGGTGTCCATGGCCGAATCCACCCTGGAGGGCCGGGTTGCCGGCGGGGCCTGTTGACTCGTCGCTGCAGCCTCCTGGGGTTTCTGCATTGTGGTGGCTGGGGATCACCCGGGGCTTCCCTTTGCTTCTCTCTCTGGGGGGTGCGGGTGTCCCTGTTGGGGGACTACCAGAGTTCCGGGCTTGGGGGCTGCTGTGTCTGTGGTTCCGGTCTTCCCTGTGTTACCTTCGTGTCCTGTGGGGACAGGTTTATGGGTCCCCACATCCACTATTGAACATTTTTATGGAGAAACCTTATAGTGATAAGCATGCTCACACAGGTGTTTAGATCCAGGTGTTTATCAGATACACACTCAGTTGGGTTGTGGTGGCCTCTAAATATATTTTGTATTACCATGTACTGTATAAAATACTTTCTAATGATGTTATAACTATCATTATATAAGTTGTTTGTTGTTGTGGTTTCTCGGTTTTGTCGTTTTGTTTTTCTTTCCTCAGGTCTAGAGTCAGACTTCAATGATGTTGATTTGTGTTCTCTTTATCCCTCTCTCTCTCCTCTATTCCTATCTCCTTCTTTACATTTTACCTCTTCTCTCACTTTTCTGCTTTGTTATCTTCTTTGTTTTCCGTCCCCGTGTCCATTACATCTGAAACAAACCCAAAGCATATTCTAATAAAATTTAATTTATATATCAAGCAGAGCATTAAGGCCAGCCATAATGCTCTGCTTGTGAAAGTAAATCTGTTGGGCATCACTTTGACACTCAGACAATAACTCTAAGAGTCACAATGTCGGACAGGACAAGGGGAAAAAAAAAAAAAACATGTTCCAGTTAGCAGCATGATACCGTTAGCAGTGAGGTTTCTCTTAGCAACATGGTAAATAAATAGTAATAATAAATAAAGAACCTTGAACCTTGATGGTCCTGTTGGCACCATGGTACTGTTAGCAGCGTGGTTCAGTTAGTGGCATGGTGTTGTTAGCAGCGTTAGCAGGTCTTGTTAGCAGGTCTTGTTAGCAGGTCCCTTCAGCAGCATGACGATAATAAGGACCGCAGCAGCTGCCTCCCAGACTGCCCACCCCCCCACCACCAGAATCGGGTCCAGCAGACAGAGACAATAAACAACTGTGTCGTCAGCATAGAAATGTAAGGATGCATCAGGAATGATCTGACCTACATTACTTATGTAGATTGTAAAGAGGGTGGATCCTAAGACTGAGCCTTGTAGTACACCATTACTGACAGTAGAGAGCTGGAAGAAGTACCATTATGTTGAACACATTGCCTCCGATCTGAGAGATAGTTAGTGAACCAACCAATAATGTGATCTGAGAAACCCGTTTCTGAGAGCTTATGACACAAGATGTTATGATCCACAGTGTCAAAAGCTTTAGACAGGTCTAAGAAAAGTGCAGCACAATAATCCTTAGCATCCAGTGCTTCAGCGACATCATTAAAAACCTTCAACGAAGCAGTCAAATGCAGTCATACCATGGCAAATGGATTGTTAACCAGAATAAAATATCCTAAACAGATAACAATGTCAGTTATTTTAAAGCATTATTTAAGTACTTTTCACTTTCTTATACAACAACATTTGATGTCTTCTTTAATGTAAGCTGATTTGTCAAATTATGGTAATTATTGTTGTTATATCAATTAAACAAAGGTTGCAGTGTTGTCTTTGTGACACAAATAATGCAGCCCAGTTTTCTAACAGATGGTTTGTGGAAAACCTGTGTAATGTCTGCAAAAAGATTACAATTGTACAGCGATTATCTTTTCATGACCCATTTTCCTACTACAACATCACTTACAGAATGCCATTATCTCATAGATTTATGTAATATTTAAAACCATTCTTATTACCCTTTAAATAATAAAAATAAAAAATAAATCAAGAATAGTCTCCAGTGTGGTTTTGCTTGTTGCACATTTTCTCCTGTTTTGTTTTTGTCTAGTTGTGAATGACTAAAAAATTTGGAAAAAGGTATTAAAGAAAAAAAAAAAAATCAAGAAAACATTTTAGAAACCACAGTATGATTAGTGTTTTAATGCAACAACAATGGCAGCACGGTGGCGCAACTGGTAGAGCTGCTGCCTCTCAACGAGCAGGTCCTTGGTTCAAATCCCGGTCCGGGGGCCTTTCTGGGTGGAGTTTGCATGTTCTCTCCGTGCATGCGTGGGTTTTCTCCGGGTACTCCGGTTTCCTCCCACAGACCAAAAACCTGCATGTTAGGCTGATTGGTAACTCTAAATTGTCCCTAGGTGTGAGTGAGAGAGTGAATGTTTGTTTGTCTCGTGTGTCTCTATGTGGCCCTGTGATGGACTTGCGACCCGTCCAGGGTGTACCCCGCCCCTCGCACAGTGATTGCTGGACATGGGCACCAGCGACCCCCGTGACCCAAAATGGAATAAACGGGTAAAGAAAATGGATGGATGGATGGATGCAACAACAACAACAAAAAAATGTTGTCAAAAAAGGCCAAACTGTCAGCAGATAGTTAAAATTGTAAAATAAATAAATAAATAAATAAATAAAAAGTTGCTATTTTTTCAAGTTTAGTCAAATTTTGTTGTAATGTAGAGCTGCGTTACATGAAAAGGGCTAATTGTCTGCAGTGATGTGCATCCTTTTTTTCCTACACAAGCATCAGGCCTGAGATGATGTCATGTCTCAAGCTGAAAGAGTGTGATTTTGCCTCCATGAGCTTTCAAAGAAGAAAAAAAGAGGTTTAGATTCAGCAGAGCAACAAAAAGGCTACTCATTCACTCCAATCAGGGCGGAAAATTGAGAGACAAGAGACCTCTTCCCTGCTCCACCCAACACACACACACTGACACACTTTTACACTGGGGATGACTGGCTTCCTGTAGCTCTGGCAGCAGTTGAAAGTGGTCGTGTGATCAGATGAACCAAGTTAAGCTTCTATTGTAACAGATGACTAGTAGGGGCGGCGTCACCGCTCCGATGCTGCAGTGTGGGTTAGGGTTTGTCCAAGCATGACCTCATGTGCATGATAGTTGTTCTTCTTGTCGTTATATACAGTTGTTGATGTTTGGTAGGAATGTCGGGTAAATCTTGAACAGAAGCTAAAATCAGCCTGAATCGTCTGAACAGCCACCAGTGTTTGTGTCAGAGTCAGAAACTGTTACAGTGATGAAGCGACTCTGCTTAGATATTACACTCTTTACTCAGAAACTCTACTGTCTTTAAGTTTAATGAAGTTAAAAACTGTAGCACCTCAACTGAACATAATATACTCTATTGTTTTCTCCTGTCTAAATAGTTTTTAAATTGTCTTGTTGTAACAGTATAAAACTTGCCATTATCAAAACTTGGCATGAACAATAGATCAAAAGCCTTCATATAATCAACTCATAGCAGCGGCATCATGAATGAGCCGTAAAGCGAGGGGCACCCAGCATTGTTTGATGTAACAAGCTAATAACAAGTATGCTAACATGGAAAAATTGCATCCCTCCTCCTGAGGGCATTCCCACATCTAAATGGCAACAGTTTCATGCTGTGCTAATGGGTAAAGTTGTCAACAGGACAATTTAATTTTTTTGTTGAGACGTTTCACCCTTCATCTGAAGGGCTTCATCAATCTGAGGAGTCACAAACAAACTGTTTCCCCACCAAGCAGTACACTCCGATAGCGAACCAACCAGTCAACAACCCAAAAAACTGTCCAGTTGGCCTGACTGAACATTGTTCGATTGTTTACCTGGATTATTGAGCATGAAACTTGATGTCTTGAACCACTATGGCTGCGGCTGCCTGGGAGGAGTCGACGGGGGAGAGGACACCCCCCAAAAACCATCTTATCACCAGCAAACTGGTTGGTCTACTATCGGAGTGTACTGCTTGGTGGGGAAACAGTTTGTTTGTGACTCCTCAGATTAATGAAGCCCTTCAGATGAGGGGTGAAACGTCTCTCCACAAAAAAAGAAACTGTCCAGATGACCTGACTAAACATTGTTGGATTGTTTACCTGGATTATTGAGCATGAACCTTGATAAACCAAAGCACATTCTTTTCTTTCTTGCAGTTATTTAGAACTGAAAAGTATTTTCAGTCTGTGGTTGTGCAGACTAAGGGAAGTAAGGGAAGTTTGTTGGTTAAAATCTAAAGACTCAGTCAGAGAGGACAGGTTCAGCAGAAGCCAGAGGGCTGAGCCAGAATGTGACAAACACATTGGACAAGATACCAAGGAAAAGGTCCAGCATGCACCTGTAGTCAAGGCCAAGCCTCAGGGCACTGCTTATATGTGTGGGTAAATGTCTGAAGAATTTTGGCTGTGATCAGGTAATATTATCCTCATCATAAGGCAAATAAAAAACCTTTGTCAGTTATAATGTATTGTGGTGTATTTGAGATGCCAGAACAGACTCAACAATACTGTTTGCACTGAGTACAGTAGCTTTGAAAAGGGAACCTATTAGCTACGTATAAATCACAGTACACAATCTACTTCCTGCATCACTGCCAGTCTTTTATGCAGATTGTACCTTTAGAACAGCTTCCCCTTAGATTATGTCTTCTTTTAACTTATCAGATGTCTCTTGTTGCAGAAAGAATAATACCCTATTGTCCAAATGATGGTAATATTACTTTCATTAGTCAAGCCCATAAGGGATTATGAGAGGAAAAAAAATTGCCTGACTTGACTGCAGCTTGTATGAATGAGCCTCAGTTCTACGACTCTTTGATATTGATATTAAATCACTTTAAGCCCAAACTTCTGAAGACATGAAACCTCCTACATATTAAGCTGAAAGTCTTGAATGCTTTAGTTCAACAATAACTCAGAGTGTCCTCTAAATTTTCCTTAACTCTGACTTAAATTATGTTGGTGTTTTCACTAAGTACTTTATATTACTGAGTGCAGTTTGAAAAGCAAACACTGGATGGAAAATGGCCAGTGGATTTAAATGGCAGGGGTTTCCTAATTTATATTTCCTTTGTGAGCTGTTAAAGTTTAGTCGCCATGTTTTTACCCATAGGGTCTGGAAGGCCAGAGCCCAAAGGATCTACAAAGAATCACTTTCTTGTAGATCCACTACCTGCAGGAAGCACAGTAAACGACCAGAGCTTTGTGGATTTGGTGAAGTTTGGAGAAAGAGTCTTGGTGGTCTGGTCTATGGTTGCTGAAACTAACTTTAGGAACATGTAACATCACTTCACTGGCAAAGGAAAAGCAAGAGCTTTTATGGGAGGTCAAGAAATACCAACTAGATATACAGTATCAAAGTTCATGCTCAGTCATCCAGGTACAAAATCTAATAATGGTCAGTCAGGTCATCTGGACAGTTTCTTTTTTGTGGAAAGACGTTTTCTCTCCATCTCTCCTCCCAGTTGGACATGCCTGAAGAACCTCCCTAGGGAGGTGCTCAGGGGGGCATCCTTACCAGATGCCCAAACCACCTCAACTGGCTCCTCTGAATGTAGAGGAACAGCGGTTCTACTCTGAGTCTCTCCCGCACAACTGAACCTCTCACCCTATCTCTAGAGAGTCCAACTCCGCAGATGAAACTCATTTCAACCACCTGTATCCACAATCTCATTCTTTCGGTCACTACCCAGAACTCGTGACCATAGGTGACGGTAGGAACGCAGACCGACCGGTAAACAGAGAGCTTCGCCTTACAGCTCAGCTCCCCCCCAACCACAACGGACCAGTACAGAGTCCGCAATACTGCAGACGCCAAGACCACACTGTATGTGTACTGTATGTGACACTGTAATGACTTAACCTTTAACCACACCATTCAACCAGGGTTAGGTGTCTTTTTTTTGTATCTCAGTGGTTCCCTCTAAATCAGTCCAAGTAGGGTCAGAGGTAAAGTATGGGCCATGCCAATCAAGATCCTGTCCTTAGGATTGTTGGTATCATTTTGGGACACACCTTTTGAATTTATTAATCGTTTTGGTCATTATTACTAGACAGCCTCTCCCAGGCGAAGCTCTCTGTTTAACGGTCGGTCTGTGTTCCTACCCTCACCTATGGTCACGAGTTCTGGGTAGTGACCGAAAGAATGAGATTATGGATACAGGCAGTTGAAATGAGTTTCCTCTGCAGAGTTGGACTCTCTAGAGATAGGGTGAGAGGTTCAGTTGTGCGGGAGAGACTCAGAGTAGAACCGCAGTTCCTCTACATCGAGAGGAACCAGTTGAGGTGGTTTGGGCATCTGGTAAGGATGCCCCCCTGGGCACCTCCCTAGGGAGATTCTTCGGGCATGTCCAAATGGGAGGAGAGATGGAGAGAAAACGTCTTTCCACAAAAAAAAACTGTCCAGATGACCTGATTGACCATTATTAGATATACAGTAGTTAGACTCTCCTCAACTTCAGTGAATCTAAAACACATCTGCAGGAGAGGGACTGGATTCTGATCAACTCTGGAGTCACATTGGTAGAGAAGAGGTGAGCAGGGAAAAGCTTCCAGCCTTGTAGCTTGAACAGTGGAAGATTTCCCTGGTGGGAACTTTAAATGGGTGAAAGAAGGTGAAGAGAGCCTTCTTGGAGTCCTTTGGTGGACTGCTGGAAGGTGCTCCATGTGGGGCCTCAAATGTCCTACTGAGAACTTTAACACTCAGATGATGACAGTGTGAGCACAACTTAGAAGAAATGGCAATTTATTTCCAAATCAGAACCAAAGTTATGTTTTGCTGATTGACTTCTGTAATGGTCATAGCTTGGCCTTAATGAACACCATACGCAAGCATTGTTTATTTAAACCTTTATTTTACCAGGAAAAAAATCCATTGAGATTATCTCTTTTACAAGGATGTCCTGGGACATCGGGGTGGACATGGGGGTGTCTCTAAATGCACATGGCACCAGGACACTCCAAATTACAGGATGATGATGATCATTGGAATTGTGCCATCAGATCTGTATCTTAAGACTTGGTCACTGAGTGAAGAGAGGAGCAGAGCTGTCAATCAAGATGGACCAGGAAGGATGCTAGTCTATCAGGATTTAACCATGACAATAACTCCCAGACCAGACATACTGATAGCGAAGACTCGACATGTGGATAAAAATGCAAGTGAGATTGAATTACAGTGATTGTAATTTGGGATGTCTCTGGGAGCGGGGGGAAATGAGGGTAAGCATGCTGTAGATCATATGTATCAAGCTCAAGGCCTGGGGGCCAAATGTGGCCCTCGTTGACCTCTTATCTGGCCCCTAAGATGATAGTGAAACGTAAAATACTTCCATCTCTTGAATTTTTTTTGTAATCTTTGATTTTGATGTCGAACGCACAACAGAGAACATCACATGAGACAAATCAAACTCTTGTTGAGGAACATGTGACCAAGAAAAGATGTTGGGTATCTGATTTGAGCTAATGTAGTTTCTGAAATTGGCCCTTAGTCAGATAATGGTTTTAATTTTGGCCCCCTTTTGTAAGTGAGTCTGACACCCCTGCTGTAGACGAAGATCTGATTGCCTCCTACAGTCTCAGGAGCAGCTGTCTGCATGGAGAGGAGGGTGAAGATTTCCAGTAACAATGGAGAGAAGGTGAGTAGTGTCTAGTTGGAGAGTGGCAGAACTGAACCTTGTTAGACGGACACAGTGCTGTTTGTAGTTTGACACAGAGGTAGATTGTTCCAGGCTGGGGTCATCAGCAATATGGAAGAGAGACAAGGAACTAGGAATTTCCACAGGAAGACCCCAACAGGCCAGGACATGGGGATAAAGAAAGAAGCTCAGCTTAGACTTACTTTCTTAGGTTTCGAATTGTAGGAGCTGTTAATTATTACCATTAGGTCTCAATGTCAATGTTAAACTGCTGGGCCACAGGAGCTTAAAAGCAGAGTAGACCTCATCAACACTGGATCAGAAACAGGTGAAATTGTTTGGGTCCGCCCTGCCACTCAGTGGCTGCAGGGATTAGGGTTAGCAGCAAAACACAGATTCTCCACATAGACACTGCCATTCATTTACTCATTTGTTTTTAAATAGCCGTGATTATTAGTGTTTTTTTTTTTTTTGTGATTCTTCCTGTGGACAAATTTATAAATGGGTTATTGAAAAGTTGAGAAACAAAGATTTAGACGCTAAATTACAGCACTAAATGCAATCAAACTGAGGGCATAAGTTACAAGTTACATCTTTAGAATGAAAGTCAGCACTGTAACTTTTCTATTTGGAGTCAATCATGCAGAGCCCAAAGAAAAATGGAAAAGTGTTCATTGTTCAACGTAACTTGAAACAATTGCTGCTTTGTTTTCATTGCTGCACAAGCTATTGAATCAGGTTGGTAATTTGTGGACATGTACATTCAACACAAGTAGGCTGAGTAAGGCTGGTGTCACGCGAAGTATTCTCAACATACATGCTTCTCACGGAAGTTTCTTGATTTATTGCCAACTTTACGATGCCATTCAAAAAATAAATAAATAAATAAATAAAATAAAAAAATAAAAAAAAAATATATATATATATATATATATATATATATATATATATATATATATATATATATATATGTGTGTGTGTGTGTTACTCAGCGAGTAAGTTTTTGAAGTGCCTGTGACGTGCATATCCTACAAATACAAAAAGTGGAAGAAATCATCTTAATATTTAAGAAATTTGGCACAACACAAATTATTTTTACAAATTTCGTCACATAAATGGCATATTTTCCTTAAAACTTGGCACAGCCAATATGAAACAGGAAGTGACATCAAAGGAGAACTCTTTAAAGAGGGGAACTCCTGATATTTCTACATTATTTGAACTCTGACTCTTTTTCATCTCTCTGACAGTAACTCAAAATAATACAAACATATACTGGAACGGAAACAAAAAATGTTACACTGACACAGCACTAAAGACTCATCTTATTGTTGGTTGCAGCGTGCGCATGCGCCCCAGCTGGAGCCCACCTCCCCATCCAGGTTTATGTAGGGGTGCTGCTGCTCCAGGAAGGACACTCCGCACGCAAGACTGCCCAGGATTTAGTCCACCACCTCTGGCCGAATCCGGACCAGCACCGTGCAACCAGAACCAGGTTGAACCTCACAGCCGTTTTTCGCCTGCAGCCCCCAGGATTCGGTTCACACTGAGTCCAGATCAGCTGCAGCCCAGCTACTCAGCAGTGATGATACAACTTGAAGAATGAGTTCAACCTTTAGTTATACAGGTTAATCCCATTGAGCCTCGGGGACTCTTTTACAAGAGAGACCTTATAAGGATGAGTTCAGTTTCAAAATGATTTGACTTCCCTGCCAGTCCTGAGAACTTATCTTTACAGAACTTCTGACTTTACGTTGCAAAACTTTCCCTCCATTTTCAGAAAGCAGTGGTTGGAAGCAGTGTTGACTTCTGGGAAGTGAACTGATGGCAAAACTCTGGTTAGAATGGCAAAACCATGTAGACTCATTGAAAGAAAACTACTAAACAGCAGCACATTATTTATTTATTTAGGGAAAATATTATGTACAGTACTTTACATCCGCAAACCGCAATAAAACGAGTCTGCGAAAGTCAAACTGTGACGTAGCGAGGGACTACTCCAGTAATCCCTTTTGAAACAATCTCACCTCTCTTCAGTTCACTTCATCTGAGGCCCTCAAGCTCCTGTGTCTTTCTTATTTCCCATACTTAGTTTGTGGCTGTTTGTTGCTTTAAAAGGCAAAATGGTTTACTTGCTCACACACACCCACGAGCACACACACACACAAAAAGTTAGAAAATAGAAAAGAAGAGACCGAAAATCAAAAAGTGTAGTTTTCTCAAAGGACAGGGTGTCAGGGATTGTTTTTTTTCTCTTCCAGCCATAGTAGTCAGCAAAAGACAAGATTCCGACCTTTGACCCCATATACTGAAGCCCTTATAATGTCCTACATTGACAAAGTAAAAGGTTTAGGCTAGAAATAGAAAAAGAAAGAAGACCTATTTATTTTAACCCAGCTGCTCAACCATTAGTGTTTGGTTATCACAAGTGATTACTTCTATGGAAGATGTGTGAAGGCTTTCAGAATAGAAAAACCCAATAGGTAACAAATAAAAAAAACTCTTTTTATTTTTATTATATATATATATATATATATATAT
>NC_056499.1:30184373-30208639 GCF_014905685.2 Nematolebias whitei
ATGATATTTCTGCTGATGAAACATTATTTAGGATTGAATGAATAACCTCCTTGTGGCTCGAAGTTCTCCGGTGCTCTTAGCTTCCCTTTCATTTTCTTTCTATTTTGTGGCAGATTTGACAAACAAGCAACACATATTTAAAGATACATCAAAGCATGCCCCTTCAAGCATTGGTCTATCTGAGAGGCCACAAACTGAGATCCATGTGCAAAACCCAGGAAAAATCTGTCCAGATGACCTGTTTTAACTCTTTTTTTTTTGTGAGATGAGATTATCCTGAGGACGAGAGGTTCTAAAAACAGCAGTCCAGCTTGCCTTCCTCCTGTCACACCCTGGTTGGTCAACCTGCTGGATTTTCTGCCCCTGGCCACTTGGTGTATTTTTACAAGTGAAGTTTACCCTCAAAATGCTGACTGGGCTGTAATTGTGGGTCTAACATTTGTCTCAGTGTCTGTCTCTTGATCTCCGAGGTAGGAGAGGTTATGGCTGTTGGCAGGGCACAGAAAATGTTTCTCCTCTTGCTGATACAGTAAGCATCCATGTAATTATCACCATCTCTGACATCAGCTTTTATTTCCATTGTCTGTTTACATGAGAAAAGCTGCTACTTCTTGTTTCTTTTAATTTGAAGCTGTGGGTAATATTAATATAATGGTTTCAGTCCATTAACTTGTTTTGCCAAATAAAGGTACTAGTCCTACGCTGTTTCTGTGGTTCATTAAAGAAACTGTTTATATCTTTTTTTTAAGCAGTGCTTTGCAGAGTTTTTAGTAATTAATATCTAATAATTTAGATTAAATCAAAATCTTGTGTTGCTTTTAACTCCCACCTGAACTTTGTTACCAATCACTGCACCTGTTGTACTCAAGGTCCCAGTTTGTGTGTAACTGGGACCTTGAGTACACAATTTCGTTCCACCTTATGTACCACATGTGATGCGAATGACAATAAAGAACTTTGAACTTGAACTTGTTAATGCTGCTATAATCACAGTTTCAGTAACTGTTCTCATGAAGTGTTCATTCACCTCCATGTCCTTGAATGTCTCCTTGCCTCAGTTAGCACAGAATGTCTTCTTCATTCTTGTCTTTGTGATTTTCTCCAGTGTGTGTCACACTTGTTTTGTTAAAAAAATTGCTTCTGTAAATTATTGTTCTTTTCTGGGATCATTTGGCTCAGCTCGCCATATAGAGACTTTTCTTTTGGCGGTCAAATGGCTCTTCACTTTGTAGGCCTATGTCTGAGGAGCCATTTGGGAGCGGTTTTAGAGCCAGCTCTTTCAGCTCCCGAATGGCTCATTAAAAATGCCAGCTCAAAACTATTAGACCCATCATTAGATTTTATCGCAGAAGGATCTGGCCAGTTATAGACACGGCATGCAAATATGAAACTTTTCAAAGTGTGCAGTCAGAAGGCACGTCTTGCTTTGAGGAGAAGGATGATCCACCATATGTCCTCCAGTTGAATGAAGTGCTGGTGAAAACCAGAAATCCAGGCACTGCAGCCACTGACTATATATATTTTTTTACCAATGATTGTTGATCTTTTTTTTTTTTTGACTGGCCCTCGATGAAGACGGACACTCATCTTCCCTCTCCTGCCTTCTTCCTGCTTTTGCTCTTTGTCCTGTATATCAGAGCCTCGCTTTACAAATCTTCCGAATCGTAAATTATGGTTCTGGTCAGCTGGCCTCTCAACACAATTGATAAAATTTCTCGACGAGGAGACTAGGTGCAGGAGAACCCTCATGCCCTGAAGGGACACACACAGCTGGATATGTCATGGATTCCTGGGGTGTATGGAAGATGATGTGCCTGTCTGTATTGTCCGTTGAGGATGTAGAAGACGCATACATAACTGGGTTTATGATAACAGGCTTTCTGCTTTTTGGAATTGGAGGATACCTGGAATATTGACAAATTAGGAAGACGTTGGCAGCCTGTCTTATCTGAAGGATTACTCTGTGCTTCGAGCGCTCAGACTCGTATGCTTTGCGAGCTGATCGGTAAGCTGGACACGATTTCTGAGAACCATAGGCCACTTGCAGCTACTAGAACTCCCCAACATGAAGGATCCGACCTTGGAGAAGGCTAACAAGCATGGACCGGCAGAATATCCACAAATCTGGATGTGTACCATTGAGTGTACCAGCAGAAATGAAAGCACACATGAACTCAGTAGAGTTGTCCTGTCCCAAAACTGCTGTTTATCTGAAACTGGCCTCGCTGCTGGTCTTGGATAGTCCAACTTATCTCAAATTGCTCCTGGTGGATATGTAAATCAAGAAGCTCTGCTTTGCCCAAGATTTGCACCACAGCCACAGTCTCAGCTTCGGCTCAAGCCAAAGTTCTTGCTGTAGCCGCAGCCTGAGCCAAGAGCTATTCCTCTAGCACTAACACACTGCGATGCTGCCCCAGCCGGGGCCATGCTTCACATCGCTACTGTAGCCAAAGCTCAGCAACTGGTCACTGTCACAGCCACAACCTGAGCTCTTTGAGACACAGCACCAGAACATCAGGTCACCACTGCCACCAACCTGAAGCACGTCGTCTCTGGTACAACAACTCTCAGTTATTGTTCTTACGAAACTGCTTGACCATCAAGTCTCCTCTGGACAGCTGATGTTGGCCTGTGCTTGCTATTCTATCAATGTGGTCCTAATCAGATTTTAATTCAGTTTTTGTTTTTCTGAGGCCAGCTAAATCAAATTTCTTCCTTTCATGTGATGGTTTATGATTATTTCATATTTTTGAAAGCATAAGAACGTGGTCCTATTTCCAATATCTAAAAAAATAAGATTTCCTGATTAGAGCAGTGGAAGGTACTAATCATTTACAAGATAATGAACAAAGTTCTGCTCCACTAGTTTTGTTTCCTCACCATTTTCTATTTGTACTTTATTTTATATTTATTATTTCAGTTTTTATATGTTCAGTAGTATCCCCTACTGTTTAAAACTAAGAAAACAAAGAAAAAAAATTTCTGAATTATGTTTAAAGTTTTACATTATGGTATTACCCAATATGAACTGGATTAAAATCACAAAATTATACAGTATATATCCTCTTTATGTCTTTTTGTTATTTTTTAGACTCCCCAGTTTCCCCATAATTCAGTATTTTCTACAATGAAAACATGTGTTTATGCTAACTTCACAGGATTTTCAGATGTATTGTTGAATTCTTTTAGCCAGGCCTTTGTGGCTCTGGAACGAATTACAACGCACAACTTTAAAACCGTTCAAACTTCAAAATGTCATGTGTTGGGAACCAATGACAGTTAAATTGTCAACATGTTAAAAAAAAACAACAACTCAAAACTGAGTGCGAAGAGCGAGAATTATGATTTGTAGATGTATAATTTAGTGAAACATGAAACACTAAATTCTGCATTTAATTATTATTATTATTAGATCAAAACAGTAAACGCATTATTGTGTATGGTGCAAAACAACAACAACAAAAAGCCGTGGTAAATAACAGCTGATTTCTCCGTGTCATGACAGCATGAGTACAGACCGGTGATCTGTCACGTCCCCTTGGAACCTGAGTGGGATTGTTTGACCCACAAATAAAAGGTGGGGGTATGGAGGGAACCGACTGTGGGTAATCCCAGTACACAGAGCCAAGCCGATGGTCGTGCACTGAAGTTGCGCCAGCAGACGGTGGGCCATGTGATCACAGAGATGTGTTGGGGATGGAGATGGATGGGGACTTGGCAGGTGGTCTATCCCAGATGGAGAGAGATGAGTGCAGCTAGTTGTCACATTGTGTTTGTGGTATTGTGGAAAACACAGAACTGCAAAGCTGCTGCTCTTGGCCAGAGCTCATTACCCCATCAGCTCTGAAGTGATTCACTGAGGCAGACTTGTTCTCTCTCACTCTCTGATTTTTAGGTGATGATTCACTCCTTTGTTTGTTTTCTGCATGTTCCAGTTCCTACCCTGCTCTCACCATTAGTCGCCTTCATATAAAGTAACAAAGGATCACCGTCAGCCTCTGAAAAATGTCAGAAAATGATACAATTATTTAAAAAAAAAATTAGAAAACAAAATATTCTAATCAGAACAAAAGTCCTTGACGTTTTCCAAATAACACACTTTTTTAAAAAGTACAATTTACTGCATTATTTTTGCAACTTTAAGGCATTTATTGTCCATTACAAACTAGTTAGTCTGACAACTGTGAGGAGATTGTAAAAACCGTGCAGAGTCAGCAGACAGAGAGAGATATGTGCTGCGAGATGCTTCAACACATGAATGTAAACACAAATACAAGAAGGAAGTTGTGGCAGCCTTGTCATATAAACATAACTTCTTTTTTATTATATTCTGTATAAACTGTTTTGGTGAAATCTCCACTTGTACAGACATTATTTAGTGGAGGCACATTTTTTCCTTGTGCATGCTGCATATTTGTAAATGCATGCTGGGAAATTGAGAACAAAATAATTACATACTCTGCAGAATGCATTGCAGCAGGAGCCATCTGCTGATCTTGTTGCACCAAAAAACAGTTGATAAATTTCCTTTAAAGTAGTTTGGGTAAGAAAATCTTTGTGCGCTTGAATTGGAGGTCTTGGGTTGTTCTGAGTGACAGGCTCACAGATGGACAAAGGATGGTCTATGAAACATACTGAGGAGTGTCAGAAAAAGAAAAAAAAAGATTGTGGTTGCTTATATTGATACCAACTTTCCCAACCATGATCACATCCACAGCTTGTTTTTTTCCTCCTCTTTTTGAAAACCCAACTCTAAAAATAAGAGTATTTCCTTTCCATGTACTGTGGGACTGAAATCTCTGTTGGATCTCTGTGATGTACATGATTCTGTTAAGGTAAGGAACTGTACAGTCCAGCATCTATTCAGTCCTTCAATGTGTTATGATATCAGGGAACCCAGAGTAAATGAGCTGAATATGAGACAGACTCTTGGAAATAAAAGATTAACAGTGTTTATTATTTACTGTGACTCAACTGTCAGAGTCAGAGTCAGAGTCAGAGTCAGAGTCAGAGTCAGAGTTTCTTTATTGTCATTCGCACCTCATGTGGTACATGTGGTGGAGCGAAATTATGTACACAAGGTCCCAGTTACATCCAACAATAAAATGTATAAGAAAAACAGTAATAACATCTAAGATATGAACTAAGAAAAACATCAACTAAATATACACTAAGCACTCATAACATAAAACATTGAACATCAGCACAAACCTGAACATGAGTCTGTGAGCAGATGTGCACGCATGAACACATCAACATTGAAACAGATCAGCAGCAACATGAAACAGATCAGCAGCAACATGAAACAGATCAGCAGCAACATGATATGGTTTTACACAGTGATAATTCTAGTTAGAGATTCATGAGTCTAACAGCCTCAGGGTAGAAGCTGTTCCTCAGTCTAGTTTTTCTACACTTAATGCTCCTTAACCTCCTTCCTGAGGGGAGTGGGGCAAAAAGTGTGTGTGCTGGGTGGGTGGGGTCCTTCATGATGCAGGTGGCCCTCTTCCTGCATCTGGAGGTGTAGATGTCTGTGATGGTGGGGAGACTGATTCCAACAGATTTCTGTGCAGCCTTCACCACTCTGTGCAGTAGTAATGAGGATCTCAGGAACCCTGGTGGACAAGGTGGTTGGTCAGGTAGGTCCTTATGAAAATGTGATCTTAATATTGTTTTTCTCTTCTCGCTCACTGTAGATGAGATTTGGACCAATTGTGGAGGGTGGTCCAAAACAGAACTCCAGAATCAAGAGACCCAGGTGTGGTAGGTAAGTGGCTGGAGGACAAGGAGAGCTCTGGGGAACATCCAACAAGGAGAAGTTCTGGTCACAGGAGGTCAGGATCGACAGGGGATTTGGATAGGTGAACTTTAGGTATCTTAATGCTCCAGTGGAGAGTTGAGCTCGTCTGCAGCCTTAAGTAGTGCTTAGTCCCAATCAGGAAGTTGAGTCGCAGGTGTTCTTCATTAGACGCCATCTTGGAATGCAGAGGCTGCAGAAGGCTGAATGTGCCATGAGTTACTATAGACTCATAATATCAAGGTGACACAGTATGAAATGCACAAGTTTGTAATGTTTTTTAAAACCGCACAGTGTATGTTGCCCTTTAAACCGTGATGCTACTGTGGGTTTAGGGGGCCTGAAATGTAGACATCCAGGCAGAGGGATTAAACTAAACAGAGATTTTAATAAAATAAAAGACTGACGTGGCATCAAAAACCAAACAAACCCAAATTTAGGGCACAATATAGAGGAACTGGAGCACAAAATTAATAAAACTATGATCTGACAACTGCTTAAATAAAACAAAATAAGGAGGTCTTTTTAAACAGGGAGTGGTGATTTCTGGAATGTGGAGCAGGTGAGGTCAATGAGCAGATGAAGTACAGCTATGAGTGCTGGAAAATCAGGAGAGATAAAGGAAATGATGCAGAAATGACAAAGGAAAACCAAGCAAAACCGAAAACACACTAAACACACGAAAATGTCCAAATAGAAGAAAAATATATATACATGAAAATAAAGCACAAATAACATCCTAAAAGTTCAAGCCAAAACCCAAAGTACATGACAGTGCCCCTCCAGTAAAGGTTGCCTTCTTCCACAGTTCAAGGAGGTCCTCAAACAACTAATTAGATTCTTGTTAAGGACAAATTCATCAGAATAAGAATCATAACGCTTTTATTATTCTTGCACAGTGAAGTACAACGAAATTACTTCCCGTACAGCCGTCCTAAGGATGGACAGAAGTGTACAGGGGGGCTGCAACTTCAAAGACATGCTGCCCCTGTTGCTTAGATAAAAAAAAAGTGAAGAAAAACATAAAGAGAGAGGTATAAAAAATATATCTCACATCGTGTCCTAGACAGGGCACGGTTTGAGGCATTAAAAAAATGACCACAGCAAAGCAACATAAATAGACATAATATATGTGTGTGGAGTGGGTAGCGGGTGGGGGTCCCAGCATGGCCACCAGGTGAGTGACCTACCTTAGCTTCTGTGAATTTGCACACTCTGCAAGTGAAAATTAAATTGTTGTCAACAACTACAAAAACAAATGACCTTACAAGTGATTTCTTCATGCTGAACCCTGTCTGGGGTCCCCTGGAACTTTGCAGAAATCTCTCTGCTGTATGCTCCTACCTCCCAGCCTTCAGTTGAGTCGTCATATTCCCCACATTTTGGGGGGGGGGGTGCAGTGTGAAAGGCGTGCACGCCTCACTGAGACGAATGATGGCTGTTGGGGTACAAACTTTCTCCTCATTGAAAGACTAATAACATGTTTCCTTGTCTCGAGGCACAAAGCGTTTTTGTTTTTATTTTGTCGTCCGACGTCTGTTTCTTTTTGTTCACCATTTCCTTTCCGCAAGTCGAGCCGTCAAAAGCAGCGCTCAGACAGGTGCTGTGCTGCACTTTAACCTGAGGGCTCCCACTGTCCGCTGTCCCGGTACTGCTTCTGAAAGAAAGAGGGAAGCAACTGCTCCAGTGGTTTTGAAAAGACCTAGATATGAATGGAAAAGTGCTGACTGGGAGGTTTCGCCAAACATCAGCTCCTGTTTCCCCTGCCACCTGACGCTCGCAACTCTTTGTCTGCGTAAAGCTATTAAGCAGGCGTCTAAAGGCTCCCAGGAGCCATGTGACACAAAACAAATGCCCCTCTGTTCTTTTATACCTGCAGCTTTCAGGGGAAATAAAATGAGGTAATGCTGCTCCGCTTACATGATATGTTTGCATGCAGATACCATCATAAACCTTCACTGTCTGATGGGTAAACAAAGTGGGTTAGCTATCCCATGTCTGCTTTTTCTTCCCAGGAAAAAAGAAAATCTGTAAAGATTTTTCAGCACCTGCTTTTTCTGCAGATCCACCTCCTCTTGTTCCCAGCTCAGGCTTGTCTTCGTCTTTAGTGGCATTAAGATATCAAAGGATTACCCTCATAGCCAGCCATGTAAAAGTCTTAGTCCACGGAGGGTTCATTAAGGGCTCCCTATTTATATTTGAAAACAGATGAGGGGGGATTTGACAGCTGCTTGGCACTGTTCAAGTCTTTCTGCCTCACCATCGTCCTTCTCAGTGACACAACGCTTGGCCAACTGTGCTGTTGAGTCATCTCTTGACAGAGCTTTTGTTTCTGCCAATTTCCCGTTTATGCTTAATGTGTGGGTCGTTGTGTGATCCAGTGGAGGCACATGTAAACATGAGCTGCTATGTGAAAAGGAGTGCTTGGATTTATTGTTCTTTTGGAAACACATTGGGATTTTTTTTATTTTGTTTTTACGTTTCTCTCTTGTCATCCAAAATAAAATATAGTGTAGCATAGTTGGTTCTTTAAATTTAAAAAAAGGCAGGCATTTTCAACTTTTTGGGTGGAACTCCTTTTGTTTTGTGTATATTGTATTGAAGTCAACAAGTGTAACAGATTTAGACAGGAAAAAGCTTTGACAAAGACAGATGTGTGAGTTAATCCAGGCTGGGCAGGGCTGAGATGAAGCTGGAAAGCTTGAGATGCCTTTCAGTATTTTACAAGAGCTTTTACTAGAAATCAGCATCACTTAAAGATGGAAGTTGTGCTCTTTGACTTCTGTGCACTCCTGCTGCACTGCACTGCTCAGTTTACAGAGCTGACACGGTGCCAGACGGGAAAATAAAAACAAATCAGTAAACCTTCAAGCCAATGTGAACTTAACCGACTCCAGGTTCAATCATCTGCACTAAACCATTATCAAAGAAAGAAAGACACCAAAGTCAGGAGCTCAATGTCAGAAAAGATTATAATTGTTTGGTCATGTTTATTGGTTGGTGAATAATAAAATGGTTACCTGGGTGTGTCAACACAGCAACTTACACTGAAAAACAAACTGATTCTGGAGGAAAATTGGATTTATTATATGTGCCATCCTGTTTTAAAATATGTTTTCTTTATGAAACTACATTGCTCAGCTTCTTCTTCTTCTTTTTTTTTTTTTTTTTGGTGGAATCAGTTTTAACACTGAAAATATGTTATACGTTTCTTTTGGCTGCTCCCTTCTTTAGGGGTCGCCACAGCAAGCAAACTCAGATGAAAGATTTGGCAATTGTTTTACACTAGATGCCCTTCCTGATGCAACCTGTGTTCAAACTCGCAACCTCAGAATTACAAGACTGCAGCACTGACCACCAAGCTACTGCAGACCCTTTGAAAATATGTTATGGTGGATATAATTCAGATTAGTTGTATGAGTTTCCTCCATTTTTTATTTATTTTATTTAATTTACCCTTCATTTATACAGGTAATCTCACTGAGCCACAAGAACTCATTTTCAAGAGAGACCTGTTTGGAAGCAGATGGTGGGGGTTAAGGGCCTGACTCAAGGGCCCAGAGTGGGGCGAATGAGGGTGGAGGCAGGTGTTTTTTTTCATTCATTCAACCTTTATTTAGACAGATAAATCCCACTGAGTTTCGAGGACTCATTTACAAGAGAGACCTGGTTTCAACAAAGAATGATGACAACAATGGACAACAGCGACAACAATAAACAGTTATAAAAAAAATTCATACTCCAGTTTTGTTTTGTTTTTTTTTCCAAACAAATAGGATGGCTAAAAAGGGTAACAAAAAACAGTTAGATTCTAAGGCGAATGTAGAAAACTAAAAACAGGAAAATGTCTGCATTGTTCACTGCCAGGAGTCCAACAGATTCTTAAAGCCACTTAGGTCGTTTTCACACCAGATAGTCCGGTAGACTCGGTTCGGGACCAATATTCATGACCTTTTGTTTACATTTGAGCTGGTGAGTTTGCATTCACACTGCACTGTGCAGTCGAGTCAACCTGTTGAACCAACCTGTTCCCCCACTCGCCTGTGGGGGCGCTGCACCAAGAACTACTGAAAGAAACGACACAAAAACCTCTGAAGACACGTCTTCTTCTTCTGTAAATAAAAATAAAAACGAAGTGGCATTGTTTTAGCAGTTTTAGGAGTTATATTTTGTCATTTTTCAAAAATGGACTTAGCATGAGCAGAAGATGAGACAGAAGACCATGGAGAATATTGTTCTTCACACAAGGCAGCTGACGGCTCCATATAAGGTCAGAGAAATGCGTGTTTGTTTGTCCTGCGGAGCGGGGCCCGGTCTGTTTACATTCACACTGTACTCGAACCGCTCTGGAGTTCGCTTCTACTGGACCGAGACCTAGGTTTTAGCCCGGGCCAGAGTTTGCCTTTTTGTTCCGTGACAGAGTTCGATGGTGCGTTCACACCTCCCTAAACGAACCGGACTTTCTAGGAAAACGAGCTAGAGTTCGATTAAAGCGGACTAAACAGGGCTGGTGTGAATGCACCCTTAGAGAGGTCAAGGTCGAGAGCATCAAATCTTTTTGTAAGATATTCCAGGAAACAGGAGCGGAGTAGGAGAAGGCCCTTTTGCCTAGTTCAGTCCTCACTGAGGGAACACTGCAGGTAATAATGTCCTGAGAGCGCACTCCGTAGCTGCACTCACACAGAGACATGTAGGAGGAGATGTATGAAGGCAACAGACCAAGAAGTGATTTAAAGATGAAAATGTACCAGTGAGAGAGTCTGCGTGAAGTTAATGATGTCCAGTTAACCAATGAATACAGGGTGCAGTGGTGGGTACGATCATCACAGCCTGTTATGAATCTTAGTGCACCATGATAGACAGCATCCAACATCTGCAGGTTTCTTGTAGGAGCGTTCATATAAATAATGTCACCATAGTCAGTGGAGGGAAGGAAAGTCACAGATACAAGGCGTTTCCTAGCATTCAGGGTTAGACAGGATCTGTTTCTGAAAAAGAAACCCAGTTTAACTTTCAGTTTCTTTACCAAGTTTTCCACATGGAGCTTAAAAGAGAGAAGCGAGTCGACCAAGATACCCAAATATTTATAGGAATCAACTAATTCAATAGGGACACCATTTGAGGATAAAATCGGAGGAAGAACTGCTGGGACCAACTTCCTATTTGAAAAAAGCATCCCTTTGGTTTTTTCGGCATTTAGGACAAGTTTGCGGCGAAACTCGCCAGATCTCGCGATAGAAACAAGCAACCAACTCTATGAAAACAAGTCCAAAACAAGCCCAACTGGCAACCCACCACATTGTATAAAACAGGTCGTTTCATTTATTATGGCATTACACATAAACAACAGCAAAATTATGATAAGCACTTTGAATAACATACTTTTAAGCTCTGATAAAAAATACATACACACATATATATATATATATATATATATATATATATATAAAACGTCATTACTTGGTGATTTTTCACTTTGGGGGGGGGGCGGGGGGTAGGAACATAACCTCTGCAACAATAAACGAGGGACTAGGGACTTCTGTATGTCAACATCCTGATGTCTTCCTGCTGTCATCCCAATATTTATTGTTTCATCATTCATTTCTTCAGTTCATAACCTCTCTGCCTTATTTTTTAAAATGGATAAAAAACAAACCAACAAAAACAAACAAAAAAACATCAGGCTCGTAAACAAAGTTGTTGGAGAATGTGGCATCTGTAAGTGATTAAGAGGGAAATCAAACACATAAACTGAAACGTCAGAGTACTACTATGCTGTATATAAAAAGGGAAATAAACGGTGTATTAAAGCTTCTCTCTGAGCAGCCTCTTCAACACGGTTGGACACTTCTTCTGCTTGGCCGCTGAACAAGCTCAAGCTGTGCATGACATGCAGAGATGGATGAGTGTCAGATCAGAGGAGTCCAGGCTCTGACAGAGAGGAACTTTGATGTGCAGCACATTTGAGGAAGCATCTTGTAACGTTCAGTCTTATGTTTTTCCTGGCAGCTAAAACAGACAATTCACTAAAACAAAGAGGAGTAACTCAAGCTCTCTAGCTTCTTTTAGGTCATTGAGCTCTGTATTTGACAGCTGCTCAAAATAAAGAAATCATGGCTCAGTTGGTTGAAGAACCAATCAGTCATGCAGTCCAGTCTTTAACTGTTGAGCAACTACAGCCAGTCTGACCAATGCCTCTGCCCCTTTACTGCAGAATTATGAAGTAGAATACAAATTCCTTAATTTAGCAGGACAGCACTTGTCAGATGAAATCATCTCAAACATGGCATCTAAACTTTAGTGCTTTTGGACCACAGGGGCCTCACTCACTGTCTTCATCACAATTTGAAGTCTTATTTGTTTTTTTCGCACTACCAGTAGTGGTTGTTTATAGATCTTATGGATCTAATTCCTGCTTCACAATAGGTGTTTTTTTTGGGGGGATGCTCAGTAGAGATTCAATAGAGATTGATGTGCAAGTGTGTGGAAGGTGCTGCAGCACCGTTATTACAAGCCAGAGGACGAGCACGTCCAAATATAGACTAAATAATAATGCAAAAATAATACAAACAGATTTTTCAGTAGAGCAACATATGTTTGAATAAAATTAAAATGATGTTGAGTTGTAGGGAGTTAAAGGGTGGCATGGTGGCACAGTTGGTAGAGCTGTTGACTCTCAGCAAGAAGGTTGCCAGATTGAATCCTGGCCGGGGATGTGCGAATTTGGTTTATCTGCAGCCTCTGTAGGCCCAAGTGGCCAATCAGCCACACCTGTGGACCATTCCGCCAGGAGCATGTAAAGCTGCAGAAGAGCTCTAGTCCCTGCTGGAGCATTACATCCTATCGGTATTTGTGCTTCTAGCCTCTACATGTGATTTACGGAGATAGTTGAGACTTACCTTGTGCTCTCTTCGTGTTACAGCCTTGACGCCTGTGATCCTCGACTGCTCTGAGAAAACCCCTGAAATCCTTGTGGACTTCCTCAGCCGTCTCCTCCACCTTCCAACTACTTGCCAGCCACACATGTGACTCTCCTCCTACACCTCCTTCTCTCATGCTGGAACCCCTTTAGACCCTCATCCCTACGTTCCATGACACTATCTATAAGGAAATAAATCACATTGCTCACCATCTAACACAGTGACTGCTGGATATAGGCACCAGTGACCCATATGGCCTGGAAAGGAAGAAGCAGGTAAGAGATAATGTATGCCTGGATGAACGGACGGACGGACAGAGTTGTAGAATCCAGCAGTGGTAGTATTTTTGCTAATATTTTCAACACCTTAAAACCTACCAAATTTCCAATTTGACAGATCTTGTCTAAAATATACAGCACATTCTTAAAGTCCATGTTCAGATAAGAGAACGTGCGCCCCCAGTGGTTTTGATATTCTTCAAATGGATCATATAAATTCTCACATCTGAAATGTGCTCCGGCAGCCATGTAAGCAGGTGTGATTTGTTCTTATGGCTGGCCTTAAGGTGAAAGAAGTATATTTATATTTAATAACAAAACAAAAACTGTTATTTAAGTCATTTGTGATTCTGTTCATTGCATCACAAAAAGTAGCTCTGTAGCATTCATATCACTTCTGTGTGCTGGACAGGAATTCAGGGTGCTGATGGGACAGGAAGTAGTCCCTGGCTCTCTGCTGACTCATGGCACCTGGCTGAGTCCTGCTGATGTCTCTTTCATGTAATAATCCCCTTAACTTCAAAGTGAAAGTGGGGAATCCCACCTGAGATACACTCACGTGTACATGGAGTGTGGACATGCATTTATCTTTTTTTATTTTAGAAACTGTGAGCTGATTATAGCTGTCAGTTCCTTTCCTACCAGCCCCCAATTCCAAAAAAAAAAAAAAAAGTTCTTTAGATGTTAAACTTTTAAATACAGGGATTAAAGAAAGTGTTTGGCGACATGATGGTCGCATTATGAGAAACTGGAAAAAATCCAGCAACACACCCGGGTGGATGAATGGATGAAAGACTGTTCTGATACAAAACAAATGTGACTGAATATTATGCTGTAGACAAACAAAAGATTTATCACTGTTTTAATTCCGAGAACCACTTTGACTACAGACAATGAAGCAAATAATTCATTTCAAATTAGTGACATTGTCTTTTTTTAAGTTTTGGATTTGCTTTATTCAGACATGGGGCTGGCTTTTATTTTGTAGATTATTTTAGAGAACTAAGAATAAAAAATCAGTTTAATGTAGCCTGTAAAAGTCAAGCAAGTCTTCATCTAGTGTAAATGGGGTCTAAACATAAACAATGCCAAATATACAAATATGAGACAAAATTATTCATTTCAAATTTCACAAATTAACAGACTATTTACTTTTTTGAAATGTACTTTTTAATTTAATTGTGAATGTTCTGCATAAAAATCATCAAGTTACTTTTGAAAACACGCAGATCAGAATATTTCAACTAGATTAAATCTAAACATGCAAAAAGGTCTAAAAAGCATTTTGCAAATCTACTTTCATAACAAAGTTAATTTGTCTATTTTGACAGGAGGTTTAATGTAGAGTTAACAATATGATGGAACAACTTGGTGCTTATTTGTGACAATTTTCTGAATTAAAAATAAAAATCAGTTTCATAAGGAAAATAAATCTTAAAAATAAAAGCTTCATAATTTTAAGCCTGATACTCCTGCTCTATTTTCTAACTTGAGCAGTAACATTACATTATTACAAGGCTGACTTGTCTGCCTTCCAACTCAAACACCTCTTCTTCGTCAGAGATTATGATGATCTAAGATTACTGTCGACCACTTTAAAAGGGCTGTGCAACCTACAATCTACTGTCTGTAGTAAGTGACCACACCAAACACAGCCAAAGGTGAAAGGGAAACATAAAATACTGCCT
The DNA here is from genome assembly GCF_014905685.2 of Nematolebias whitei. Lineage (NCBI taxonomy): Eukaryota > Metazoa > Chordata > Actinopteri > Cyprinodontiformes > Rivulidae > Nematolebias > Nematolebias whitei. The sequence continues at coordinate 30,199,057 of NC_056499.1, forward strand.
TTCAAAAACCTCATAAATCACTCTTGGATTAAAAAAAAAGAGCAATTTAGCTTTAGGTTTGTTGCTTTAAACAATTTTGGTTGTCTCGCTTAGTGGGACTTTTCTTTTCTAACAAGGATAGATGCACCATTCAGTGGAGGAGCTTGCTCACATGAAGACATTAAGGCCAAAATAAAGTTTGTAATAAAAGGTGTATGAAGTAAATATTATCCAGCTCTTAACAATCATTTTATACAGTTCAAGGGTTCAAGAAGCTTTCATTCCAAATGAATACATAAATGAAAAATGTATACCGAGTTCCCAGTTGTCAACAGTGAAAAACACATTTTGTCTGAGTAAAATTTAATCCCACACTATTATAATCCTAATGAGGTCAAAATGGTAACACAGAGACATTCTGCCCTCATGCAGTCCATGTAAAGAGTGAAGCCCAGGTCCAACACCCACACGTTGGACACTGCAGATATCATACTCTTGCTGGCGCTAGACTGGTTCAGGTTTACAGGACTGCAGAATCAACATGTCTGATGGTGTTCAGGTCTAAGAGATGTGGAGGCCATGCCCTTACAGGTATTCATCCAGGACTGGTTCCTGTTGTGAGGTGAGCAGATGGCTTCTTATGCTTGTCCTCAAACTTTTTTTGTATTTTATTCATGGTTAAACCACTGGCTGCTTCTTCCTAATCTTTTCTGCACAAAACCCATCCCTCTGGTTGTAGGTTTGACTTCCAGTCACTACAGCACCTGCCTGTCTGCTACAAACTGAACATTTTGGTTATTGTTAACTAGGGGTTGAACGAGTATATCATTTTTAAACTCGACATTAACATAATAAAACCCGAGTAGAACTCGAGTATTTGACGTCATAGATCTCAAGATACAAAAATAAATAAATAAAACCGCAAAAAAAAGGTAATTATTTACAAAAAAAGACCAACAAAACATTGGGAGCGTATATTATGCTCCTACCATTTATCATACTGCAAATAAGTCACAGGAAAAACTAAACTATTAGTTATTATTATTAAACCGCAAACGTGAAGAAACATGCAACACATCAAAAACGAAACTTAACCGAAACTGTTTCTGGTTCGGTGGATTGGACCCGGTGTTACACCATACTCTGTGACCTGCAACAGTGCAACATCGCCCCCTACGGTCATACAGTGGTCGCATAATATGACGTCACTACGGATACTCGACGTAACATTTTTAACCTCGATAGATGTCCTAGCAATCGATGTGTAGATTACTCGAGTACTCTGTTAATGCCCTATTGTCAACACAGACTTTTGACACAAATGAGGCAACGATCACACATTATCTGATTGTCTGCTGTTTGGCACAATAATTTGTCTTTACAAAACATAAATATGAGTGATCTGGGAGATTAAGATTTGGAATCAGTTCAGGAGGGCATTTAACTCTACATAGTTACTGTTTCTGGCACCTGTGTCAAATAATCATGTTTACTCCCTCAGTAGCTGATACAGCTTTTGACAACTGGGTTTTGAGGGGAGTGCATTCACTGTGTGGTATTTATGTTGATGGTAGCTGTGCCTCTTTTGAGCAGCTGGTAGAGAAGTTTAATATCCACAACTCACAGTTTTTCAGATATTTGCAGCCGAGACATTTTGTGAGATTTAACCAATTGTTTTCCTTTGTACCCCTCTAAACGTTTTGTGGTCAAAATTTTGGAATGCAAGTCTGATACCAAGGTGGCCCTTAATAAGATTTATACACTGCTCAGTGCATACCATGAGACCAATTTGGACTCACTTAAACTGAAATGGGAAACGGACTTGGAGAAATCCATGTCAGACTCAATCTGGAGAAAGATCATTAAGAACATTTACTCATTCTCAATCTGTCTGAGACATGCTGTAATTCAGGTGGCACACCGACTGCACTGGTTTGAAGACAGGCTGTCCAAGATCAAAACCAACCTGGACCCCGCATGTAATCATTGTAAACAAACTCCAGCTACACTCCTGCATACATTCTGGACCTGTCCCAAACTGCAGACTTTTTGGCAATCTATTTTTGACACCTTCTCTGGGCTGTGTGGAAAAACTATACACCTATCACCACTCATCTCACTGTTCAGGGTAGTCCCTGTGGATATGTCCTTCTGCGAGTATGAGAAGGATGTGATTGCTTTTGGCTCTCTTCTGGCCAGGAGACTTGTTTTGTGCAGTTGGAAGGACCCACACCCTCAGCATATGTTCACTGGATAAGAGAAGTGATGTATCATATTCATTTAGAAAAAAAATAGATATACCCTGAAGGGTTCTGTTCAAAGATTTTGGGACACTTGGCAGTCTTTTATGTTGTATGTGGAAAACTTGTCAATGCCTGTTTAGTTTATTTGTGTGTGTGTGTCTGATCCAGTGTGGGAGAAGTGGGAGGGGTTTTTTGTTCTTTGTTTTGTTCTCTTTTTTGTTTGTATGTTTAAAAAAAAAATCAATAAAACGTCTTTGAGTAAAAAAAATATATATATGAGGAACACTGGTAAGATTTTTAGGATTTACCGGTAAATAGTTTCTGATCAACACACACAGACACATAGACAATTACATGATTGCCTACTTTTCGTGGTGGAAGTTGACAAATGTATACAATATCAGTAAGCCTCATCTAACGTTCTTAGAGAAAGCAGAGCTATTCTGGTGTATAGGTGTGAAAAACCTTTCATATGCAGCAACAACAGCCACGTGCCCTTTGTTTCTGTCATGTTGCCCTCTTGTGATTTAGTTCAATCTGTTAAACTGAACGAGCCACTGGGGCTGCAGGTCCATATAACTCCAGCTGCAGTGCTCTCCTTTAGAAGACTGATCTCAGGTGCTGTTTCAGAATCATATATGTGTCACATGTGAACTAAACTATACCTTTTTATGTCTTTGATGCCGGTGGGGAGTAGAGACACATATGCCAGAAGGCCAGACTACGAAGGAGCTACTCGGAAAAAAAGATGAAACTATCACTGACTAATACTGGAAACCTAACTTCACGGAGACACGCAGTGCTTGTATGCACGCCACACTGCATCTGTATTTAAACTACTGCTGATCTGGAAAATAAAACTTCTTTCTAATCCTTTTTTCTTGTAGACACTTTCAAAGAACGATTTTCAACCCCATGTTAATGACATTTTGTTGTTATTTCAGTGTTTTGACACTCAAGCAAACACACAAATCCTGTATGTGGTTTGCTCACGCTGTTTATTTCTGCCCACATGGAAGAGGAGTTCAAACACAGCCACAAGGGGAAAAACATGAGAGGGACTGAAACAGATGTCTGCCATTGTAGCAACCACTGACAAACTTAAAAATCTTTTTAAACGGATGACTAGTCGAAAACCTACCTCTAGGTCATCCATGGTTTGAGAAGCGAGGACATTTCAAGATCTAAAATTAGGACCAGATGATGGATGACTGAAGACAGAAGCATCTTTTCATCCTTTGCTGGAGAAAGCTTAGACTTATGAAAGGAAAAAAAAAAAAAAAAAACAGCAAAACCACAAGGAAACATTCAATATTTCACCAGTTTCAAGCATTTGACTTGACTGCAAAATGTAACTAAATGCAATGCATCCACTTTCTTGGACAGTACAAAACCTTTCCTTGAAGACAAAGGTCTCTTTAGGTCACTATTTACTGAAGAATGCTAAAATTTGGCACTAGTGAAGTCTTACCCTATGCCCTAGAACACATCCAGAAAGAAGCAAATATTGAACAGGAAGCACAAAAAAGGTTAAATCATGTCATCTGGACAAGTTTCTTTAAGGGAGAAACGTTTTGTCTTTCATCCGAAAGACTTCATCAGTCTGCGGCCTGCCAACCCAGATCTGTCCCACAAATAGCCCTCAGTGATGTGTTTCAAGCCAACCTCCTGTTGGATTCCCAGAAACCAGCTTCTAACACATGCAAAAATGGACCATCCATTCAAAATAATCATACATAACAATCAAATGTTTTAGGCCAGATGGCCAACTTGCCACTCACAGAAACAGCCTGAGGACACCAAGGCCAAAATGGTTCAGAAACAGAGTTGTAAGCTCTATCATCCAGGTAGATAAATCACAAAAAAGGTTATAGATCATCACATCTGGACAAGTTTCTTTAAGGGAGAAACGTTTCATCAATGAGGACTATTTATGGGACAGATCTGGTTGGCAGGCTGCAGACTGATGAAGTCTTTCAGATGAAAGACAAAATGTTTCTCCCTTAAAGAAACTTGTCCAGATTACATTATTTAACCTTTTTTGTGATTTATCGACCTAGATGATTGAGCTTAGAAACCTTATTAAACAGGAAGGTTTTTATTTTATTTTATTTTTTTAATAAAGGGGGCTCTGTGATAGAAACTTGACAGCAAGTTGTTTTTCTGAACAGACAAGAAAACGAACTGATGCAAAAAAGAGTGTTGGGAAAATGTGCAAAAGGACAGCAAGACAGGTGGTATTTAGGATTACTAACATTCTCCACAGCAGAAGCATCTCCATTCATCACTGTTCAAAGACCTCTACATTCATTTACATTCAACAGTAGAGACTATAGAGGTGTTGCCATGTAAAGAAATCGTTTCATTTTTACTCAAATGAACAGGAACTATTTCCACTTTAGTCTTCTGATCAGTAACTGTTACATTTTCTCAATCAAGTTACCACTCCTGCTTAGAAGAAGCCCTCGGTCCTCATGTGTCCTAATCTTGTGGCTACTTTTGTCAACACATAAAAACCCTATGTGTTAGGTGTCCCATGTGCATCTCTATGTAGACTGTTAACCATGTGATTAAGCAGATATAGAAAATGTATGTATGGATGTTATGACTGAAGGCTAGGTTTCTGTTTTTCTGTGAAACCTTGATGTATCGATCATCCAAGAAGGTGCTCACCATATGTCAGTTAAACAGCCTGTTTATTGGTAATGTGGAGCAGAGGTTAGAGAATTCTAGCCAGTGCCAGCTGATTGGGAGGTTGCAGGTTCAAATCCCTGAACCAACAACAACATTTTGGGCAGGAAAGGTGAAGCACTTACAGTCTCACACCTGCCTCTGCCGTCATTTGTCCCACTCTGAGCAAGTGAGGACAGAGAGGACAAAGAGAGGACAGCCTCAACATTGAAGTTTACAGAAAACCAACCCACACTGACCAGTATCTTCTGTTTGACTCCCACCATCCACTGGAACACAAACTCTCTGTCATCAGAACTTTACAGCATCGGGCCAAACGCGTCCCCACGAAGACAGAAGGAAAGGAAAAGGAATAAAAACACATTCAAGAAGCTCTTCAAACATGTGGATATCCTAACTAGGCTTTTGTCAAGTCAGCGAGGAAATCTACAAAACACCCTAATAAACTGAAAAAGGAGAACAACAGCAAAAAAAAAACAGTCATCCCTCATGTTGCTGGAGTATCAGAGAAATTCAGAAGGATTTTCAACAAACACAACATCCCAGTACATTTCAAACCCAGCAGGACTCTCAGACAGAGGCTGGTCCACCCTAAGGACAAAACACCCATACACAGAGTGGTGTAGTGTATGCGGTGTAGTGTATGCGGTCCAGTGCAGCGAGGACTGTCCAGACCTCTACATTGGGGAAACTAAACAGCCTCTTCACAGACGCATGGCTCAGCACAGGAGAGTCACCTCCTCTGGACAAGATTCAGCTGTTCACCTCCACCTCACAGAGAAGGGACACTCTTTTGAGGACCAAAATGTGCACATTTTGGACCGAGAACACAGATGGTTTGAGAAGGGGGTGAAGGAAGCAATTTATGTTAAAAGAGAAAAAAACATCTCTTAACAGAGGAGGAGGCCTCAGATTTCCACTTTCAAAAACATATAATGCAACTTTAAGGCTGATTCCCAGCCGGTTTTCACACCTGATGGGAACAGAGGGGCATCATCTGTGAATTAGAGTAACAAATACCTTAAGAAACCCCTACTGTTAAGGTGTGAGGTGTGATTTGTCAATCTACATATGTATGTTTATCTTATCTCAGCCTTATAACCTGAACCTCACACTCGCTGCTCTTTGAATTGAGAAAGCTCCTCGGATGAGGAGCGAAATGTCGTCTGTTACAAATAAAGTCCAGTTGTTTTTGTATTGAACATTTTTGAATTTATCATGTCCTGGATGACTGAGAATATTCACTAGCACTCTGAGCAAGGCCCTTAACCCTCCTCACCAGCTGCTCTCTGGATGCCTCTGCTCCACACAGATGACTGTGGTAGCTCGATGATCTGCGGTTGCTTCACGAGGGGCATCCAGCATAAAAACAATTGACAAATTTTTGTGTAAGTTAGCTCCAAAGAAGGGAGAAGAAGTCATGGTATTTGTGTGCTTAGTTTTATTGCTTATTTTAGCAAACAAGAAGACATAATAAAATTTCTACTTCCTTTTACAAATCAGAAAATGTATTTTTTTAATGAGAATTATAGGTATCTATTGTGTATACCTATTTAGAAATTATAATTTTTATTTATTTTTCTTCTTCTTTCGGCTGCTCCCTTCTTCAGGGGTTGCCACAGCGAGCTAACTCGCACGAAGATTTGGCAATTGTTTATTTGCCGGATGTCCTTCCTAATGTAACCACAGACCACCGAGCTACCACTGGGTGGAGCAGAGAGCTGCCATCTAGGGTGCCAGGGGGAGCAGAAGGTGGGGGTTAAGGACCTTGCTCAAGGGCCCAGAGTGGGGCAAATGAGGGTGGAGACAGGTGTGGGTGCTTCACCTATCCACAATATTTTGATGTTGTTGGTATCGAGAGTTGAACCGGCAACCTTCCGATCACAGGCCCACCTTCTCTAACCTCTGCACCACCACTTCCAATACCTATATAGCTATACCTATATAGAAATCTATTCTACCTATACTAAACAATAATGTTAATAGAAAAGACCCTGATGAGAGTCACAGAAAGGTTTGTGTTCTTACATAGGGTGATTTTTAGCTCTTTGCTGTCTATAACCTTTCCACTTTGATGTGTTAGCTGGTAAAGAGTCATGCATACTCTTGGATATTTTTGGATGCATTACAGAATTGTGCATACAATAAGATCTTGATGTTTGACAGCGCAAACTAAAGGGTACTTAACTTTAGAAGCAAGCATTATGACTGACGTGTTCAGGTGCATGCTTATGCACATCTGATATTTTATTTCAAGGATTACAAATGTTTTGACTCTGATTTGCAGTATACAAATGGGTGGGTGCAGGCCTTAAGGTATAAGCTCCTGAGCATCTTTGAGCTGGCAAACTGTGCAAAGTCAATACCCGAAAAGCATTTGAATACAAATTTGTCTGTCTGTCTTGCTCACTTTGGCTATCCTTCAGTTTGGCTAAATAATAACAAACTAACAAACAAAAAAAATCCCACAACGATCTTCACCATTTTAATAAAATAAAATGCAATTCCCAAGCTGGATGTAACAACGTCAAATTTAATATTTGCTGTATTGTTTTAAATTGAATAAATAAAGCCACTTATTGTTAAGACCTCTCACTATATGTTTACAACAAGAGCAAAAAGGATTATTTGAATTTATAAAAGGTCTATTTTTGGAGGATCATTAATATAATTTTGAATTAATTTATATAAATCAGAGTTTCCCAAACTTTTCTGCTCACCCACAGTTATAATGATAATGGAATAAAATGGTGACCCCAGCTCTTGTTGAAGCACAAACATCTTTAAGCCACTTAAATAAGAGCATAATGACAATACAAACATTCTAAAAACCCTATACTGTTTTTATGTACTTCAAACCACAGTTTTTTTTCTCTTATTTTTAATATTCTAGAAATGTGCCCTTGTGAATAAGTTCATTTTAATTGCTAATGATCATCTCAAGACCAGGAGTATTGATCAGAAGTTTGGGAAACCGGTGATATGGTTCGTTTATTAGAATACATCCAACATGTGTCATACTACTGGTGCTAAGTTGATAATTATCATTTGGGAAATGCATTTATCAACACTTTATTGTCAATTTAATAATCTTTTCAATCATTAAACAAATGGTTTTGTAAGTGATTTGACTGACAGTAACACAACATTGTTGAAGATCATGCTGCGTCCAGTGCCATGAGGAGCTTTAAGTTTTATCCTGCATTGAAATGTCTTCTTTTGGTTTATTATCCTGTACATAAATACAGCCTGTTTTTCTAAGATACCATCAACTTGTCATGGGGTTTCTTTACTCTGGTCCCACTCTTGTCATGTTCCCAGAACAGGAAACTGGAGGGATCTTGTCTCAGTGTGGTCTCTAAATCTCACAGTCTATTTCCATCCCTGGTCAGAAAACCCAACTGCTTATATTTCCAGCTGCAACTGGATATGTTGCATTACTTTTGGTTAACAAACACCAGGCTGGTCTGACAAGCTCTGGTAACTCCACAACTCAACTGGAGCAGAGGCATTTTGAGGAAGGAAGAGACCACTACTGCAAAGGTTTCAGACAGTTGGTACAGTATCCCATAAATAAGCCCATCGTCTGTCAACACTGCGGCAGCGCAGTAAGCTATGGTGTGCCAGTTTGTAGCACTATTTAGATTTTGAATATATAAACACCAGTAGCCACCCATATGTGAGAAATTTGTGCAGAGGGAAATGGATAAGTAGCAGGGCAGGAATAGTTTTAGTCAGTTCAAGGAGAGAACCAATACGTGCAGCAAATGAAAATGCATCCCACTTTATAAATCTCTACACTTTACAATGATAGCTTTAGACATACAAAGAACAAAGTAATCCAATGGCAACTGGAATGTTGCCAATGGATTACTTTGTTCTGGATTGCAATTGGCATCGAGCAATTTTCTACAACACACGTACCTTCAATAAGAGCTTATAAAATCATTGGAGTTGTGTTCCTTTACTTACTTTTTTCATGGTACTTGTAGATGACAAGTGTCCAATCTGCAGACCAAAGCTGGGAGTTTTTGGAACAACCCCAAATCTCATAAATCTTTTGTATTCAGATCATTTTTAAGTATCCGTCTGTTGTGAGTCACTGGAGATAAACAGCATTTTCCAACAGTGCATGAAAAAGAAGATAAACAAGACGAATGGATGGAAGTTTTTTGTGGTCTTGGTATTTTTGCAAGCTTAGATGTTGGATTTTTAGTCTGTTGTTCCCTAAACCCTCACCTGTTATTCAGCTCCTCACACCCGTGTCATGTTTGCTCATTAGCTCACCTGCTACTTATCCATGAGTCATCCATCCCAGCACATACAACCTCCAGTTTTTTCCATCATTGTCAGATTTTACTGTTTCCTCGCTCACAGGCTGCATTCTGTTTGTTTTTCATTTGCTTCATTTGATCATCAGCTGCCTGTACAGTTTTATCTAACAATCCTGCCTCTTAAAATTCCACTTTGGATCTTCAACACATCTTTTAATAACAGCAATTAAAAGTTCTTAAGAAGATGGACCAGCAGTTCTAGGACCAGCAGACTGTGGAACAGCTCCGTCCATCAGGCCGTGAGGATGCTGAACTCTCTGCCTGCCCCCCCTCAGCCCCCTCTCCCACTTCTGCCACCCTGCACACACTAACTCAGCTTCCTGACACCCCCCCCCC
>NC_056499.1:30208739-30219329 GCF_014905685.2 Nematolebias whitei
CCCCCCCCCCCCCTTCAAAACTGCTCTGGGACATTTATTTAGTTTTATGAATAGTTCATGAATCGGTCACTTTAACAGCCTACAAGCTCACTCTACTGTTTATTGCATTATATTTTGCACTACTGTTATGATCAACTCGTCCTGTTTATTCTTTATTCTGGTAATTCTGGTATTGTCATTTCCACTTAATCACCTCATCAGTACATAACTGTGACTATATAGAACCGGTATGCACACCTTCACTTTACTAAGTTTCTCAGGTTTATACTTTATATTGCACTATTGTTTACTCTGGCCTTGCACATCCATTATCTACCTCTCATCATGTTATTGTCTTCAGTCAGCGTCCCTTTGTCTCCTGTTAGTCACTATTGAGCACGATGCATCAGAGGTCCTGCTGCTGTTCACTTTTATATTTTTTTATATATTTTTTTTATTTTATTTATTATTTTTTTTTTTTTATATAACTAGTTGTGTTAGTTTATTTTTGCTAATGTTGTTGTTTGCTGCAATTTGAGTAGGAGTGTAACGCAATTTCAATTTCTATGTATGTCCTGTACATATGCAGAATTGACAATAAAAATCAATCAATCAATCAATCAATCAATCAATCAATCAGATGAGTTGTAAAACAAGATGCAATCTTGCACAGGCTTAGAATTATTGTCAGGCTTAGAATTGAGAAAGCTCCTTGGATGAGGAGCGAAATGTCTTCTGTTACAAATAAAGCCCAGTTGTTTTTGTATTGAACACTTTTTGAATTCACCATGTCCTGGATGACTGAGAATCTTCACCAGCATATTGCACAGGCTTAACTCTTTTGAACATTATCCATACATGTTTTGGTACATAACTCATTCTGCAACTTTTGTGCTTTTTTTGTGCTAACTTTATGCTCCTTTCAGCCTCCTAATGCTATTTTCAGATTACTTTTAATTAGCTTTTTCAGCTACCTTTTGTGCTAATTTCAGCTGTTTTTTGTGTGCTAATTTTTTTTATTTATTTTTATTTTTGTAATCCTTTCAGCCTCTGCCTGTTTCAGAATATTCTGCTCTTTTTGGCTACATTTCTGCTACAATTCTGCTTTTAATACATATTTTTGTTTTGTAATTTTCTGCTGCTTTGTTGCTTTTAGCAATGTCAGCTGTTCAAATTCAACAGGCAGCAACAGTTCAGCAATGAAACCTTTTCAGCTTGTCCTGACGCATGATCGATAATCCAGGTAGATAAATCTAACAAGGCTGAGTCAGGTCCTCTGGACGGATTCTTCTTTATTGAAAGGTTTCGTCTTATCCAAAAGATATCAGTCTGAAGAGCTGCAACAAACTTAAGCAGCACCTTCTCATAGTGAATCAACCAGTTTGTTGGTGTCAATCAAAACTGTTCTCCTTTGGCAAAACAAGACTTAGTTTGTTTGCAGCTCCTCAGACTGAAGAAGACTTCTGGATAAAAGATGAAACGTTTCAATAAAGAAGAGTCTGTCCAGAGGGATCTGACTCAACCTTGTTACACTTTTCAGTCTGGTTTCAACTTCTTCAGCGGCTTTCAGCAAACATCCTTCAGCTATAAGAATTCCCATGCATTTTTGCAGTAAATGCAATTTATCTAGTTTAATTTATAACCTGCACCAAGCAGCTTGTTCTTGCTGCATCATTGTTCTCCCAGCCCGACTGCACATTAATCACAGCAGGACAAAACTTTAGGGTCAAACACCATCAGTCCTACCGGATATTGACTGAAGGGCTGTCATAACCACATTCATTTGAGCTTTTCTTTATTCATAAAGTCCAAAAGCAACACTGCTAGATCATCACCGTTTGTAATCTATGATTTTCTGGTTTTGCTATTTAAGTTTAAAATCTATTTTAGCCATGACCTGTTGAACACCTTTTATAAATATTTTCTTACCTTAAGTCTCTTGTGTATTTCCACACAAACACAGTTATAAATTCTCACAGGATTATCCAAACATTTGTGAAAAAGTTTTTCCATAAACAGCCATTTTGAGTTATTTCAACGACCATTTGTTAAAATCTTTTTTTTTTTTCCTCATAAGCAGCTAATCTTTAAACTTAGTTATCACTTAGTTCTTGAGTAAATACGTCGTCAGTTTTTGTCCTGGAGAGACACGATTTAAAAGAAGTGTGACAAATTTTAATAAGGATTGGAGCATCAAGCTTCAGACATTAAGAAAGAACCTGTTGAACACACGAAGGGAGAGTTTCCGAGCCGCCTCTGAATGCACCACCTGCACTTTTTTTTTTTTTTTTTTCGCTTCCAGGAGGAGAATCTCTTTTATCTGCGCGTGCTAAATGATGCTGCGAGCTGATTGGCTGCCTGCAGCTGACTTATGCTCCATCCTGCACGCGGACTCTCGCAGAGCGGGACTGCAGTCAGCGCTCTGACACTCGCTCCTCCTCAAACACACACACGCACACATGCACACATGAGTGCGCCTCTCGTCTGCACACACAACCGGCCGCTGCAGCCAGTCGACTTTACCTGAACGAGGAAAAGCGGCGGAACAAACCCCACCAAACGATGCGAATTAACCGCATTATGCGCCACCGCAAGTTATTATTACTTGTGCGGTAACCGAGGAGGTGTGAGCGCGCATGCCATCACTATGGATTGCGTTTTTCTTCTGATATGGACTTTACCCATCCCGCTGGTCGGCTGCACCTCAGTCAAGCTTCTCTCCACCTTCTTGACCTGGAATATCTTCAAGGCATGAGAACTATCCTCACTTTTCATATGCAGCACGTGCACCTGGGAGCAAAGATAAACAAGCATTTGTCTCTTCAACGTTATTTATGTCAGCAACAAAGTGCTGCCTTCACTGTTATTATCATTCATCGTGGTGAAAAGTGGAGCCAAATTAAACTCAAGTGCATCTCGTGTTTCAACAGAGGAACTCCATTTATCACCACGTTTCGGCATCCTGTTTTCTTACTGTTGCAACCTGTTGCTACCTGTCCAGTTACATTTTTTTTTCCCTTCTCCTTTTCTTTTTGCAGACTCTGCACATCTACTGCACACACACCTCCCACTCTGATTTGGCCAGCTCTTCCTCCAGCAACAGCTATGGATTAAATCTTGGTGAGTGCTTGTCTTTATAGACATCCCTGGGTGTTCCTTCCAGCTGGCACCGCTCCTCGTTTGTAAAGTGAATGGGGATGAGAAGAGTTACATGGCAGCTCCAATTCACTGGAGTGGTGGTTCCCAAAGAAGAAGTCTTAAGTAAAAACAGGTTCAGTAGGGTCACATGCCAGCTCGTCATGTTCAAAACTTTTGTTGGGATCTTTATATTGTGTCAACGTTGCTGCAGTCCTCATTTGAGGATTCCCTCTTTGGCTGCTTGATCTTGCAGAAACTTTGTACGTGTTTTACATACTGTAACTTACTCCCAGTGATCTCTTAGGTCTACGCTGTTGAATGATTTATAGCTAAAAGAAAGAGCAATGAGCAATGCATGTGTCTCTGCTAACATATAACCACAGACTAATGTAAATGATCACTTTTCTCTCTGACTTCTGAAAAATGTTGGCAACACTATAAAGCAGAGGTATCCTGTGATGTGACTTTTTCCATTCCTTTCCCTCAGACTATGTGTTTGTAACACCTGTGGAGGTGGACTCTGATGGTACATACCTGACACATGATGTGCGCAGCAGAAGCCATCGAAGCAGGAGGTCCCTGCCTACTTCCTTGCACTACCGGCTCTCTGCCTTTGGGCAAGACATGCACCTGGATTTGCATCCATCTTCTGTGGTCGGCCCGGGGTTCACCGTGCAGACTGTCGGCTCTCATGGCATCTCCACAGTGACGGACGATGAGAGGTTTCATCACTGTCTGTATCAGGGATTTATTCGCAACCTGTCAACGTCCTCCGCAGCAATATCAACATGCTCTGGACTGGTAAGAGTTGCACACGTCAAGTAATCATTCCCTCTAAACCAATTCTAGCTTTCATGGTTTTTGATTAGGTTGAAAAGCTTTACCAGACCTTAAACTGGCAAAACATTTGAAGACTTCATCAGAAGAACTCTTTTCATGCTTTGAATAGCTTAATGAATGATCTCCATTCTTGCCTGTTTTTCTAAATTCTTCTAATATTTTATGCCAAAAAGGGATCCTGGTAAAATAATTATGAACTGTAACATGGCATCTAAAGTCATGACCATCAGGATCAGATGCTGGTAATTTTAGACTTTCTTCATTTCATACCAACACCCTTTACTGAGTGGAGGTCTTTTTGTATTAATGGTTTTATTATTACATACCCATCTATTTCTATGCCTTTGTCTAGGATTAAGTTAAGGTTAGAGCCAAGGTTCAGAGGTTGTCGGTGTTGGATCTCAAAGGATAAGATTAGATAGGGCTGAGGACAGGGGAGAGGATTTGGTGAACAATAAACTTACCATCAAGTCAAAGAAGGTATTAATAATAAAATTCCAGTTCATTAGGTCTTTAGTGTTGTTTTTTTTTGTCAAGGTAGCTATGAAAAGACCCATGACAGACAGCTTTTTTCTTACCCACAATGCATAGTGACGAAAACAGCAAACGTATGAAGTGCCAAAAGAACAAATTGACATAATGATGTGAGGATGACTTCCTTGTGCTTTGCACTGCATTTATTTTAAGCAAGAAGAATTAAACAAAAATGAAAGAAGTAAAACAAGAGAAGGGAGAGCTGTCACACAATACAGTATATTTATAATGAAGGCAGCCCACACACGTTTGACACTATCCTAGTGAACAGCGCCACAAAGAAATCTATATGTCTGATAGAGTTCACTTCAGTTTTCATCTCATTCCATCAGTTTTCATCTCATTCCGTCACCCTTTTCATATTTATCAGCAATATGTTTTTGTCTTAGATAAAGGTACCGTAGTATCTAAGTGGGCTACAACCATTGTAGACTATTTGGCGACTCGACCTAGATTCAGTATTGTGAGAAAATACACAAATTTTCAGTTACAGTCTCACTGAATTCTGAATTGTTGAGACCCAATGACCATAGATCCAAGTAGCCATTTTTAACAAGCCGTCATGCTTGTTTTGGGATGCAGGGTTCACAAAGCTTCATTCTTGGCCATTGCTGCCCACGCTCAACCACAATGTGTGCATTTTGACCACCTTGGCACCTGACATGTTGTCTGCATCAAACTACAGCTTTTGTGCTCCTTAGACAGGTTTGACACACTTGCAACAACTCTGTGACTATTTTAAGAGAACATTTGTAGCACAAATTATTTGAACATGTTCAAAATTCAAGTGACAAGACTGAGCCTTTGCAATTCAAGCAAAGAATTTGAGAACCCTTCCAAACGTCCTGTCATTCTGGATTCTCCCTTACAAATGCTGTTCATTAACTAGTTGCCAGAAATCACAGCCCAGTGAGATACTACATTAAATGGTTTTTCACACCTACCACCCCTACTGTTCATTGTATGTTAAGTGATAAACACCTACTGTTTCAACCTTAGAAGTTTGGTCTTTAGGACAAAGTCTTACTCAATGCATTTTTGAATTAACTCTCAGGTTGCACTTTTGTTTTTGATACAGCCTGTGGAAGTAAAGTTGGTGGAAAATACAGCATTCCAACATAATCAAAGCTTAAATTGAATATATAACCCTGTTTCAATTTTTTTTAAACTAGCTAAAGAATTATGTAAAACTGACAGTAAGTGGTTTCAGGGTGAGTTCAATGCTATAGCTAGCTGGTCATTGTAACTTCAATTTCATGAAATAACTTACAGGAGCTTTTTTACCACTGACATTAATAACTTAAATCAATGGGAAGCGTGATAGCACAGAGGTTAGAGAAATGAACATCCGTGATCAGAAGGTCATTGATTCAAATCCCCCTGCTAACCATAACATCAAATTTGTGGGTGGAAAAGGTGGCGCACCCACTTCTGCCTCCACCTTCATTTGCCCCACTCTCGGTCCTTGAGCAAGTCCTTTAACGACCCTCCCATCCCATCCTCACCCCCCTAGATGGCACTCCTCTGCTCCATACAGAGGGCTGTGGTAGCTCAGTGGTCGGTGGTTGAGTCAGGAAGGTCATCAAATCCTTGTGCATGTTTGCTCCCTGTGGTGACCCCTGGGAGCAGCCGAAAGAAAAAAAAAGGGCTTTTCATGTCTTCAAAAAGTCAACCAATCAAGTTTTTTTCCCTTTACATGAGCTTCATAAAAAGTATTTTTAAGTTAAATAAAGAGAGTTACCATTGTCACCTTTGCTTCCAGCTTTGATGTTCTTTCCTTAATTTCACATTCTGACTGTAGATAAAAAGTAAAAGAAGAAATATTACTAATACTGGCTTAAAATGAAAAGAATCCAGAACATTTTCTAACCAGATATTTGAATGTTCCACTGCACTGCTAAGACATCACAGAGCTTCATTAGCGTCACTGATTTACACCAGCTCTTCCCACTCAAGACATCTATTTTCCCTTTAAACCACAGACACTCTGCATTTACTAGATCCTCCACTTTCATTGGAGGTTTATGAGCAGTCTGGACCCAGTACATCTTACACATTCCTTGACATATCCCACACCAGCCTGGGCTAGATGGACGTGTTACAGCATCACAAAAGTTATACGTCCATTTATCATCCAGCCTCCACGGGTGCTCTTACCTCCAGTGCTCGCGCCGTTCTGTTTGTCCTCTGTTTGCCCTGCTTCTACATCTCCGCTTGTTCACAGCAATTAAAGCCAGGGTGAAGTTTGAGCCGCCTGGCTGGCACTGCTAATCTTCGTATTGTCCCTTTCATTAGGCTTGCTTCCACTCACAATAAAACACCACTGACCCGTTCACTTAAAATCGCTGCGAGGACACAATGTGATCGGGTTGTGATTGCACTTGAATGAGCCAGTATAAATGTTTTGATCTATTTTTTACTCCTCCTAAGCATTTACCATTTTTTTCCTCTCTCCTTCCTCACCTAAAGTGTGACCCTTAGGCTATCAATTGCTGAAACACCTCATTTGGTCTTTCTTTTTGTTCAAAGCAGATGATTTTTTTTTTACTCAACAAAAGTTACAAAGAAAAATAAAAGCACTGGAATATTTATGGGATATTCTAGGCTGCTTCGTATTCTGATATAATCAAGTAGGTGATTTAGAGACGACTGAAGCACAATCAAAAGAAAAAGGAAAAACCACTAGGGAGGTGAATTATATAAAAAAAAGTATGAATGAGGAGTGATTTGAGCTAGTCTGTGCTTGGAGCACCGCGCTACAGAGTGAAAGTGTTGTGCAAGAGTAATGTGAATTTATTGTGTGGGGGTGAAGCACCCAGGGAGGCTGGACGTTCTCTTTACACTGAGTGATGAGTCCATCACTTTCTTCACAGAAAATGATGGGCTCGGTTTAAAAAAGATCACTGATCTTTTATTGTTTTCAACATAGAGGAGGAAAGAAAAGAAAAGGGGACTAGTGAAAGGGACTGCATAAAACCCACCCGAGGTGTCAGCACCAGCTACTGTGCCAAACCACAAATAGGACTTTCTTGAAAAACAGAAGGAAACTGTTAAAGTGAAGAGTAGGACAGGATGGTATTAAGAGCATGGATGACAATGTGGGATTTTCTACTGTAAATCCCTGATAATAGCACAGAGTATTATCTGTTGAGTTTTAATCACTCTTTATCTTTAGGGAGACCTAGCTTACCGTTTTGACTCGATAAAATCATCTTTCTCTGTTTTACTTGGGAGATAAAAGAACACCCTTTCAAATGTAATGGTTTCTGATTTGTAAAAGAAGTGCGTGGGAGTGGTGTTAGTATTGGTGGGGGTCTTTTTGCTTCGGGTCTCACGTTTGAGGTCGCTCTGCTGCTTGACCCCAATCCTCCCTGCTTGGGCGTATGGGGGGTTGGTGGTGGTGTCAGCCTCACAGGTTCCTACTTTGTCAAACAAGTTTAGAGCTGCTCAGCACTGCAGTAAATGCAGAAAATTGAAGTGATTTACAGCTCTCCCCTGTTCACCCAGATTCTCCTTTTTGGAGAGACCAGAGGAGATCTGAGTCTTGCATTGCCAGGCTTGTTAAAATGTGCAAAAACATCTTTATGCGATCATGTATTTATTACACTTACAATATGTTAACATTAAAGCATAACGTTTAAGGAGAATATGATGAGAAATAACTTGGTTAGTTTTCATATGAAGTATGTTTGAGAAATGGGCATGCCATAAAAATACATTTGTACGTTTCCTATATGTCATAAGCATGATTTGGGATGGAAGGGAAGGCTGAGATAGTCATCATTGTATGTTCACATACAACGGCCCCATTAGTTCTCTGCATTGAACCCATCACACTTGAGATACACCCAGGTGGAGCAGTGGGCAACTATGTAAATGCCCGGGGAGCAATTAGGGATTAGGTGTCTTGCTCAGAGACACCACGACATGCAGGAATGGCAGGGAGTCAAACCGCAACTTTCTGGTCCTAAGTCGGCTGTCCTACCTCTACCCAATCTTGGTCCCTGTAGTCTATAATTAAATTTCTCTAGTATCGCAGACACCCAGAGTCAGGCTGACTGTCTCAGGATGTGGACGAGACGTGCACGGTTTTAACTATGACCTTTATGCCCCAACAGGTTAGGCTTGGGTACATTTACACTGCATGTCATGCTCAATTCAGAATTTTGGCTCAGATTAGATTTTTTGCATGGTCATTCACATTATGCTTCTTGGTGGAACAGTTGATAAAGCTGACTCTTAGAAGGTTGCTTGATTGAATCCCGGCTTGGGGACTTTTCTGGGTAAGTTTGCATGTTATCTTTGTGCATGCATGGGTTTTCTCCAGGTACCCTGGTTTCCTCCCAACAGGCCAAAAACTTGCATGTTAGACTGATTGATAACTATGAATTGTCCCTAGGTGTGAGTGAGAGAGTGAATGGTTATTTAACTCATTTGTCTCTATGGCTACGTTCACACTGCAGGCAAATACATATCTAATGTTTTTCAAAAACTGTAGTCTCATGTCACATTTCATCCGACTTTTACATCAGTGAGGTAGGGGTGAGGGGATCAATCCAAGTATTATTAATAATGATACCAACCTTTAAATCTTGGAACTCTGCACATCTTCAAATACAGAACAGAAGTCTGGTCATCTTTGTTTTTTCAATTTCCCCTAGCCTGGATGACTAATAATCTACAGCAACACACAACACAAACATTAGTGATGGACTGTATTGATACTAACGTGATGGGATCAATTCTCAAGTTTGTTTTTATCTTCAGTTTGTTGTTCTCTCTCCAAAACTACAATGTTGCCCTAGATTATTCATATAGAGGCAAAATTAAATATAAACACTTGACCTAAGAAGCATGCCAGATAACAATATAATCAATTCTGATTTCACAACAACTTCACAATCATACATGCTAACATGTGTAGCATCCATATTTACTTCCTGAAACACAACGTGCTGTGTGACATCACATTTTCTTTTGATAATGCAGGTCACCTCAGACCTGTAAATGGTTTATACTGGAGTCTGATGGAGGTTGTAGTTTAATGATTTTGTGAATTACCACGCAAAAAAAAAAAATGGATCTGAGCAAAAAACTGCAATTGACGTTAAGACCTGAAGAGTGAACATAGTCTTTGTGTCCCTGCGATGGACTTGTGACCTGTCCAGAGTATACCCACCTCTCACATGGTGACTGCTGGATATGGGCACCAGTGACTCCTGCAACAAAGAACTGAAGAAGCAGGTAAAGATAATGAATGGATGAACGTTCTCATTGTTTTAAATGCCTCCATCATCAGACTCCAGTGTGGATTCTCTATGACCTTGATGAGACATCAGATGTGATGTCTCATGCAGCACGCTGTGCTTCTGAAAGTAAATTAGATGCTACACATGTTTATGATTCTCTAGTTGTTGTGCAATCAGAACTGATTAAAATTATTATTTGACATGATTGCTTGGCCCCTTGTTTGCATTTGATCTTACCTCTTGCTGGCTACTCCAGTGCATCACTGCATGTTTGGAACAGGAGCGATGTACTGAATGTATGGACAAACTCAACTATCATTTTCATCTTGTTGGCATTGATACGGTCCGACACTAATAGGATTATATCTTGCTGTAGATTCTCAGTTATCAAGGACATGACAAATTACAAGAAAAAGGACAGAGCAACTGGACTTATTTTCTTTAGATGAAGACCTGTGCAGTTCCAAGTTTTTAACTGCATGAAGTTGGTATCGAAAATTTTGATCAGTCTGCATACCGCTACCTCACTGATGACTACCTCACCTTGAAAAACAACAGCGATGTATCCAATTTAGAACATGTATGAAAAAGACTTGGGTCAGATTAGGAAGAATTGCATTTGCCAGGGTCAGACGGTCTTGAAAAAATTCGATGTGGGTCGCATATAAGAAAAGCTTTGCAGAGAGTGGTGAAGGCTGCACAGAAATCTGTTGGAATCAGTCTCCCCACCATCACAGACATCTACACCTCCAGATGCAGTGTAGATGAACAGATGCTGGGATATATTCATCATTTAACGCGGGTTCCTCATTTTTCTGGACTGAATAAAACGTGCATTGAATTTAAGGAA
>NC_056499.1:30219339-30224979 GCF_014905685.2 Nematolebias whitei
AAGCAATCAATCAGGAAAAATCATACGGCCATGATTTTTCCGTTGCTGCACCAAAGACATTTATGAAAACTGTACAACTATGATCTTTTGCCCACATGAATGTGGGTAAGCACTTTACACAGACATTTCTAAATATCTGGGAGAATTTCTACTTGATAGAAAGTTAAAGATGAAAAGAAGTTTAGAGGGAGTTAAGATGGTATGTGAGGGAAATTAAGTGTTCACCAGAATCGACACTCTCCGGCTTTCTTCAGCTTTTCCTTACAGTACACTTAGGTGATGAAATCGGCTCCTTTACCTGGAGATGTCTCAGGTGAGATTCCGTTTAACGCACCCTTTCAGCGTCTCAGTAGGATGCTGTTACTCGTCCGAAGTAATGGCGAGGCTCTGTTCGACACATATTCACCTCAGTGGAAAATGTTATAATCCCATGGAACTCGGGAGAGCTTTGTTGTCATGTCAGGAACTCCAACAGCACTCCATCAGAACTCAGCAGAACTTGAGTAGACTCTCACCGAACTCTACGCTCTCAGAACTCTTAGAACTCCGACAACTCTCCAACTCTCTAGAAGTCTGACCACTCTCCAAACTCTGTGCTTCTGTGAGTCTGTGAGTCTGTGTAGACCAGCAAGTACTGACATTTTAAAGACTCTTTCCCGGTTCACTTTTTGGGATTTTTCATTGGTCAGAAACGACCAGAAGGGGTGTGTTTTTGTGACGTAAGGGGTTAGAGACAGCGAGAATTGTTATGAGACAGCTCAGAAATGTTCTCACAGACCGAGAGGGTTTTGTTTTGGCGTGTTTAAGAAACAGGTGCAAAACATCTCTATTTACGTCTGAGAGGATTCTAAAACATGACAGTTTTAACATAACAACTTGTTTTTCGTTTGACTGTAACCTTGTAAACGCACACACTTGCTCATTCAAAAGCAGAAATCAGAAAAATGCATAATTACTCTGCAACAGCTTTTAACATGAGTTCTAACTTTTGCATGAGAATAAAAACCATTACTCAGTTAATAAAATTGATTAGTTCACTGCAACATCTAAAATGGTTTGAACTAAGACACTTTGATTATCAACATTTGTAAGATAGTAATGATAATAAAAAGAGAGTGTTCTTTTCACTTGAATCTTCAAGACAGAAAGTCTCAGGATGGGTGAACCTGTATTTATGTATTCAAATACATGAAATGACAGTTCCTGTCCCACAAGGTTCTAAAGGTCAAGAGTTTTGACCTTAGACTTAGTTTCGACGTAGGCCTAGTCCACTACAGTCCCCCCTTTGGAAATCATCACCTGTCCATGGAGATGAATTCCAACTATGGACTTACGCCGTCGATTGTCCTTGAAGCTTGATGTAATCCAGCAAAGAAACAAGAGTCAAGAGTAATCCAGCAAGGAAAACAAAAGTCAAAAGTAATCCAGCAAGGAAAACAAAAGTCAAGGTAATCCAGCAAGGAAAACAAAAGTCAAGGTAATCCCACAATGTTCTTGGTAATTCCATTGTGTTGATTATAATTCCATATCGTCTCGATAATTCCATTGTAGCAATGCTTTAACCCCTTGGAAACAGAGTCTGTAATCCATTGGAAAAAGTCATATAATCCACAACGGTAAATCCACAACGATTGGAAGTGTTGATTAATCAGCATACAGAGGGGTACCCTTGGCTTGAACTGAAGAAGCGGCCACCGGATGAAGAGTGGAGACCAACGTCAGGATTGCAGGTCGCCTCCAGCGAAGGTTGTCTCCAGCGACGTCCAGCCTGTGCCGTTCTGGTTCAATGTGTCATGCAATTATGTGGTTTAAGGTGGGCTTATGAAGGGGATTTTACATAAGGCCTTAAACTATATGCACCTGGTGTGTAAGCTATTATGGTTGGGAACAGCTACAACTACCAGTTAAGGGGTGGAGCATGCTGAAAAGGGGTAACTACAGGGGTTTATACCTATAGAAAAGGGTTCCAAACTATTTTTCCATTTCTAACTTGGCTTAAGTTAGCTTTACATGGCAAAATATAGTTTGGTTCAAATGTCTGTTGTCTTTTAGAC
Organism: Nematolebias whitei; assembly: GCF_014905685.2. Lineage (NCBI taxonomy): Eukaryota > Metazoa > Chordata > Actinopteri > Cyprinodontiformes > Rivulidae > Nematolebias > Nematolebias whitei. Next base: position 30,221,394 of record NC_056499.1, read on the forward strand.
GAACGACTTGAGATTGGGTGTTTGGTTTCCCCATAAATGTTTTGGAAGTCTATGGCGAGACTTATCAAAAAGAATTAGCTATCCCCCCGAATAGAATTGTTCGAGTAGGTTCGGCTTAAGCGTTGTGAGATCAATGTAGATTATGGTACTTAAAGTAGCAATAATATACATTGACTCCGCAAAGATTGCAATTTAGCGAATGAACTGCATGTTGGCATGGTTAAAGGTCTCTTAGTCTCTAACTTAACTTACACACAAGATACATTCTTACCTCAGAAACAACCAAAATCAACTAAACAACGTTTCAACACCGACAAGAGTAGTGACTAAGCATCTAGAAACATCGTTTCACTGCTCCTCCTCACCCTGGTTGTCAGTTTCAGTCACGTTGTCCCGTGTGAGTGGCTTCTTTGCGGACCCGCTTACGCGAGGCATAATCATATCGAGGTGCGCTGCATGGCGATCCACGTCGACTCGGAGTGACGTTTGGCCCCGGGACAGGGATGCGAGTATCCCACACAATACGAGGGTTATCGTCATTAGCAGGGCTATGATTAATGTGTCCGCGCTCGACCACGCATAGTTAATTGGTTGGATCGGGTTCTTAGTTGTGGACCTGAGGGACTTGAGAACTTGGTTTATTGGTTCCACGTCGACGACTTGGGTGCCTTCAAAACGGATCCTTCCCAGAGTCTCTGGATCTATGTCTATAGACATATTTCCTAGGTACTCTGAGTCATCCAGAGTCGCGTCCCATCGTTCCGGATCGAGGTGATAGAGCGTCAAATCACCAATGTGTATGGTTGTTCCCTGGGGAACACTGATCCACATCGTTTTGTCCGGTAACGCCAAAGGTCTATTTGCCCCGGGTTGATCGTAGGCTATGATCGCCTGTCTTTGAGGAGCGTTCACTAGCCAACGAGAGCCAATTATTTCCGCTTTTGCATCTTTAGCCAGGTGTCGAGGCGTTACGGTCGTTGAGCACTTAGAATTTTCCGGAATAGGTGTTAACCCGCATATGCCCGCGGTTTTATTCCACATAAACGGTTTGCTCGGGCACAGATAGTGTATCTCCCGAGTGAGAACACACATCTGCAGGTTTGGAGCTAGGTAAACGGAGGGGTTGTCGTCGTGGTACGCAACCATCCTTGGTGTGTCAATTTGAACATGGTTTTCGCCGTGCCAATTGCCAACATTTACGACGTCCCTGAGTCTATATATGCCGTTTGAGGGAATTATCGGTAGGTTGATAATGAACGCCATTTCAAATGTTTTGTGATTGACGTAGATTGGGATTGCGCTACCGAGAGTGTAAGCCAGGTGTGCCTGTGTTTGCGTAACTTTTTCGTGCGTAGCGGAGCTGAGGATGTCGTTCACCATCTGTAGAGAGACTAGATACGGTGGGATCCTACCGGTGGCTAGTGTATCTACCGACGAACTGATATCTCTAAGCATGTCAGCAAAAATCCTATCCATTAGGTGTGCGACAGCGTAATCCGCTTCAACCTTAAGGGCTAACTCATTTACCGCTTGTACGAGGGCTTTGTTTTCTTGGGTGGCACCCAAGAGGGTGAAGATTACCAGGAGTGGTACCATCATTGTCCTATGGAAGCACAAAGAGGTAGGTCTTAGCTTCGTAATGGTCAAGGGTAGGTCCTGTGAATTTAAACTATGGTTAAGTTTCTTATCCATTAGTTATCTTCTGCTTGGATGACCCTTGTTCCCACGAGGTCAGATTTTGTGAGATCTTTGTCTCCTGAGGAGTTATTGCACGCCTTGTGTGGTTTAACCTGGTTACGGTGTACCCATTTAACAGTTGGCTCTTTTTGGCCTTTACTGATTTTTATCTGGTAGATAATTGGAGACAGTTTGTCGGTTATCAGATGGGGTCCAGTCCATCTGGGCATCAGCTTACGGGCGAGAGTTCCGGTCCCGGACTCTCCTCTCCCAGTTTTGGGTGCAAACGTGTAGTACCAGACCCTGTCTCCCACTTGGAGTTCCTCGTGAGAGGCCTTTTGGTCGTAGTACGCTTTGCGTCCTTCAGCTGATTTTTCCAGGTTTTTCTGTGCGAAAGCAAAAGTGTTTTTAAGGTGTCTTTCCAAGTCTTTCATGTATTGTTGTGTGGTGTAGGCTGTTGCCATGGCAGCATCGCCTGGTTGGTACAACAGGTGCAGAGGGAGAGTCATTTGTCGACCCGTCATCATCTCGAAAGGAGCGATGCCAGTCGACGTGTGTGGAGTGGCCCTTATGGCCATGAGGACCAGAGGGAGTTTCACGTCCCAGTCCTTGTGGTTTGCGGCTACGTATTTTTTCAAAATACTCACCACAGTCCTGTTTGCTCTCTCAACCTGGCCTGAAGCCTGTGGGTGGTAGCCAATATGGAAGTTGGCTTTGACGCCTAGCGTCTTCCACAGTTCCTTCATTACTTCACCTGTGAAGTGTGTACCTTGGTCTGAGTTCACCCTAAGGGGAAGTCCAAACCTTGAAAATACATGATTCATTAATAACATAGCAGTGGTTTGTGCTGTGTCATTAGGGGCTGGTAGACATTCTACCCATTTGGTAAACGCGCAGGTTACCGTGAGAAAATATTTATTTCCTCTAGAGGTCTTAGTGAGTGGTCCGACCCAGTCAATCTGGAGGTCCGACCATGGAAATGCAATGCCTCTACTATGCAGTGGTGCTCTGTGAAGTGGTCTGGATGGTTGAAACTGGCCACAGATCAGGCACCCTTTTATGTAGTCTTTGACATCCTTTTTCATTCCAGGCCAATAAGCAATCTGTTTTAATGCTTTCAGCGTGGCATTGTCACCCTTATGTCCTGCGGACGGAAGGTCATGTGCATGGACTAACATCACCCCCCTGTGGTCATGGGGGACCACGAACACAGGTGAGGACGTCCGTCCATGAGCAAAAGTTAGGATGCCCTTAAGTAGTTTTAGCTGTTTGCGCAGCTGAAAGAGGACTTTAAGATCTGGATTGGAATCCAGCTCGTCTTTCGATGGAGTGTATTTGTCTGGGTCAGTCAGATACAACATCATCGAGTTAATTGCAGGATCCAACTTCTGAAGTTGGATGATGTCCGGGTCAGTCAGCATTGGGCGTACAGAAACTGTGTTATCAGCAGGTGTAGCTGCAGCTTGTGCGCGTGTGACTGCCATTACCTCAGTTGTAGCTTGTGACGACTGAGTGTTGAGTAGCCAGGAGGGGTTAAAGGACCACGTGGGTCCGTCAACGGCTCCTTCCTTGGCTAGGGAGTCTGCAAGGTCATTGTAGTGCTTGTCATTGCCTGGGACTCTGGAGTGTCCTGGAACTTTCTTCCAGAAGATCTGTAGATCATGTGATGTCACCAAGTGATCACATGTCATGAAAAGCTCTTTGTGTTTTACCACCTTTTTGTTGCTTGTGAGAAAACCGTTCTGTTTCCACAGAGCGAGATGACACAAGAAACTCAATCGAGCATAGTTAGAGTCAGTGCAGATGACTAGCGTCTGGATGGAGCGTTCCACTGCCATCTGTAAGCCTATTAGGATTGCAGCTATCTCAGCGTACTGAGAAGACTGAGAGCCCAATTTATAGCCAAATG
>NC_056499.1:30225079-30228291 GCF_014905685.2 Nematolebias whitei
TGCAGATTGTCTCGTGGTGGAATGAGCATCCATCCACGTACATTGTTGCCATATCTTTGCAGATATTGCTGTCAAAGAAGTGGTGATTTGGGTCCTCAGCAGCTGAGGGTTTGCTCACAACCGGCTGTTGGGTGGCTGGTACATCCTGTGTACATTCTTGGCAGATTGCCAAATCAGTGCCCAAGTGCGACTTCTTATTTTGACCGTAGCGGATGTCTAGGTTAAAACTTTGAAGTGCCATAAGCCATGTTGCAACGCGTGAGTTTGTCACCACACCATCTCTGATGCGTTGGCTGTTCAGAAACGTTACTGGCTGGTGTTGTGTCTCAACAATAATCCTCTGTCCACCAATATAGCAGGAGAAATGTTTCACTGCCCACACAGTGGTCAATAGAGCCTTCTCACAGTCTGAATACCGTAATTCAGGGCCTGCCATTGTTTTGCTGGCGTAGGCCACAACACGCTTGTCTTTGTCGTGTATTTGGTACAGACCTGCACTCATGCAGTGAGGTGAGAAGCCCACTTCCAAGTAGAACTCTTTGTTGTAGTCTGGGTAGACTAGACATGGGGCTAACTTGAGCCTGTCTTTAAGAGCGTCCATTGCCTGCTGCTGTGTATCAGTCCAGACAAAAGGAACGTCTTTCTTTAAGAGTTCAGTCAGTGGTTTTGCGAGGTCCGCATAATGCTCTATGAACTGGCGAGAGTAATTACACACTCCCAAGAAACTCTGCAGTTCCTTGAGATTGGTTGGGACTTTGAGGTTGTCCAGGCCTTGGGTGCGAGTCAACTGTGGTTGTATTCCGTCCGGGCCTACTAGGAGGCCAACGTAATCCACCTTGGTTCTGCACCACTGGCAGTTCGACAGTGAGATTTTAGCACCAGCAGTCGTTAGCTGATTGAGGACGTGGTCGATCTCAGCCAAATGAGAGTCCAGTGTCGGCTGTCTCAAAAGGATGTCGTCCACGTAGATCAGTGTCCCACGCTCGTGGGCGTCTGGACATGCTTTGTTCAAGAAGATGTTGAACTCTGCAGGTGAGTTAGCGTAGCCAAAGGGACACCTGGTAAAGGTGTATTGTCGGCTGCCAAAAGTGAAAGCTAGTTTGTGTTGATCCTCGGCGCGCACAGGGATGGTCCAAAAACCAGAGGCGACGTCGAGGGTCGAGAAGTACTTACCATCGGTGACCTTTGGCAGTTCCTGATGGAGCTGAGTCATTGGCCACCTGGATAAAGGTACTTGTTTATTTAGCTTCCTGTAGTCTATGGTAAGTCTCCACTTACCATTTGGTTTTAAAACTGGCCATAGAGGCGCAGAGTAGGTGCTATTACATTGTCTGATTATACCTTTGACCAAAAGGTCATCAATGATCTCCTGGACAGGCTGGTATGCTGCCAGAGGGATCTTGTATTGTCTGACAAATGTTGGCGGTGCGTTGGGTGGGGTTGGGATTCTCACTGCGTGGAGTGAGGTCAACCCACAATCTGTTGAATCAGTTGAGAATGACTTTTCATATTTTAGAAGAACTTGGCGTAGTTTGTCTCTTTCTTCATCAGATGTCAGAGCGTCGGCTTGGGCGACCACCTGATCAATCTGTGATGAGACTGATAAGGGTTCTTGCTCCTTGGGGAGCACTAACGAATCCCTTTCTGAGTCGTCGGGCCTGTCTATGGGTAAAACACCATAGGTTTGAGGTCCTTGGTCGACGTCATTGGTTGAGAAAAGAGCTATGGCCTGTGTTGGTTTTGTGAACCATACTGGCCCAGCTTCGTGACTCGGTACCAGGTTATCTGGGAGTCCTCCCAGAAATGGAATGCCTAGTTCAAAATCATGAAAGTCGGTTGAAATCAACCATCCTAGCATAGTCTTTTTTGGGATCAGCACCTCATCCATGCCAGTGTTACACACAGCAATAGATGTGGTCCTGGAGTCAAGACTCAACTGGTTCGTGGCTTCCACGGACAGTCCCAAATTGAAAAATGCAGGAGAGGGTTGAAAGTATGCCTGTTTATGGCTAATAGCTTGTCCAGCTATGATGTGGATTCGCACCATTAGGTTAATCACCTGTGGTGGTACTGTGGTGGTTTGGTTGCTAGCAACTTGGCAGGCCTCTGGAATGGTCTGCCCAGCCTTAAGGCTCGCTGTGTCTAGCACAGGAGTATCCTTTGTGGCTGGTTTCAGGGACCACAGCACCTTGTTGATGGTGTCCACGTGGACACCTAACCTTACCAAAATGTCAGAGCCTATGTAGGATGCATGTGGTAAGTTTTGGATAACGAGAAACGGGTGAACCAGTTCTCGTTGATTCCAGTTCAGCTTTAGGTTAATGACTCCTTCTGCGGTCATTACCTGTGAACTATTGGGAACTAATGGAAAGCGGAAAGCTTTTTTAATTAGTTCTAGACCAACGTGTTTGTGAACCAAGGTTTCGTAGAAAGCTCGGTTAATTGCTGATTTATCTGTCCACAGAGACAGTACAGCATCGTTGGTGTGGGACCCTTGGATCTCTACACCCTTAACTACCAGTGGTAGGTAGTGTTTGGTGGACTCTGACTGCTCCAGCTCACAGAGGAGGCTGTCTTGTTGAGTCAGAGTTTGGATCTCTTGGGTTTCTTTGGTTTCACATGGTGTCAGAGGAGTACTCACCGGGCCCGTGTCCTCGGCCGAGGAGTCCTTTGTGCCTTCCGCGGTACCTGCTGTTGGGCAGTCTGTGTCACACTCCGGAGGCGTATCGATTGGCAGTGGGTTGCTCACTGTTGTCCACATTGTTTGATCACCATAATCTATAATCGCGCCGAAGCGATTTATAAAATCCTGGCCAACCAAAAATGGGAATGAGTCAACATGAGTCACGTGTACCGGGTGGTACAGTGTCATATTGCCAATCTGCATGTGAACCATTGCTATAGCTGTCAGGGTTGTTTTCATTTCTGAGAGACCCTGCATTTCTATAGCACATTCAGAGAGAGGTATTATCCTGTTAACACTGGCAGCGGCCGTCCTCAGCTCCTCGAACAGTTTAGCTGACATGATTGTTATGTCTGCCCCACCGTCCAAGAGTGCTTCGTGTGTGAGGACACCTTCGAGTGTTACTGACAGGTACGCCTTTTTGGCGACCCCCTTTCTGATAAAGTTACACAGAAACCTCTTGGGCTTTTTCTGACGCTTTTTCACGCGTTCAGCCTTATCTGTGTAATTTTGGTTTGCCTGAACCGTC
>NC_056499.1:30228391-30229502 GCF_014905685.2 Nematolebias whitei
CGCGTTCAGCCTTATCTGTGTAATTTTGGTTTGCCTGAACCGTCAGCACAGCAGAAGCTGTTTCTGAGTGTTCAGCCAGTGATGACACGTCATCGTTCGTGTGTGTGTTTACCCCCCCTTCTTCCGATGAGGGGTTGTTTGAGGCAACCACAGCTATGTCTTGGTGTGTTCCACCGACATCTGTTATGTTGTCATTCGCGCCCTCAGATGTAATAGGAATTACATTACTGCAAAGTGCTCCTGGTTGGGTTCCCGTGTCAGTGTGTTTCAAAGTTTCCAACAACTTGCGTAGTTTCTCTGTCTCTTCCGAGCTCAGAGGTGTAGGGCCTTGCTTTTGGAACTTTTGTGATTTTTTCGCCTCGGTTCGTTTCGTCCGAGGTGGGGGACGGTCAGGTACGTCTTGCGGGGTTTCCTTTACGTACTGCCCCTGCCGATATGGTTTCTCATATCGTTGCGTCCTGCGTTCACCCATTTTTCGATAATCACTGGCTTCCTCTGAAAGAGGAGCCTTTTTGTCCCAGCGTGCACCTTCAGGACGCGGTTTGTTAGCCTGAACAGACTGTTTTCTCTCTTTCTTCTTAGGAGGAGGCGGCGAAGCACGTCGTCCTTCTAGTTCAAGAGGGAGGGGTTTAACCTTTACACTAGGAAACACTTCAATGGGCGTCTTAGCATGAGAACATGCTTCAAACACATTCACAGCACACTGTTTAATCTCACTGATGGATTTTTCTCTGAAATTTGCCATCATTTGTACTGATTTTTTAAAATCAGAGTGGAGATTTTTGCTGAAAACAAACTTAAAACCATCATCTTCTTCCATTCCGGTCTCATTTCTGTTACCAAAATAGGCTTGGAAGATTCTTTTGTAATAAACTTTTGGATGTTCATTCCTGCCCTGCGTGACCTTGTCTGCGGCTGGAAAACCAGCAGGTCCCGTGCAGGGGTCGTACTCTCTGATCAAAGCTTCACACAGAAGGTTGTAATCCCTCCTCGTTGCATCAGGTAGACGCTCGATGAAGGTGAACACCTCTCTGTCTGAAGTGAGCCGCATCAGACTTATCTTCTCGTCTACCGTAGCATTAGGATAAGACCTCAATCTGAACTCCAGATC
>NC_056499.1:30229602-30230338 GCF_014905685.2 Nematolebias whitei
CGTAGCATTAGGATAAGACCTCAATCTGAACTCCAGATCTTCGAGATACGCTTTTGTTCCTGCTGACCCCATAGGCCCGGGAACAAAGCGTTGTACATATTTTGAGATTTTCTGCAAATCATCCATTGAAGGAGACTGTATCACCGGTCTAACTTGTGTGACTGGTGGTGCAGACTGATCAAGGCCTGCCCCTACTGCCCATGGTGGGGGTGGGGGTGGCTGATAAGGGTTGGTAGGAGGAGGTGCATATTGGTGCAGGTTTGTCCCCACCCTCCGAGATGGGGGTGGAGGTGACTGCCTGGCGTCAGGAGGAGGAGGTGCAAGTGGGTGCAGACCCGTCCTTATCCCCCGGGTTGGGGGTGTTGAAACGGGGCTAAGGGGAGGAGGTGCAACAGCATCTGTCTGGGGCGGTTGTAGCTGACCCTGTTCGATTCTCGGATCAGCTTGCTCCATTACAGAAATCCATTCTGTAGCTGTAGCTAAATTCTCCTCACAAGCTGTCAGGCGCTTATGTGTCGTCTGATTTTCACGTTGTAAAGTCAGCCAACTCCGGGTTATTAACCCCTTGTCTGCCTTGCAAACGTCCAGCTCCCTTAAAGCGGTTTGCAACTGTGCATGTAACTTATCGTTATCTGCACACGCGTCTTGGTACGCTCGTTCCTTATCCGCAAACTTCTCCTCATATGATCGAGCCTGTTCTGACAGCTCTCTCTTTGAGAGGTCCTTATCAGTTTGA